>NC_089499.1:66320097-66626525 GCF_036850765.1 Saccopteryx bilineata | reverse complement strand
TATTATTAGAGAATCATATCAAAAGGTATGTCACCAGGGAGAAAATATCATTTATAAATCACTAATGAGTAGCAAACAGTGTTTAGCTTGGAGGTATGAGGCATCTCTTCACAATGTGCATTTATGATCAAACACAAAAGATCAAGTGCAGAGAGAAAAGCAGATCTATATTTTATCTCATTCTGCTAAGGAGTAGGTTTCTATAGTTAAGAGTTTTACTGCCTGAATTGCATTTCCTTCTAGTCAGAAAAGATTTGCAATTAGTAGAAAGTGATTTTTTATGTGTCAAATTTGGAACTTAGTTATTAAAATAAATATGATTGTACAGATTAATTATTGTATAAATTTTATTTATGTCCTCAAAGTAATACATAGCTGTGCAACTAGTTTATCTAAGAGAATACACCAGGAAATCTGACAAGAGACACCTCCAGGGGCTTGGCTGAAATTTCTTGCATTTCAATGTAAGATGAATTCGAATCATTCTAGAACTATAGTGTTTGGGCTTCCTATGGCCCATTTTTCAGTATATTAGAGTAAGAAAAATCTTAGTCACGGTCCAGGTGAATCCAGGCGCTGACTCTCAATGAGCAGCAGCTGAGTTGCGTTAAGGGAAATTATGAGAACTTCTTAATGCCCCTTCTTTAAAAAGATATCAATCCTTCTTCATCAGCTCAACAGACTATTAAAACTTTTGTCTCCAACCATCGCCAAAATTTAGACAAACCACCAATAAAGCCATTAATAATCTTGAATCATTTTTAAATGGTACATATGTGGTTTGTCCTTTTTTTTTTTCTGGAATATCTCATATTTTCCACTGACCTGAAACCATATTCTTCTTTGGTACAAAGCAGCCTAACTACTAAGCTGTCATAACTGCTATGTCTACAAAAGGGTTTTTATTCACATTATTAAGCATCATTTTTATGAGAATACTAGTATAGTTTCTCATAAAACTGTATTTCTTAGTATCAAGAATAGTGTCTCTGTTAAGCACTTGTTTGCAGTTTTAAAACTTCATGTTTCCCCATTGATGTTAACTTCCAGGAATTTTGAAGTCAAATTTGTCTTCCATGAAGTGCAAAGGGCTTCATGACAAATATTTCTAGTTTAATCATCTTCCTAATTTCATTTAATATTTCTGCCCATGCTGTTTCTTTTCCTGATCTTTCTTACTTATGCTAACTTAACTTATCTTGCTGTGTTGTATGTTTTTGTAAGTCATCTTAAATGTTTCAGAGCCTCAAGTAGCTATACAAAAATAAAATTATTGTAGTCCAGGGACCATACATCCTAGCTCATTCACATTAACTAATTAACCAGATCTTCCGGGAAATCAGATGGGCAGATTCTCAAGTAGGCAGTTTTCTATGAGTTATTTATGAAATGCTTATAGTTTCTTCATAAGTTATCATACCACCAACTCACTTGATTCTTGACTATGATAGTTTAGTTAAATTGATAAAAAGGAACAGGAGAACTGGAAATTTTAAGAAGGTAAGGATTCAAAGAGCAAAGCAGGATAGTCATAGGAAAGTCAAGGAAGCCAAGAATATACAGTAATAACTGAAGGCTTCCAGAGGGGAAGCAGTGTAGAACAGCATCTTGTTTAATACCAGCTGGTTCTACTCTGTTGCTTCAGGGAATCACTACATATTTTAGTCAATCATTAAAAAATCACTAAGCATCCTAAATAAATTTCTTTTGCTAGTCACTTTGGACAATGCTAAATAGAGTTGCCCCATGTGTAAAGCTCTTGATAGCAACTCAACACCTGCAATATAGAGCATGTATCCTCTGACTTTTGAGTTGGGTCCATACCCAAAACCCCATAGATTGGATTGGCCCCCAGAACCTTCCTATGTGTCATCTGTCTGTCTCAAAGAGCAGTTGCTTTTGTTCTATTTCAGCTTAAATTATGCTGGAGTATGGTTAGCTATATCTTTGGGTTTCTCCCAAGGTTCTACTGCTAAGATAAATTCCATTACTCTACATAATCTACATTTTAAGTCTGAAATCATTCCAGATATTTTGTTACATTTGGTGAAAATCATATTACAACACTTCAATTTTCCAACTTGAAGAAAACAAAAAATGTTTTACAACAATTGATTGACCCCAATAAAATAGGTATCCTTGGATATCATCTCAAATGTCCTTGTAAATGAATGTAAAGCTCTTTATTGGATCTAGTTGGCAAAAAGGCAGGTGATGGGTGGGAAAGCTTTCTGACTAAATTTTATGTCCTTAAAGCCAACACATGTGGTATGTCTAGCAAAGCAGAGAATATTTTTACGATCAACATTTTGAAGTAAACATTAAAAAGCTTATCAACTATTGTAAAACTAATCTATGCAGTTAGAGGTCAGAATAGAAGTTCTATTGGAGTGGGGCATAGTCTCTGGAGCAGGAAGGAATGCTTTTAGAGTCGTTAGAGTGTTTTGTTCCTTTTTTCTTTTAATTACAATTTCCTTTTAATATTATTTTATATTGGTTTCTGGAGTACAGCATAGTGAATAGGCAATCATTTTCTTTACAGACCATTCCCCCTGATATTTCCAGTTCCCATGTGGCACCATACGTAGGTATTACAATATTATTCACTGTGTTTCCCATCTTTACATCTCTGTGACTATTTTGTAACTGACAATGTTTACTTGTTAATCACTTTACCTTTTTCATCCAGCTCCTCAACCCCTCTCCCCTCTGGCAACCACAAGTCCATCCTCTGTGTCTATGAGACTATTTCAATTTTGTTTGTTCATTTATTTTGTTCTTTAGATTCTATATAAAAGTTAAATCATATGGTATTTGTCTTTCTCTGAGTGACTTATTTCAGTTAACATAATACCCTCTATGTCCAGCCATGTTTTTTTCAAATGGTAAAATTTCATTCTTTTTTAGACTGAGTAATATTCTGTTGTATATATGCGTCACAGCTTTGTTGTACACTCGTAGTTGAGGAGCACTTGGGCTGCTTCCATATGTTGGCTATTGCAAGTAACACTGCAGTGAACTAAGGATGCATATCTTTTTTTTGACTCAGTGTTTTGAGTTTCTTCAGATAAATCTCTAGAAGTGGAATTGCTAGGTCCTAAGGCAGTTCCATTTTTAATTTTTTTAAGTAACTCCATACCGCTTTCCACAGTGGCTGCCCCAGTCTGCATTCCCACCAGCAGTGCGTGAGGGTCCCCTTTTCTCCACATCCTCACCAGCACTTGTCATTTGTAGATTTATTAATTATAATCATTCTGGCAGGTGTGGGGTGATTATCTCATTCTGGTTTTAATTTGCATTTCACTGACAATTATTGACATTGAGAATCATGTCATATATCTATTGACCATCTGCATGTCCTCTCTAGAGAAGTATCTATTCAGGTCCTCTGCCCATTTTTAAATTAGATTTTTTTTTTTTTTTTTTTTTTTTTTTTTGCTATTGAGGAAAATGTTCTGTTTCTTAATCTGGGTACAGACTGTTATGTACATTGAGTTTGTGAAAATTCATCTTGTTATTTAATTGTGGGTTTTGTACTTTTCTATGTGTATTTTAAAAGGATTTTTACAAAATTACTGTCAGAAGGCCAGGAGAAATAGGCAATCTTGTACACATCTGGTGAAATTGTACATCAGTATAAGCCCTATGGAAGCAATCTGGCAATATCTATCAAAATTATAAATGCATGCATCCTTCATGCAATAATTTTCTTTTGTAAGTCTCTTCTACTGGTAAGTTGCACGCATGAAAAATGATATATGAATAAGAATATTTATTGTAGCACTTTTTGTGACAACAAAAAAATTTTTAAGTCTAAATCAATAGGACCAGTTAAGGAATGATACAGTTACATAATGAGATGTTATACCAATATTTAAATTTTCAAAACAAAATAAGGAACATACCATGTACTGATTTAGAAAGATCCCAAACCATATTTAAAGAAAAGGGAAAGGTCTGACTAGGCCGTGGCGCAGTGGATAGGGCGTTGGACTGGGACATGGATGACCCAGGTTCAAAACCCCGAGGTCACTGGCATGAGCACAGGCTCATCTGGTTTGAGCAAAGTTCACCAGCTTAAGCCCAAGGTCGCTTGCTTGAGCAAGATGTCAATCAGTCTGCTGTAGTCCCCCCACCCTAGTCAAGGCACATATGAGAAAGCAATCAATGAACAACTAAGATGCCACAACAAAGAATTGATGCTTCTCATCTCTCTCCCTTCCTGTCTGTCTGTATCTTTCTCCGTCTCTGATTCTGTCAGAAATGAATAAATAAATAAATACATAAATAGGCAAGGGTTGTGTGTGTGTATGTGTGTGTGTGTGAGAGAGAGAGAGAGACAGACAGAAAAAGAGAGAGAAAAATAAATTTTTTAAAGAAAATACATTATATTTATATTCAAGGGCACACAAGAAACTGTGTAAGCTATCTTTTTTATCTTTTTGTTATTTTTGAATCCTTAAGTAAATTGCTCTTACAAAATGATTTAATTAAAAATAATTATAAACTTAAAAAATAGAGTCCAAATGTGAAATTGATATTCTAAGGCTTGTATTACCACTCAATATGAAAAAAAAATGGAAAAGAACTAAAAACAAAGTTATTACTTACAGGCTAACCTTCATCAAGGTGAGCCATGAGTCAAATTTCTCTGGAACCCCTCCGGTCTCTTTTCATATTACCTCAATTCTGTTTTGGGTGTGTTGTCAGGGAAGAGACAGTCCCTGATCACAAAGGGGTCTGCATTCCAGGCCACAGGCCTGTGCTTGAGGAGCTGATTGCTCATATTTTCTCCAAGGAGACCCAACCAAGAACATTCTCCTCATCATTGGGGAGACCAGGACCTAATGTGTGTGGTGATTTACTTAGGTCCCGTCCAGAACATGAATCCAGCTTTCCTGACTCAAAGGCCGTCATTGTGTGTACAGCTTGTTCTCATAGATGAAGACCCATTTGCCAGAGGGACAACTTCATGCACAGACACTGAAACATTTTCAATGCCATTCTGATCCATGAGAGTACACATGAGGATATTAGTGAAAACTGTCATCCTAGGTCAGTGCTCTCCTGGGAGTTTCATGAATTTACATCATAGAAACTCCTGGGGGCAAGATAAAAACAGAGAATGGGATTCCTATCTGGCTGGTAGAGGCTTTGTATAAAACTAAAAGGGAAAAAAAATGCAAAAAGAGAAAGAGATTGAGGTCTACATCAGTAAGAAAGTGAATTGTGAATTGTGCATATGACATAAAGGTCAAGGGGTTTTAAATTTTTTAGAAAAGTTAAATTTGGGTGCACAGTGATAAACAGGTTGTCTTACTCCAGTGTTGTTCTTGTACTGGTAATGGGATGTCATTGTCGAGGCTTTGAGGTTTACCCAACAGCACGTAAGAAGGAGTATCAGGTAGATGAATGGTGTTTGTGCTGTACATAGTCTCAAGGTTTGGCTGAGCATATTCTATGTGCACCAGAATCTGTCTTTATTTATTTCACCAACTTTCCAGCATGAATTATTTCTCAGGCACTGATGACATACTGACATTTAAGATGTGTTACTATTGTATATAGAGACCAGACACTCAAAAAATTCTAAGAAATTCCAATTAAATCCTATCTTAGGTCTTCTGCAGTTCATTTTGATCTCTTTATCTTTGAAATCCAAAAGCAAAAGCCACATTCACCATCAGTTAAATTCTATCAGACTCATCATATTTATTGAAGAGCATTAGGGATCATGCTGTGACAAGCAAGCTGATCCATTCCTTGTCTCAAAGTCTGTGAACACCCCTTTCTGTAAGAAAAGACATTCTCCATCTTTGTCGTTAGAATCTTCTTCTTCTTCCGGCCTTCCCCTAACCCCCATGAAAAGCTCAGGCTCTACATCCCAGACAAGTTTTATCAGAAACTCCACATTTAAGGATTGTGGCATGTGGTTCCCTAAAATAGAAAGCTTCGTGACCTTTTCAAAATCCTCACCATTCAACGTATCCTCCCAGATACACGGCTCATTCTTTCTGTGGAAGGAGCTATGCGAAGGACGCACCGCCAGCATGCGGCTCTGCCGCCCCGCAGGGTCCCGGTGGGCAATGCGTATACATGGGATCAGGAGACTGGGTGGATGTCTCTCCCAGTTGAGGAAGTCTTAAACCGAGATTAACCTTGAAGCTCAAATTAGATAAAAACAAATAGAAATTTCTCCACAGGAATAAGAGCTTAATAATAAAAGAAAAGTATTTCGTAGCCCAGATAACTTTAATTAAGATGAAAGGGTTTCCGAGTATCTGCTTCCTCGACAATCTTATGTTTAAAAATGTGTGTTGAGCTCAGCATGAAGGAACTAGTCTATGCAGCTCATTATTCGCTTTTACAAGGGCCTACTTTGGGAGCTCTTTGTAGAGCTCCAGGGTTCACTTCCAATTTTCTCTCCACATATGCCTTCTCTAGGCCTTTGCTACATTCTTGGGCAGTCTTTTGTCCTCTCTATTACAGCAGCGGGCGCAGCTTTGAGTGGGGACACCGCCTTCCAGTTGTAGGCATCAACAGGAGTAGGGACACCCACCTTTCCTGGTGGTGGTGGCCACGTATCAGGGAAGACACGAGGGCAGCACATTGTACACGTTCTCAGGTGCAATCATTGTGACACATTTTTTGTTGTTGTTTTCCAATAGGGAAAATCATACTAGGCAAAAGTTTATACACAAAGAATAAAACAGAGATCATAGATCCCTGGAAAGATTAGAAATCCTTAACTGAATTTGTAAAGAAAAAGTGACTGCAATTTTTTCAGTTAATCTTAGTGATACAATTCTGATGTTTTAGAGAAGCATCCTTCAATTCTCCTTTGTGCTTTAAAGCCCTCACTGACTATCAGTATTTGTCATGGAACTTGTTAAGGAACAGATGCTCAAGGCAATTCTGGAGCATACCAAACAGCAGTGACCTGAATAGAGAAGGGCCTCTGTCCCAGTAGAGCCCAAGCTCTACGAAGATCAGGTGCCCCGGTTCAACTTCCCCGCACACTGGGACATTCCTGCTTAACAGTAGGGCTGGCAGCCTCTTCGAGACTACTCTTGAGCCAGCTATGAGGATGCTACTTATCAATGCTGAGACCAACTTTCACCAGAGGAAAGACACGATTGGCACACAAGTTAGTTGCAAGAATCAGGGCCCTGGCCGGTTGGCTCAACGGTGGAGCGTCGGCCTGGCATGCAGAAGTCCCAGGTTCGATTCCCGGCCAGGGCACACAGGAGAGGCGCCCATCTGCTTCTCCACCCCTCCCCCTCTCCTTCCTCTCTGTCTCTTTCTTCCCCTCCCGCAGCCGAGGCTCCATTGGAGCAAGGATGGCCCGGGCGCTGGGGATGGCTCCTTGGCCTCTGCCCCAGGCGCCAGAGTGGCTCTGGTAGTGACAGAGCAACGCCCCAGAGGGGCAGAGCATCACCTGCTGGTGGGCAGAGCGTCACCCCCTGGTGGGCGTGCCAGGTGGATCCCGGTCGGGCGCATGCGGGAGTCTGTCTGACTGTCTCTCCCTGTTTCCATCTTCAGAAAAAAAAAAAAAAAAAAGAATCACCTGACAATTTATAACTCACAAATCCTTTTGGAGTGCCTGGGTACAGCTTAAGGGGGCCCCATCGGCGGGCTCCCCTAGTCTGTCCTTGGTCAGAGTGGCATGGAGACAGTCCATGTCAACGTTGGAGTCTGGGCGACTACTGCAGCAAGGGGACCCCTTAGCTTTAGTACCTTTTCTGGCCTATGCCTTTTAACAGGTGTCAATCTACAGGTTTATCACCTCAAACCACCTTTTTGGGAGTTCCTCGCAGAGAGCCCTTTTTATGTTAATCTACCTAAATGTCACTTCAACCCACTTTTAAGGTGTTCCTAGGGAAGCTTCTTTTTTATGTTAACCTACAGAGTTATGACATCAAGCCACTTCTTATCTATGTGTAACTTCACACACACACTGACTGGGCCTTGCTCGAAAGGCAGAGTCTGCCTATCATATCCGTGCACACTAGATTAATTCCTATCCAGCCGGCATAGCCTTATTCACTTTCCTTAATTGCTTTTAATATTATATCCCAATTATTTCTATATATCCTCCACATTTTTCTATATTTCTATACACATGTTTAGTACTCTAACATTATATTACTGTAACAGCCCCCGACTCCAAACGTGCACCAAGCTGGCACAGCTTATGGACTTTGTGATGGTTCAAGAGTTAGAGGTCTCAACTCAGCCTCAATTTCAATCTGTAGAAATGAGAATTATGACAGCACTTACTTCATAACAGGAGAATTAAACTAGTAATATGTATAAAAATCATATGTGCCAGACTCTTTTTTTTTTTAATTTTTTATTTATTCATTTTAGAGAAGAGAGAGAGAGAGAGAGAAAGGAGAGAGAGTCAGGGGGGAGGAGCTGGAAGCATCAACTCCCATATGTGCCTTGACCAGGCAAGCCCAGGGTTTCGAACCGGCGACCTCAGCATTTCCAGGTCGACACTTTATCCACTGCGCCACCACAGGTCAGGCTTGTGCCAGACTCTTAATAAGCATTTACATAAATGCTAGCTATGTCTTTATGTTATTAAAGAGAATAGATATCCAGAAAAAAACATACAAACATGAAGTATTTTCTGATGGTTTTACTTAATTCCTTCAAGATGGAATTTGGGAAAATCATTTAACATCCCAAAGCCTTGGTTTCTACATCTGTAAAATAGGTGTAATATTTAGCTACCTTGGGAGACTGTCAAGATTAACAGAGAAAATAGTCAAAAAGAATGAGCTTGCCATAACACTTGACAGTAATGAGATTCTAATGAATGTGAGATATTGGTAATTATAAGGTAAAGCTTTTTTAGATAAGTACTGTTCTTGGGAAACAAGGATGTTGAGTGTTATCTTTGTACTATGATTTTCATGGGTCCTATTAAAGTTGATCTGCAAAATACAGAAACTATACTCTCTACAGAGTAAGAAATCAAAAACTAAAGTACTTTCCAACTGATCTTTAGTGATTTTTTTAAAATGGAGAGTCTAGATCAACAAATAAAACAAGTTTGGAAAATAATACATCTCAGTTTCTCCCCTTCCCACTGTGCTCTCAGTCTTTCAGAGAATCACAATGTAATTCACAGTAAAGAAACATGCAGACCTTTATTTCATCTTGTGCTTTTCAGTCTCATTTAACCGTGAACCCACTTTTCCTACCGTACCTATTACTGATAGAGACTTATTGAAACATATCCAAACATATGAGTGTAATCAGAAATAAAGTGCTCTGATGCATTTGACTCAGATCATCATTTCTGATCCTGGAGGAACTGCAAGCTCTCACAATTTTTTGTGAATCAATATCCTGCAGAAATATTGCTTGCATAAAGTTAAAAGACAGAAAATTAGTTGATACCCAAACATGACTTGTTCATATCAGCAAGAACGAAAGCCTTGATATTCATCACTCTTGCAGAACCCCAAGGCAGCTGAATGATCCCACCCACAGGTCCTCACCCTAGGGCAGGGTGGCAAACTCAAATCTCTGAAGGACCAGGTAACAAAAAGAATTGGACTTGCTGAGCATTCCAAAGCAAACATACCAGAACTATCTATTTTCTTATTTTAAAAAAAAATTTTCTCCCATGTTCTTAAAACAGCAAGTCCTTTTATCAAAATGTTTCTCTATCTCAGAAAGTATTGCACAATTGCAATAATAAGTTGAAACTGATACTTGCCTACAATAGCCAAAAGACAATGAGGAGGGTTGAAGACTAGCAGACTGGAGACACATCTGCATCCAAATATGGCTAAGCCACTCACAACCAGCCTATTGGTGTTTTGATGCCTCGCAGTGTGGACAGTGTTGCCACAACTTTAAATTTATACAGGGAATTTGAAATGGTCATTTTCTTTCTTTTTTTCTTTTCTCTTTTTTTTTAGCAATAGAGAGAAAGGGAGAGGGACAGACAGGTTGGAAGGGAAAGAGATGAGAAAAATCAATTCTTCGTTGCAGCATCTTAGTTGTGCATTGATTGCTTTCTCATATGTGCTTTGACTGGAGGGGGGGTACAGCAGAGCAAGTGACCCCTTGCTCAAGCCAGCAACCTTGGGCTTCAAGTCAGCAACCTTTGGATTCAAGTCAGCAACCATGGGGTCACCGTCTGTGTGCTCAAGCTGGTGAGCCTGTGCACAAGCCAGATGAAACCACGCTCGAGCCAACGACCTTGGAGTTTTGAACCTGCATCTTCAGCATTCCAGGCTAATACTCTGTCCACTGTGCCACCTCCTAGTCAAGCTGGAATGGTGCATTTGCATCTGAAATCTTCCAGTTTTTATATATTTGTTGAAATTTTAAAATATATACACAGATATTTTGGGCCTAGGTGGCTAGTTGATAACTTCCCAGAGCATAGGGTTATAAGAGAATGTTCTGAAGGAATTCCAAGGCAGCAGGTACACGGAGAAACAACACCCATTGGGAAAGCAGGGACAGTGTCACTGTTCGTGTCCCCTCAAACCCAGGCCAAAGCATGCACAGCCTTTCTGTGATGGCCTCAGATTCAAGGAGGAAGGGACTAGCTTATTCATTCATCCCAATAATGCTTATGGAATGCCTGCTGTGTGTCAGACATTGTTCTAGAATCCGAGCTTGAGTCAGGGAGCAGAACAAGCCCATCCCTTCTCTTACAGAGCTTAAGTTCTAGAGGCAGGAGGTGGGAATGATTCTCTATCTTCATTTGTGAGAGTCATAGTAAGTCCCTCAGGAGGGCAGATGGGAAAACAGTACACATATAAATAAATATATGTTCATGGTATACGTACTATGAAGAAAAACAAGGTGGAGAGCAGGGCCAGAGAGTGGTAGAGGCTGGGAAATGATGGAGCAGAGAGTGACACTGTGTCTTGGGAAGGAGAAAAGGACATGCACTAAGACATCATCAAATCCAGAAAATATGGTGGCACCAGCCCAGCTAGGGACCTAAAGTCCACCAGGCCCTGACTCTGTGCCACGTACTGTGCTACCAGCTTCATATATGTGAACTCTCTTCACCTGCACAGACACCCCACCAGGCTGATGCTTTGACTGCCTCTTTTAGTACATGAAGCACTCCAGGCACACAGAGGCTGAGTCGGGCCCCTATCACAGGGCACACAAGTGATGCAGCCGGGAAAGGAGCTCCGCCCAACAGAATGGACCCAGGCTGTGCTTCTGAGCTCCACTCAGTTTTTCAGTTGCCCCCTCGGGGTGGTGGAGTTGATGAGGACTTGCTTTTGTGTAAGAAGATGAAGCCAGGAAAACGTACTCCATGATCTGATGACTTCAGCTTTGCTTTTCAGCTCTCGCCCAGCCCTGTTTCCAGCAACACAAAAGTGAGACAGTGCATTTAGGTTTCTTAAAGGAATGTAGTATCAGAAATCCAAAATACAAATGAAGAAGAATAAAACATCAAGCTATTTCCATTATATTCCATTTTGGACTTTATCTTCCCCCAACTGATTCTATACCCATTAAAATTCTATTCTAATTCCTTCTATTGTTAATGAGTGAGTAAAGGCATTTGAATTTCTCAAGAACTAAGCTTTAAAAATAATTGATGACAGGATATAAAAATTCAAAGTATATGGCATTTTGTGTCAGACTCTAATCTTGATTATCTAGCTTTTATTTTTTAGTCTGCATACCTTTTTGGTATGTCCATCACTCAGCATTTAACCTAGCCCCTAATAGGTGCTCAATAAATTTTAAACTGAACAGGAAACCTGTAGTTTTATTTATTTGTTCATTGGTGCACTTGAGTGAATATTTTAAAAATCCTTAGAGATGTTCAGACCAAAGTCATTCTCTCAGTACAAGATGGTGTTATTTATAACACCCAGACTGTGGGATGGTGTTGCAATCAAAATAATTTTTCTGTACAGCAAAGAAGCAGAATGAACTTTTATTCACTTTGTTCAAAAACCCAGATTAACATCTTCTTGATTTTGCATTTGGTGTAGAATATTTAATGTTGGCCCGACTTGAGAGTTTTTAAGATTCTTAAAAATCATTTGTTGAACTAAAGGCTTCACCGTTCCTGTGAAGTCCATCATTTCCTGGTATTAGATACAGCTTTTCATTTAATTAATTTTAATACATTAATTTATTTTTATATTTTCCTCTAATCTTGTCAACCCAATATGGATTTTGCTTTTAATAAAGTACAGGGTAAGCTACTTAAAGTAGACTAATTGGGTAAAGCCTGACTTGTCCACCCAATCAGAACGGACATCTGGAAGAAGGTGGGGCTGGGAGACAACAGACAGTAAGGGGACGCCTGTGCTCAGACGCCATGGCAGAGGCAGCAGAGTGAGGAGAACTGCAAAGCACACAGAGGGTGCCTTTGAAACTTGCAGAGGACTCCAAGAGTGAATTCAGAAAACTGATTTTCTTTATGGTTTAAGCAGCAGCCCTAGCTAATGTAACCAAGAGAGAGAAGGAAAAAAGAAATCATTCAGAGTTTTTGAATGGGAATTATAATTTATTATGCTGCCCTATATGCAAGAGTTCCAACAAGTCTTGCAACACTGCTCACGTGACCATATGCACACACTTTTTTCTGGGTTCTGATATCTGGATCTCTATACCTTGCCTGTAGACTCATGTGCTACACACTAGGGTCTGAAATGTAGTTCTCACTCTACAAGAGGTTAAACACTGCTAAGTCAAAACCTTTCCCAACATCCTTTAGCCCTCATTAAGCTGGGCCTAGACTAATCACTTTGGAAACCATAAAGGTTCTTTAAATTAATGCTACGCTTTATTACACACATAAGTTGTAATGGTCAAGGGCCCCATTTCTGGGCCAACGCTGCTTGAGTGTGAATCCTGAATCCATCACTGACTAGTCATATGATCTTGGGATCACATAGTTTCCCACCTATAAAATGGGGAGTCATAGCATCCACCTTATAGGGTTCTCAGAAGACCAAGTCCATGCGTAAAGGGTTAGTGTAACTGGCATATGGTGAGCACTGTGTGTTAGTTAATACCCATTTCTTGCCAGCCTCTTCTGATTGCAAGTGACAGAAACCCAGTTTAAACTTGCTTAAGCAATGGGGTTCATTGACCCAATTAACTTAAAATCACAGAGACACAACTCAATCCAAATTTGCAAATTATTTCTTCAGATTGCACTATCTCTTTTTCTGTCTCCATCCTTGTCTCTGTTCTTCTACTCCTTCTCTCGCTCATCTGCCCTTATCTATGTTGACTTTTCCTCAAGTAAGCTGTGTCTCTGTGCAGCTCCCACCACCCAAAATGACCACAGGCTTCCAGCACTAACTTTAATGAAAAGAGACGTTCTCCTTTCCTGTCACCCTGACAAACTCCCAGGACTGGGTTCACTGAATGTGCTTGAGTCACTTAAGTCTTCCTAGGAAGATTGTGGTACTCAAACCCCACCTGTGCTGTATGTCACTGTCGTCCACATAAGCAAGGCGGTGAATGCTCTTTGGGCTCAGAGTAGGGGGTGGTGACTCCCTAAATATGAGTTTGTTACCAAATGCAGCAGGACAGGGTTCTGGGTTGACAAACTATAACTATCTATCACACGTGCTAGAATCATCTTCCTGCGGGAACCAAGTGTCGGTGTCTGGGGTGATAAGCAATCACAAGGGGCACTCACCAAAGGGGCAAGCTCTGATTTTTCCAAGTGCTTATTATTGTGTGATGGACTTCTTTAAATGGCTTTAATTGAAATATACACATAGTTCTTTAAAACCTAACTACTCATGCACTATCTCTCCTATGCCTTTTCTATTCTCTTAAAGCAGGTTAGCCTAAAAGCCAGTACACAGGCCAGTGGTGGCTGCTACTTTAGGGACATAGCCACCTTTTCTCTCCTGCCACTCCTCATGAGACCCTCCCCACTGCTCACTGTCTTTAGCTTCCTACCCATCTGTGAGGATCCTCATTGTTATCCTTCTTCACCTGCGCAGAGGCATTGCTACAGCTGCCTACCTTGTGACTTCAGATAAGTTATTTAACACATGTAATTTTAATAAATATAGCTGCCTCCCAGAGAGATGTTCTAATTTAATCTACACATATACTGTGTTCCCTGATAAATCATAGCAATTAGAGGAGGGACACATAAGTTAAGGGAAGACAAAGAAGTGATGAGAACATGACATTGAAGGGCAGGCATTGGGTATCAAAGAGGAGAGTGCCTAAGTTAGAACAATTTTATGAAGAGAAAGTAGAACACCATGGGGAACATGCCTGAGGGTGAAATGTAAGCTAAGCCATTAGGGACCACAAGGTGAGCACCTCTGACAGCTCCTACTCCTTGATGGGCCTGATGGGAGGGGTGAGGACTTTCCTCTTCAACATCAGCCTGAATGTTGCCTTTGGGTGTTTTAACAAAGGCCAGAGACTTTGCCAGGTCCCCCAAATGACCATATAACAGACCACCATAAGCACTAGTTTCAGTAGTTCAGGATGTTCATACCTTTGTACCACTACTTGAGTTAGGGGAACTGGTAATGTTCTCACTTATAGCACAGGTATGCACTCTCATAAAATTGAAGGTATGTTCTGCTTTTAAGAACTCTATTTTTCCTTTAGAGCCCTTTTCTCTGAGTTCATTATCCTTGAATATTTATTGATATCCATTAAGTGTTCTGTGTTCATTAGGTGGCATATACTGCTCCTATATGAACATTTGTGCCCATAACGCAACTTCAGGAGGGGTGGACAAGCGCAGAGTGCTGTCACAGTGCACTCATCATGGCCTTCACTCTGCGTAGAAAAGTAGGCATTGACGCACTAAGGACATAAGCATTGAAACAGGCATTCAACAGCAATGGGTTAAAATCTTCTAGATGTGTGCTCAGATAAAATGAAGCAAATGCAAGTGTACTTATAGACAGTAAGGAAAATGTCAGTCAAATAAAAGGATTTACCTGGCAGTGTAATAGGAACTCTATGAAATGGAAGAGTAGCTCAGTTCAAGATTTGCAGCACTCTGAGGGTTTGAATCACATATCTGAAAGCTCAATTGAGACTAGGTTAGATAAATTATGATGGCTACAGTCTACTAAAAACAATAATGTCATATTTTATTGTCTTCTTTAGCATTCTTGTGCTAAACTGGCAGCACAGCTATGGTCAGGGGGACTTTGACCTGCAGTAGGAAAGAGTTCTGTGTTGGATTCTGCCATTAACATATAAATTGTGTAATGTCTTCCAGATGGGACCCTGTGTGATCTTTCTTTATATAATAAATGTGTGCTTGATGCATTCCAGAGGATGTTCTAGGTCCTAGGGATTCAAAGTAAATAAGAATAAGTGGGGGTAGGGAGAGAGAGTATAGAAAATATAAATTGACAAGTAAAATATTAGATAAGTGATAAGAACTTTGAGAACAAGTTCTCAAAGAACATGGCTCTCTTGGGCTGTGTTGTTAAGAAAGAGCCCTTTACTCCACTCTTGTCTGTCTGTCCCTATCTATCCCTCTCTCTGACTCTCTCTCTCTGTCTCTGTAAAAAAAAAGAAAGAAAGAAAGAAAGAGCCCTTTAGTTACTAATTGTCCAAATGAGGTATTGTGCATCAATTAACAAAGAATATTTCAGACCAAAAATAAAAAAAGACAGTTAAAGAAGAGTGAGTATTTATTTACTCATAGGTCCCTTCCAGGTGCACTTATTGAGTCTTACTGTGTGCTAGGCCCTGACTCAGACAAAATTCAACAGTGAACCAAATGAAAATCTCTACTTTACAGCACCTTCATTCTGGAAGTGGAGTTGGACACTAAACAATAAACCCTATAAATAAATTAGAGATTGTAACTATTATAGTTGGCAGTGGTGAGAAGGTAGGGGCAGTTACGGTACTAGCAAGTGTAGTGTAGGTAAACCCAAGAGATAAAGTTTTGAAAAAATGATTAGTCAGAAAGTCCTGTAGGACAATGAGAACCATAAAAAGAGCATCTATTCCAGCAGCCCTCTGTCTGCTATGAGCCGGCCTATCACATTATGGGTCTAGAACACAGTGAACTGCAGAAGGCCAGAAAGTTAATGGAGAATTAAATTATGTTGGACCTTGTAGCCAAAGTGGGAATTTTAATGTTACTTGGAGTGAAATGTGGAGACATTGCAAATTTTGAGCACAAGATTGATTTATTTTTAAAGGACCTCTCTGGCTGCTAAATTGAGAAAAGATACTAGGGTCAGGGGTCAGGAGGCTGCTGTATTAACCACAGCAGGAGCTAACAAGCCATAAACCAGAACTGTAGGGTTGGTAAAACATGGTTTTGTTTTGAATATATTGTGCAGGTTGAGCCAACAGGACTTTCTGTTGCATGAGTTGCACAAGGAAGAAGATCAAGAATTACTGGCTGACTGAGTAGAAGAAAGATTTGCCATTCGTTCAGAGAGTTGAGGGTGGCTGCAACTAAAAGAACTAAGAAAAGAACAGCAAGTAAAGCCCAGAAGAAATTGTAGGAAGGAAATAATAAAAATCAGAGTGGAAATACATGTCATAGAGGCTAAAAAAACAATACAGAGGAACAATGAAACCAAGAGCTGGTTCTTTGAAAATATAAATAAGATTGATGAACCTTTAACCAGACTCACCAAGAAAAAAAGAGAGAGGACTCATGTAAATAAAATTAGAAATGGGAGTGGAGAAGTAATAACAACTGACACAGCAGAAATACAAAGGATTGTAAGACAATACTATGAAGAATTGTACGCCAAAAAATTAGACAACCTAGGTAAAACAGACAAATTCCTTGAAACATATAATCTTTCAAAAATTAATCTGGAAGAATTAGAAAACTTAAACAGACCAATTACAACAAATGGGATCAAAACAGTTATCAAAAACTCCCAACAAAGAAGAGCCCTGGGCCAATGGCTTCACAGGCGAATTCTACTAAATATTCAAAGAAGAACTAACTCCTATCTTTCTCAAGCTATTTCAAAAAATTCAAGAGAAGGAAGATTTCCAAACTCCTTTTACAAGGCAAGCATAATTCTGATTCTAAAACCAGTAAAAGACAATAAAAAGAAAGAAAACTATAGGCCAATATCCATGATGAATTTAGATGCTAAAATTCTCAACAAAATATTAGCAAACCATATCCAGTAATATATGAAAAAAAATCATACATCATGATCAAATGGGATTTATTCTGGGGAGGCAAGGCTGGTACAATATTTGCAAATCAGTCAATGTGATTCATTATATAAACAAAAGGAAGGAGAAAAATCATGATTATATCAATAGATGCAGAAAAAGCATTTGATAAAATCTAGCACCCATTTATGATCAGAACTCTCAGCAAAGTAGGAATACAGGGAACATACCTCGACATGATAAAGGCCATCTATGACAAACCCACAGCCAACATCATACTCAATAGTCAAAAGTTAAAATAATCCCTTTTGGATCAGGAACAAGGCAGGGGTACCCCCTTTCACTAGTGTAATTCAACATAGTTCTTGAAGTCCTAGACACAATACTCAGACAAGAAGAAGAAATAAAAATCATCCAAATTGAAAAAGAAGAAGTAAAACTATCATTATTTGCTGATGATATGATACTGTACATGAAAAACACTAAAATCTCAGTCAAAAAACTACTGTACCTGATAAATGAATTCAGCAAGGTGGCAGGATATTAAATTAATATCCAGAAATCAGAGGCATTTTTATATACCAACAATGAACTGTCTAAAAGAGAAATTAAGAAAACAATCCCCTTCACTATTGCAACAAAATGAATAAAGTACCCAAGAGTAAATTTAACCAAGAAGGTTAAAGACTTGTACTTGGAAAATTATAAAACATTGATAAAAGAAATCAAGGAAGATACAAACAAGTAAAAGCATATACCATGTTCATGGATAGAAAGAATAAACATCATTAAAATGTTTATATTACCCAAAGCATTTTATAAATTCAATGCAATTCCTATTAAAAAACCAATGACTTACTTCAAAGATATAGGACAAATATTCCAAAAATTCATATGGAACCAAAAAAGAACATGAATAGCCTCAGCAAATTTGAAAAAGAAGAATAAAGTGGGTGGTATCACACTTCTGGATATCAAGTTATACTACAAGTCTATTGTACTCAAAAGAGCTTGGTACTGGTATAAGAACAGGCATAAAGATCAATGGAACAGAACAGAGAACCCAGAAATAAACCCGCACCTTTATGGACAATTGATATTTGACAAAGGAGGTAATAGCATACAATGGAGTAAAGACAGTCTCTTTAACAAATGGTGTTGGGAAAATTGGGCAGCTACCTGCAAAAAAAAATGAAACTAGACCACCATCTTACACCATTCACAAAAATAAATTCAAAATGGATAAAAGACTTAAATGTAAGTCGTGAAGCCATAAGCATCATAGAAGAAAACATAGGCAGTAAGCTTTCCGACATCTCTTGCAGTAATATATTATATTTGCTGATTTATCTCCACAAACAAGTGAAATAAGGACAGGATAAACAAATGGGACTATATCAAACTAAACAGCTTTTGCAGCTGAAAACAATATGAACAAAATAAAAAGACAAAACACACAATGTAAGAACATATTTGACAATTCGTCTGATAGGGATTAATAACCAAAATTTATAAAGAACTTGTAAAACTCAACACCAGGAAGATAAATAATCCAATCAAAAAATGGGCAAAAGAAATGAATAGACATTTCTCCAAAGAGGACATATAAATGGCCAATAGGCATATGAAAAAATGTTCAACATCACTAATCAATAGAGAAATGCAAATTAAAACCACAATGAGATACCACCTCACACCTGTCAGAATGGCACTCATTAACAAAACAACACTTAATAAATGCTGGTGAGGATGTGGGGAAAAGGGAACCCTCCTGCATTCCTAGTTGGAATGCAGACTGGTGCAGCCACCATGAAAAACAGTATGAAGATTACTCAAAAAATTAAAAATCGAACTGCCTTTTGACCCAGCCATTCCACTTTTAGGAATATATCCCAAGAACACCACATCACAAATTCAAAAGAAGAAATGCACTCCCATGTTTATGGCAGCATTGTTTACAATAGCCAAGATCTGAAAAGAGTGCAAGCATCCATCAGTGGACTAGTGGATTAAAAAGCGGTGGTACATGTACTCAACGGAACACTATGCAGCCATGAAAAAGAAGGAAATCTTACCTTTTGCAACAACATGGATGGACCTGGAAACTACTATGTTACTGAAATAAGCCAGGAAGAGAAAGAAAAATATTATATGACCTCACTCATTTGAGGAATCCAATGAACAATATAAACTGAAGAATAGAATAGAGACAGAGGTGGGATCAAAGGGTCCAGAGGGAAAGCGGACAGAGAGAAAGAGGATGAGAAGAGGGGGATCAGTGAAGGAATAGAAATTGGTGAAATTATATACACATAACACAACGTTATAGAGAGAAGAAAAGCAAATCCTGGAGGGAACGAGGAGGGTGTTGCGGAGAGGGGGGCAAGGGAGATGTTGAGGGAATCACGGGGGGTTGCATTTGAGGGAACACTAGAATCTATGTAAACACAATAAATTTAAATTAAAAAAAATTTTTTTTTAAAGTAGTGAGAGTAGAACAGCTTTGTTGTTGGAAGTCAGGAGAGGAGTCTGGCATTTCATGCCACAGGAGTAGGTGATATGGAAATATCATCAGGACAAGGGTTAAATTATGGGTCACCCCAGGGTGAAGAGGGTGGGGAGAAGGAGAGACAACATAAAAAGAAGTCTAGAATGAGTAATGAGTGGAATAAAAGGAAAGTCAAGGAAGTGTGGTGTCCCAGAGGCCAAATAGAGAAATGTGGCAGGGAAGGTAGTGACCAGCATCGTAGAATGCTATGATAGAATAAAAAGGAGGACATGGAATGATCCTGGGGTTTCATAGGGTATTTTGGAGCAACTGGTGAGGTGGCAAAAGAGGGAACTGGATCAAAGGCAGTTTAAAAGAGAAAGATAAGGCCCTGGCTGGTTGGCTCAGCGGTAGAGTGTCGGCCTGGCGTGTGGGGGACCTGGGTTCGATTCCTGGCCAGGGCACATAGGAGAAGCGCCCATTTGCTTCTCCACTCCCCCCCCCCTTCTTCCTCTCTGTCTCTCTCTTCCCCTCCCACAGCCAAGGCTCCATTGGAGCAAAGATGGCCCACACGCTGGGGATGGCTCCTTGGCCTCTGCCCCAGGCGCTAGAGTGCCTCTGGTCACAGCAGAGCGACGCCCCGGAGGGGCAGAGCATCACCCCCTGGTGGGCAGAGCCTCGCCCCTGGTGGGCGTGCCGGGTGGATCCTGGTCGGGCGTATGCGGGAGTCTGTCTGACTGTCTCTCCCCGTTTCCAGCTTCAGAAAAATACAAAAAAAAAAAAAAAAGAAAGATAAGAGATCAGAAGTTTCTGATATAAATATACAGGGGGTCCTCGGGTTATGACAATCTCTGCATACAACGTATCAAGTTTACGACACTCCCATAAACACTTTTAAAAATTGAGACGTGGCCCTGGCTGGTTGGCTCAGTGGTAGAGCGTGGGCCTGGCGTGCAGAAGTCATGGGTTCAATTCCCAGCCAGGGCACACAGGAGAGGCGCTTCTCCACCCCTCCCCCTCTCCTTCCTCTCTGTCTCTCTCTTCCCCTCCCACAGCCGAGGCTCCATTAGAGCAAAGATGGCCCCGGCGCTGGGGATGGCTCTATGGCCTCTGCCTCAGGCGCTAGAATGGCTCTGGTCTCAACAGAGCAATGCCCCCTGGTGGGCGTGCCGGGTGGATCCCGGTCGGGCACATGCGGGAGTCTGTTTGACTGGCTCCCAGTTTCCAGCTTCAGAAAAAATACAAAAAGAAAAAAAAATTGAGACGTGATAGTTTTGACTTACCCTGTGAGCGTCGTACCTACAGACTACAAGGACGAATTATACTGCTCACAAAAATTAGGGGATTCATATTCATTTCAAAATGAATATGAAGTGATTAAAAAAAAGAAGCATTTGATTTTCTTTATTAAAGAAGAACATCAGAAAAGCAAATGACAAGTCAAGGAAAATTGTTAGATTATGCAAATGAGATGCAAAGCCAACTTTTATTTCATTGGTGAAAATGCACTGTACAAAAGGCTGAAAGTACTGGAGTATCTGCACGTTACCTGATCTCCTAATTTTTGGGAGCAGTATAGTTTGGTTGCACATAGCAGAAGAATATGCAGTACAGTGAATAGTACAGTACATTTATGTCCTTTTCCTTTTTCTGTGGCTTAGCTGTGATTTTATGTTCTAGATTATGATTTTACAACTGTGTTAGGATAAGTAAGTGACTTAGACTAGGGTATGTTTCAACTTACACCATAATTTGGGTTACATCACTGTCATAGGAATAGAACTGTGTTGTAACCTGAGGACCCCCTCTGTACACAAGTCTTGAAGGGCTTTGATAGAAGGGGAAGCATAGTAGTAGGCCAGACAAGTGTGGTCAAGAGAAGGACGTTTTTGTTTTGTTTAACATGGGAGAAATAACAACATGTCCTTGCATGTGAATGGTACTGATCCAGAAGAGAAGGGAAAGTGATGGTGTATAAGAGAGAGGGAGTGTTGCTGGAGCAGTGTCCTTGAGCAGGCAAGAGGGGTTGGAGCTAGTGTACTGGTAAGGCGGCAGCTTACAATTGAAACATTTAACTGATAGCAGACAAGCAGGCAAACAAAGTATATGTGTGCAGAGGCTGGTAGGTGAGTGCATGGGTTTACAGGGGTCTGTTAATTTCTCTTCTTGTTGCTTCTTAGTAGGGAGAAAGCAAGCAGAGTCAGGTGGGGGCAGAGTTGGTGTTCAGAAAAGTGTGTGGGCTTGGAAGGTGGCAGAGTATGTGGATAGTGAGGTTCCATAACTAACGTCCAGCAAGAAGGGTCCAGGTGAGCCTCCTGGTTTCCTAGAGGACAGTGTGCTTGGAACATAGCCCTTAATAAATAAAAAGAGCATCAGAGAATAACAGGTCATTAGGTCAGGTAGGTTTGGTAAACCTGGGAATAAGATTTAGATTTTATTCCTAATGAACTCTTACAAAAATGATTTAAATAGTGCACCTCTGTGTTCCACTTCTGACCAAATAAGATAACAATATATATAACCTTTCACTTCTAAAATTCTTGACCCTGTGTGAAAGGGAGAATTAATTCTATGTGTTCATTAAACTAACAACTCAACTCTGATTAGTACTGAAAATCAAAATTTCCCATCCCCATATTTTCACTTTTTATTCTTGGAAGAGCTTTCCACTTTGTTTTCTGGCTTCACCTCTAAAACTTTTCATGGAGAAAGCAAATAGGAGTCAATAATTCATCATGTAATTCTCCAGCAGAGATGGTGATCCTGCCATGTAAACTTATTTTCAGCATATTTTAATACTTTGCAAGAATATGAAGGTTAAAAGATTAAGTGTGAACTTACTGAAATTTGATAGGCAAGTCTGAAACCAGAAATAAATATTCCCGAGGCTTTTAGCTTGATATCAAGGCAGGGATTTCCCTTCTGCAAGCGTTTTCCCCCTTCCTGTTTCTCATATTTTCAGGTAAAGCCCCTTTTGTCTTCCTGTGAAGATGCTGATCACAGCATTATTTATAATAGAAAAATTACAAAAAATCTTGGAATCATAAAATAAATTTTCTATGTGAGGGAAAATATACAGACATTTAAAAATTCTCACTTTGAAGCCTATTTAATAACAGGTGGGAATGCACATGATGTAAATGAAGAATATACTAGAATAAAATGTTTACTATAGCCTCAATTTTAAAATAAATTTTGTAAATTTATAACCTGGTATAAAATACATCATAACATTTTTATAAAATAGTGAATTTCTCAATGTAGTGTTTATTTCTCCATGAACATTTTTATTTTTCTATAATAAACATGTATTTTTATGATTAAACTAAAGTTAAATTTACTAAGGTACAATAATATTTTATGTATCTAGAGAGAACTGGTAATTAAAAAAATATACCACAATTTAAAAAAATTTTATTTAGAAATTAAATTTAATGAGGTAACATTGATCAATAAAAGTATATAAGTTTCAGGTAAATATCTCTGTAGCAATTGAACTGTTGATTGTGTTGTGTGCCCATCAGCAACAGTCAAATCATTTTCTGCCACCAAATATTTGTCTCTCTTTACTCCCCTCCTCCCCCATGCCCTGGTAACCACTTTTATCTATGCCCATGACTCTCAGATTTATATCCCACTTGTGTGAAATATATACAACAGTTCTTAGCTTTTTCTGATTTACTTATTTCACTCAGTATAATGTTATCAAGGTCCATCCGTGTTGTTGTAAATGATCCGATGTCATCATTTCTTATGGCTGAGTAGTATTCCATGGTATATATGTACCACATCTTCTTTATCCAGTCCTCTATCGAGGGACACTTTGTTTCCATCTCTTGGTCACCATGAATAATGCTCTGTACCAATGTTTTTGAGTTTTGGGGGTAGATACCCAGTAGAGGGATTGCTGGGCCATATGGTAGTTCTATTTTTTAGTTTTTTGAGTTCTAGTCTTAGTTTTTGAGGCTTTTTTCCATAATGGCTATACCAATTTACATTCCCACCAGCAGTGAATGAGTGTTCTTTTCTTCACAGCCTCTCCAGCATTTGTTATTACCTGTCTTGTTGATAACAGCCAATCTATCAGGTATGAGGTGGTATCTCATTGTAGTAGATTTGCATTCCTCAAATAGCAGGGAAGATGGGCATCTTTTCATATATCTGTTGGCCATTTATACATCTTCTTGGCAAAAGTGTCTGTTCAGGTCCTCTCCCCATTTTTTAATTGGATTGTTTGCTTGTTTCTTGTTGAGCTTTGTGAGTTCTTTATATGTGTATATTTTGGATGTTAACCCCTTAGTGGAGCTGTTATTTGTAAATACCATCTCCCAATTAGTTGGCTGCTTTTTTGTTTTGTTGTCAGTTTCTTTTGCTGTGCAGAAGCGTTTTAGTTTAATATAGTCCCATTCACTTATTTTTGCTTTTACTTCCCTTGCTTTAGGGGTAAAATTCATAAAATGTTCCCTTGGCCAAAGTTCATTTTTTCCTCCTAATAGAGATGCTTCTATCCCCCATCCATAGGTGCAATGGAACAGACAAACTGAGGTCAGCCCACATCAGAGCACAGAGCTCCCTGAGGCTTTTGAAGAGTAAAAAATAATGGGAGTTTCTGAATGGTACACCAGTAAGGGCTTCACTTTACAATTACCACTAGCATTACCACACAACAATAGAGTTACCCTACCTTTCATAGGCTTATGTCCTGGCAGTGCCTTTTCCTCCTGTGTAATGAACGTCCTCTTTGGCATTTTCTTCCAAAAGAGGCCAATTTCATCACAGTTGAATGTTTGTTGGGGAATGAATCCTTCAGCCTCCACGTAATCTTTGGATTCGGACACAAACTTTTCAGCCCCGAACTTGCCCAAACTTGCATCTTCACAGTGCCTATGTGTGCCAGTGTGCATCTTGAATTTTTCAAACCAGCCTCTGCTGGCCTTAAAATCATTTAGTACACTAGCACTCGTCCCAGGCATTTTCTTAATGTGATCAGCATACAATAGTATGGTCTTTTCACATATGATGGCCTCCGAAACAGAACCACCATCTAACTGTTTTTGATTGATTCAAAATAATAATAACTGTTCAACTCTTTAATTGTTTGCGATCTCTGTTTCATTAGCACATTCATGCCTTTTGCAACATTAGCCTCCTTTATTGCTTCCTTTTTCTCCACAATGGAACTTATCGTGGATGGCGACTTCTGGTACATGCCGCCGATTTCAGCAATCTTGAAGCCACTCTCATATTTTTCATTCATTTCCTTCAACTCAATCATGTTCCTGGCCTTCTTCAAAGGGCTGCTGGCTCTGGAAACTTTCTTTGGTCCCATGATGGCGCTCAAAGGGAGGGGTTAACTTATTAGCAAGGGAAACACTTAACAGGGACAATGAGATTGAGCACGTGTGATATTATTTTATGTGTGTTACATACATTTTGAAACTGAAAAATGCAAAATAAACACATTACACTATATACACAGTAATCACTTACATATAATTATAGTATTAGCACTGGCAATAAGTTAAAAAAGTACAAAAATACTGGAAAACAATGGAATTGTTTGGCTAGATGCGCAGGGTGATGCTCACACAAGAAACAATGCCAAACTGAGCAGGAGAGTGCATGAGTTGCCCTTTGTTTTCGCAAAATTATCAGTGAGGTCACGTGGACACGCCAATGAAATCCCGGCAACTGACAAAAACCGAGACAGATTTTTCATGGAAAAAATTGGCACTGACAAAAACTGAAACTGACAAAAACCAAAGTTAACAAAAACTGAGGTATTACTGTAGTGTCTTTAACAGCTCAAGGAGAACCTGACCAGGCGGTGGCACAGGGGATAGATCACCGGACTGGAATGTGGAGGACCCAGGTTCAAAACCTCGAGGTCGCCAGCTTGAGCAAAGCTCACCAACTTGAGCCCAAGGTCCCTCCCTGGCTTGAGCAGGGGGTCACTTGATGCTTTTCATCTCTCTCCCTTCCTGTCTGTCTGTCCCTCTCTGTCTCTGTCACAAAAAAAAAAGAAAAAGAAAAAGAAAAAAAAACAGTTCAAGAAGAATACATACCATACTCAAACACTCACCAACCCCCTTTAAAATTAGCTGATTAGGACTCTGGCTGGTTGCTCAGTGACTAGTTTGTTAGCCTGGAGTATGGAAATCCCAGGTTCAATCCCAGTCAGGGCACACATGAGAAGTAACCATCTGCTGCTCTTCCCTCTCTCTCTTCCTTTCCTTGCTCTTCCCCTCTCATAGCCAGTGGCTCAAATGGTTCGAGTGTCAGCCCTAGGCACTGAGGATAGCTCAGGTGATTTCAGCATCAGCCCCAGACATTGGTTGCCAAGTGGATCCCATTTGGGTGCATGCAAGAGTCTGTCTATCTCCCCTCCTCTAACTTAAAAAACATTAGCTGATTAGGTATCACAACCATGTGGCTACTTATAAATGTGCACATGGATCACTTGTTCTCATGTTAAAGTAACAAAGACATTTGAGCTGGAAAAAGAAAATCACAAAGAAATTTAAGTTTGAGAAAACTAGCAGGCATTCCTAGAAATAGCTCTGACCCAACCCCAGTCATAGCAGATTCAACCAGAGAGATATAAACAGAAATCACACCCAGACTGCTATAATTAAACTAAACTAGATTTTAGAGGAAATTCTTTGTAAAAAGCAAAAAGTCTAGAGCAGTTCAGGAAAACACTTAGGAAACAAATAAAATTTGTGGTTTGCAGGATGAGATATTTTTCAAAATAAATCAAACAATGTAGGCCCTGGCCAGTTGGCTCAGTGGTAGAGGTCATCCTGGCTTATGGATATCCTGGGTTCAATTCCTGGTCAGGGCACACAGGAGAACCACTCATCTGCTTCTCCACCCCTCCCCCTCTCGCTTCTCTCTCTCTCTCTCTCTCTCTCTCTCTCTCTCTTTCTCTCTCTCTCTTCTCCTCCTCTCCTGCAGCCAAGGTTCAATTAGAGCGAGTTGGCAACTGGTGCTGAGGACGGCTCCATGGCCTCCGCCTCAGGTGCTAAAAAAGGCTCTGGTTGCAAAGGAGCAAAGCCCCAGATGGAATCTAGTTGGCTTGCTGAGTGGATCCCAGTGGGGATGCATGCTGGAGTCTGTCTCTGTCTCCCCTCTTCTCACTAAAAAAACCCAAAATCTAATAATGTAAAAATAAAACTTAAAAATTACTTTTTATGAATACTAACGTAATGTTCAGGCTGAGATCACAAGGTTTTAACAATGTAGCTGCTCATAAGGACTGGAGTTTCCACCCAACACATCTTAATAAAGTACAAGTACAGTATTTGCCATTATATTTTTGTCTTAACACTCTTATATATTAACATTCTCTTTATCCATACTGTACTTTATCTTTCTACTTTATTTCTGATAGTACTATTTATACCTAGGGATGTAAGTCTCTGATAACTTTAAGAGGATTAATATAGAGAAAATAGGCATTATTAGTTTGGATTTGTCTTATTAGCATTCAACAGTTTGATTAAAATGAGAAAGTCAAGAGAGTGTTATTTGCAAAGCAGAATAAAAACAACATAAAATGAAATAAACTGAACCACAATGTATTATTGATAGAACACAAAGACATTCTCCACAGCATTACTTTAAGTACCACGATCCTTGTGTAAGACAATAAAGGAGAACAAAGTCACGTTTTCCCCAGACTGTTCTTAGTTTATTTGCAGTACCTTTATTTAGGTGAAGGGCATACATTTTCTTTAAAAGGAACTTAGAAAAGAAGATACCAAAATATCCTAAACAACTATAGTATATTGAAATATTTACTATTTGTTGATTTGAGAGATAGAGTGAATGACAGATTTCAGCATAATATTTGCTGAGGAGAAAAAAAAGAATTTTTCATAAGCATCTAGAATATTGTTTTGCTTGGGCTTATGCAGCAAAAACATCTGAGGAAAATAAAAATTAATATTGGAGAGAATTCCTCTAACAAAATAATCATATAATATCAATGGAACTTTTCAAATGATTAGTAGGAAAAAAATAAGATTGTTGAGGGATTTTTTTTTAAGATAACTTCTGCAAACATATATTGAGCTCTTCTGTAGAGTAGCTGAATGACCAAATGGTTGTGGTTCCAGATAAGCCGATAATATTTACATGCCCTGTGTGTGTGTTTGCTTCTGTTTCCCTTCCATGCTAATTCTCTTCCCCACCCTCCATGGTTTCATAAGTTCAGTAACTGATTATAGATTTGGAGAATGTTCCTGTAAAAACCATTTTGCATAAAGGCATATGAGTAGCTAAAATTGCTGGCAAGCCAAAGAACAATAAATAGAAAAAAAACCTATTGGACGTTTTCACATTTTTTTCTTGTCTTCTTTCCTTTCTTCTTTCTTTCCTTTTTTTTAAATTTAGAGTTAGAGAGATCCAGCAAATGGAATTTGGAAACTATTAATTGTTTGAATGGAAAATTAATAATGGACATGTAATATACTATTACCACATATATAAGTATACATAAATTTAACATATGGTTCTTACTTTTCATGTTTTATATAATTAGTAATCTACTTTATATAATATACAAATTGTTATTTTTGTTTGACATTTTTTAGATATATCTATATTTATACATAAAATAGCATTCAATTTCAGAAATCCAAGATGGCAGCAGAGTAGGTGAAAGCTACACTCACCTCCTCCCAGGATCAAACTGGAATTATAACTAAAATATAGAACAATCAACCTGAATAATCAACTGAAGACTAGTAGAACAGAAAGTCTTATAACCAAGGATTTATAGAAGAAGCCACACTGAGACTGATAGAAAGGGCAGAGGCGTGAAAAGGGCTGACACTGCTCTCACGAGCAGCAGCTGAAAATCCAGAGAAATGTCTCAGCTGCAAATATCTGCCCTGAGGAGTGAGGGGTCTCAACCACATTCTGGCTTCTCCTTCCCAGAGCACCAGAGACAAGAGGAAGCACTCACATAACATCAGGCTATAAAAAGCAGTGGGGATTCTGTCTACCAGGAAGAGACAGGATTCTGCTAGAGACATGAGCAACTTCTTAAAGGGCCAACACAAAAAAGCCCATTCACAGCCACTCACTCTCAGCTTCAACAAAGGGAGGGCAGAGCAGACTAGAGAAGAAACTGGGGTTCGTGGCTCCCAAGAAAGACCAGAAAGGAAAGCCACCGGAGTTGTTGTGCTGAGTTCCTCTTCCACACCACAGATGCCATCTTTCTTGGTTCAAGCACTCCTATCCAAACAGCTAGAGGAACGCAATAACTTCACCTTCCCAAATTCTTGTTACCTGCCCTGCCGAGTTCACGAACTGAGAAAGAGTCAGCTGCCTGAGTCCTTGGTGTAGACGTCAGGGTAGACACAGCAGTATCACATACCAAGTTGTGTGGCTCTGGGAGAGAGGTTATTTCCCCCCTCCATTTTCCTATGTGCATGACCAAGCACCTCCCCTTCCTTGAAGATCCACTATCCCCATCCTGTAGACTCCTGGTGGCCCTGTCTTGCCAAGCTTAGGCTCTACAAGAGGTCTGGGAAAAATCAGGGACAGACTACATTGAGTGGCTCTAGAACAGGGATCATTTTTCCCCTGCAAGCCCAACCAGTACCACTGTTCCTATGCAGAGCCCTCTCTTTAAGTGGCCAGATCTTGATCTGATTAGGCCTGATAAAGTCTGCTAGCCTAACGCTGACAGCTCCCTGAGACCTTGTCCCACTGCAAAGGCTTATGGGCACCTGACAGGTGACAATTGGCCTTTGTGTACCCTGGGACTTTTGCTGGGTAGTTTTAGACTCAGCATTGACTCCGAGTTTGAAACTGTATCAATCTGTTGAGCATCACTCACTTCTACCTGGTGACTCACTGAGAACCTGTCTCACATAAATCATGTACTGCCAGAGGCTTTTTTAGTGACTGAGACTAACTGACAGCTAGCATGTGGAGGCAGATCTTGGGGTGGCTTGGGCCTTTGTTGAACTGCTCCCAGGCTTAGTAGTGGCAGAAGCCAGCCTTGGTGTCCAACTTGGCCTTTCCATGCACACCCAGACCTAGCAGAGGCAGCCACAAACAGTGGATCACTTTGTAGCTCCAAACAAGTTGCCCAGGATCAGTCACAGGCATCTGACATTGACCCACACTAGAGTTCCTCACAAGACGTGGCAGAACCAACACAGCCAGTGGCAAACTTCAGACAACATCAGTTCAGGACCCAATTAACTCCACATATGGCACATCCAAAGAAAAATCTAAGCAGGCACCAGACGCTGCTGGGTAAATTTCACTTCTTCTGTTCAAGACCTATACAGCAGCTCATATACCATGGTTGGGGCCAATTCTCAAAGCCATCCCAGTCTGAAGGTTAACCCCACTCATTGCTGGGCCAACAACAATTAAGGCTCAACTAAAACACAAGGGTTCACATAACACACACAAGGGACCTTCCAGATCATATGATCGTAGAGATTGCACCACTGAGTCCCAAAGGACACCTACTTTATAAGGCCACGACCAAGACTGGGAGACATAACAGATCTACCTAAAAACACAGAAAGACAGACAAAATTGGCTGGGAGGGATTCCCCAAATGAAAGAACAGGAGATACCTTAAAAAAAAAAGAGCTAAATAAAATGGATGTAAGAAATTTACCAGATATAGAGTTCAAAACTGATTATAAGAATGTTTTATAAGGATGCTCAGGGAACTTAGTGAAAACTTCAACAGCATACAGGACATAAAAACCATTTAAAAAGTCATAAATGAAGAATACAATATCTGACATAAAGTATATACTAGAGGCCTGACCTGTGGTGGTGCAGTGGATAAAATGTCAACCTGAAAACGCTGAGGTTGCCGGTTCAAAACCCTGGGCTTGCCTGGTCAAGGCACATATGGGATTTGATGCTTCCTGCTCCTCCCCCCTTCTCTCTCTCTCTCTCTCTTCCTCTCTCTCTCTCTCTCTCTCTTTCTCCTATCTATAATGAATAAATAAAAATCTTTTAAAAATTAAAAAAGAATATACTAGAAAGAATCAACAGCAGATTAGATATAGAAGAAGATCAAATCAATGATTTGGAAGAGAAGGTATCAGAAAACACCCAATCAGAGCAGTAAAAAGAATATTATTTATTTTCATCACCGTATGGTATTATATTGTTTAATTATGAATTAAGAAAGTTGAAACAGATGAATTTGTTCTTTTTCCAAGTGCATCTCTGATTCTATCTGCAAGTTGGCTTTAATGTTAAACACTCTTTTATTTTACACAACTCCTTGCCACATAGGTTGGAGTGGTCCATAAGCTATTTTATTTTTTGGCTTTATTGCATATGACTAACCTCTTTATTTTCATCTAGAATGAGATTGATCTCTCACTGGGCATTATCCTAAAATGAAGTAGCAGTCTACAGCCAGAGTATTCACTCTGTTTTATATTTGGTCATGGTAGGGAATAATTCGTGAAGCCAGAGTATAAAGCAACAATACTGAGCTAAATGAACTAATGATTGAAAACCAACCATACTTTGTGTTTCTCTGGTATTTCCCTGCTATGTCTTTCATACTTTCAGATGCCAACAAAGCTGCAAACAACAAAAGTAGTAAACCTGATTTCTCAGAAATTTACATTTATTGGAGGAACTATGTGCCAGATGCTGGTAAGGAGCTAGAGCTGGAATATGGTTCACAATGAGTGAAAAGTTATCACTTTTTTGTGCCCCACAGTTTGGTTAAGCAATAATACTACCTTAAAGAGATCATTTTTTACTATCACTTTAAGGTAAACAATTTAATGTATGCTAAGATAAAAGAGTGCATAGAGATTCTTTTTCTTCCACATTTGACTCTTATCTTTATCATCGAAAATTACATATTTATTCATATATTCAGTAATATATTTAATAAAATATTTGATCCCTTCTATGTACCAAACATAGTGCTTCTGTTGTTGATGCAACAGTGCATAAAACAAACATGGCATGAGTCTGTAATCATGGAATTTATAATCTAGTTTTTAAAAGGTTTTCCATCTCTGTGTGAAGAGATGATTTAGAGCTGTGCTGTCTAATGTAGAAACATGTAACTTTTTAAATTAAATTTAATGAAAATTAAATATATTTAAATTTTCAAATCTCTAGTGCACTAGCATTTTAAGTGTTCAGGAGTCTCATGTGGCTGGTGGCTACCATATTGGACAATGTAGGGGCACAACATTTTCAACATTAAAAGACTATTGGACAATACTGTTCTAGAGCCAGCATTGCAGCATTAGCCAAGTCAACAGGTGAGCAAGTCAGTCCTGGAGGCCTCTCCAGAAAGTTACTCAAAAATGCAAAAATCAAGAACCCTTGTGGACTGTTGTCAGGAATGCTAATTGGAACAGCCACTGTGGAAAATAGTATGGAGTTTCCTCAAAAAATTTTTTTAAATGAAACTGCCTTTTGACCCAGCAATCCCACTTCTGAGAATATAACCTAAGAATATCAAAACACTAATTTGAAAGAAGATACGCACCCCTATGTTCATTGCAATGTTATTTATAATAGCCAAGATCTGGAAACAGTCCAGGTGCCCATCATTAAATGAGTGAATTTAAAAAGCTGTGGTACATTGACATAATGGAATACTACTCAGTCATAAAAAAGAAGTAAATCTTACTTTTTTTAGCAGCTTGGATGGACAGTGTGGATTATGCTAAGTGTAATAAGCTAGAAAGAGAAAGACAAGTACCATATGATTTCACTCATATTTGGAATCTAATGAACAAAAATAACTAGAATTATTCATAGAGAGCAGGCTGACAGTTGAGTGAAGGGCTGACTGAGGGGGCTGGAGAATTTGAGGGGAAAAGGACAAAAAAAGAAAAACTATGGACACAAACAACAGTGTGGTGATAGCTATTGAGGGAGGAGGAGGAAGGTACAGGCAGGAAAATGGGGATGGATGAAGTCAACTTGGCAGGTGAAGAGACAATATGGAGTACAGAAACATGTGGTAGAGTTGGGCACCTGAAACCTATATAATTATGTTAACCAGTGATACCCAATAAATTCCACCTTTAAAAAGACTATCTTATCACATTTTCTAAAAGAAAAGAGTAGAGGAAAAAATTAAGGAACTTGTCCTGAGGTAAAAGATAAAACTTGACTGGAAACTAAAGGGATCCATGAATGTCTTCCTCAGTCATTGAATGAGACATTCAGTGCTTTTCTGCAGCAGATGAAGGCACTCCAGGCAATTTCCAAAAAGAAGAAATTCAGCCAGGAACATCTCCAACAGAAAAGTTCAATCACTGTGGGAAATCGCTTGATACTGGTTTGGCCAAATTTCTGTGGTAATTTTGATCCTTACAAAATGTCAGTTATTTCACATACAGACAACACACACACACACACACACAAATATTTGTAATGCATAATTTCAGCTACTTTGAACAATTTGCCAATATTTTCCATATATTACCTTTGAATTTTATAAAAGTTCAAGCTATTTGATAGTTACTCCCAAAATAAATTTTAAGGTTTTTTCCTATTTCTTTTTTTAAAACCATAAACTCTCATGAACATGTAGTCTTCCATTCATTTCTCAAACATGAGATGTCAAATCTCTTAACTCTCTTATCAAAAAATATTTGGCCCAAATGTAATTACCTATCAATAAAAGTAAGAATGGCCCATTTGTGTTTACATTTAAGAATAGTTGGGCTGGTATGTATGTTATAGGGAAGAAGTAGATGATTGAGAATCAAAATATACTTGAAAATGAGTCATCAGAAAAAGTCAAAATGAAAGTCCTAAAACACAATAAGTTTCCCAAACTTCAGTAGTATGAGTTTTTATTTTGATAGACTTGGTCATTATAGTAAACAAATAATAAATGTGACTGTTTTCAAAAAAAAAATTTTTAATATCATCTCATTTAAGTATACTTCATATACATGAAAACAAAATTCTTGAACATCCCTAGTCATGGTTGCATATACAAACTTTAGCAAACATGTTTTTACTCTAAAAGATCTAATACTAGGGCATTTTATATAATTAAAAATCAGTCCTAAGACATATAAGTAACAAATTATTATATTGTGTATCAACTATACTTTAGTTTAAAAAATTAATTCTATCTTTGTTTTATCAAAAGTGACCAATCAAAAATATGAAAACAAAATGAGCAAGCCTATGAGTCATCAATCTGGACCATGATAAATCAATATCAGGAGATGTGAGACTTAAAAGTAAACTTAAAGATGAACCTAATGTTAGTAGCATAAACAGAAATTTAATTCAAGTTTCCCAATCCCCGATTCTAGTTACTTGCCTCAGCCATTAGACAAGATTCACTTGTAAAGCAAAACTTTAATTAAGATTTCATTTGGCCTGACCTGTGGTGGCGCAGTGGATAAAGCGTCGACCTGGAAATGCTGAGGTCGCCGGTTCGAAACTCTGGGCTTGCTTGGTCAAGGCACATATGGGAGTTGATGCTTCCAGCTCCTCCCCCCTTCTCTCTCTCTCTCTCTCTCTCTCTCTCTCTCTCTGTCTCTCTCTCTCATCTCTAAAAAATGAATAAATAAAATTAAAAAAAAAAAAAAAAAAAAAAAAGATTTCATTTGAAAATTAGGACTTCACATTAGTAACTAGAGGCAGGTAAAGACACAGAAATGAGCAAATGGCTCAGTCATTTTTGTTACTTCAATTGAAAATAGAGTGAAGGGTTTGGTTTACACCAAAAAAGCAATTTGAACTACAAAACATATGAATATATATATATGGGTGTATATATATTATTCATAGTTATACATAGAATATGAATGTATTTATAGTTATGAATAAAATAATGCAAACTCATGAGAAGCATTTGTTGAAATTTCAAAGCAGAATTAATAGGAAACAATTCAGTACAGATAGGATAGGGAATTTTCCTGGGTTACAATATTGCATCCATTTGTGTAACACATTTGGATCTTTCTCCAAAAGAAAATGCATCAATTTGGCTTTGTTGGTCCACATTCTCTTTTGAATACACAGATAATCCATTAAATATTGTCAGTGTGAACTAATAAATTGTAAATTTCAAAATTTTTTAGAAGAAATATTGATTATTCTAGATGCTTACCCTTAAAGGCTTATACTCTAAGTAGGGTTAAACTAAAGTATCAGATGTTCTTACAAAACCTACTTTTTTTGTTAAGATGGTGGTAGGTATTTCATTAGAGCTCATTCCCGTTGCATCTGACAATGAGATAAATGGTAGAGTGCTGGCTTATAAAGTCCAGTGACAGGTGTCTATGTACAGATATTTGAGAGCCAAAAGATGGAGTATGAAATGTATAAGAAACTTTGCTTTTGGCAGCAAGGAACTCCTGGTTGTACATTCATATATAAGTAACTTGTACAAAGATGCATCAGTTTATCACAGGAAAAGAGATCTTACCTGCACTTCTTCTAACAACCTACAGGCAAATGATCCTATTTGCCTTAGCTGGATCTGTTTAGTTTGAAAACATGATCATTCCCCCACTTGACTTTGTATTAGGTAAATTTTTGCTTTTCCATCTTCAAATCCAGCTGTTTTCTATGACCTAGCCCATGTAAAATGATCACAAACACTAGTTTGGTTTGAAATTACATTACTGAATCATCAACACTAAAATATATGCTATTCAAATGCTCTTAAACTAAGAGCACCAAACTTTTTCTGTAAAGGGCCAGATAGTCAATATTTTCAGCTTAGCAGGACATATGGTCTTCGTTACAACTATCCAGCTCTGCCATTGTAACAAAAAGCAGCCATGGTTATATATAGATAAATGAACCTGGTAGTTTTGAATAAAATTTTATGTATAGACACAAACTTGAATTTTATGCAATTTTCACATGCCATGAAATATTATTTTCTTTTGATGTTTTCAATCATTGACTAATGTGAAAATCATTCTTAGCTTGCATGCTGTCCAACAACACAGAAGGCTGTCTTTGGCCTTCAGGTTATAGTTTGCCCACCCTGCTTTAAAAGTGTTCCTTGAGCAGTGTAAATGTCTTTCTTGAAATTTCTTTTATCATGTCATTAATTATTCTGAAAAATATTTGTAAGTAGGAAAAAAATCTTCTACTTAGTAATCCCCACTATTTCAAGTTGAGTAGAGGAATCAAATGGAAGCATAGTACCAGAGATTGTACCACAGCATGGCAAATGCAGAAGGATACATGCATGATCTATATTGCAGAAATTCTCCCCACTGATCCTCCTCTTCTGGAAGTTCACCTCCAAACCTCCTTTGAAGTTCATGTTAGAGCTTCTTGACTAGTTAAGGCCAGTAGAACATGGTCAGGAATTATGTATACTGCTTCTAGATCCTGTGTGAGATGTTCAGCATTTTCTCTATTCACTTGTCAACTGATTAAATACAAGAGTTTCCGGGACAGGCTCAAAGTGCTTGGAGGGTAGCAGAGCCAACAGGAGGAATAAGCAGGGATCACTGAACTATTTCTGGAAAGACTGTCAATTCAATACCTAATGGGCTGTGACATGAGTAAAGGGTAAACTATTATATTTTAAGCCTCTGAAATGGGAAAATTTGTTACCCCAGCAGAGCCTAGCCTAACCTGACTAATCTAATCTGTTTTGTCAACCTGAAAGCTTAGTAGAGTGTGTAGCACATAGTAGCTGCTTAATAGTCATTTGTTGATTGTTGAGTGCTGATAACTATTCATCCTAATAGTTATAATTTTTACAATGTCATGCTGTATATTATTAAAATAACAATTTATTAAAACAAAATATGTGTGTGATATGTAACCAGACCTTAAGAATCGTACATATAAATTCAGAAGAAAGATAAGATGAAAATCCTGCTCTAATGTAATTAGTGAATACATATTTACTTGAGTATTGTGTTTGTTTTATAGCAATGGCAAACAATTGTCGAACTGCTACTATATTCCAGAAACTGAAGCTAGGGATATAGGTATGACTCATTAATGACAAATTTCATTACAGTTTTCTGAAGCTCATACTTCAGGATTAAGATAAGCAAATCAGAACCACCCAGAGAAGAAATCCAGAGTATTCGAGCTAGAAAAGAATATTAAAAGTACCTGTCACTAGAAATTTATTTTATGCAGGAAACAATGTGAGTGAATAAATCACTTTTCTGCTCAAGGGTAACATTTGAGCTAACTCTCAAAAGAAGGGCAGGTATTATTTGGCAAAAACAGGGAAAACAAGTGTTCTGATACTTAGGAGAAGAATGTGAGATAGTATGTGTGATACAATAAGATGGGGTTTATGGGCAACAAATAGATACAGGCAGGAGATGAGTAAAAATCAGATATGGCAGATCATGGAGGTCTTGGTTTACACTACAAAAAATTTAGACTGTCCCTATTATACTGTGGAACCATTAACAAATTTGGAAAGAAGAAAGTAACCTAGACATTTTTATTTTTTAAAAATAAATGAACAAGAAAATTGAAGTTGCAGCAAAAAGTGCTACAAAGAAAATACAACACAATAATTGTATAAGTTTCTGTAATGTCATGTTGTATATTATTAAAATATTTCTGTGATATATGACCTAGGAACTAAATAGGGTAAAAAGAATTATATTTTGAAAATCTTTTTTTTTTTAATTTATAAGGTGACCTGAGAAGACCCCACAAGGAGGTGAGGTTGAGTTGAAACATGCAAAGTGAAAAGCTGGTCCCATAAAGCCAAAAAGAGGCGCACAACAAAAGCCCTCAGCCAGGATGGAGTTGGGCATCCTTGAGGGTAGAAAGATAGCCAATGAGGCTGGGCCACATGAGAAAAGCTGGGATTGGAAAACCATATGGTAAAGGGAGCAATCCAACAGGAAGATATAACCATTATAAATATCTATGCACCTAATATAGGAGCATCTAAATATATAAAGCAAACTTTGAGGGATTGAAAGGGTGAGATCAACAGCAATACTATAATAGTAGGGGATTTCAATACCCCACTAACATCACTAGATAGATCCTCAAGAAAGAAAATTAACAAAGAAGCAGCAGACTTAAAGGACACACTAGATCAACTCAATTTAATAGCTATCTTCAGAACCTTTTACCTAAAGCAGCAGAATATACATTCTTTTCAAATGCTCATGGTACTTTCTCTAGGATAGACCACATGTTAGGGCACAAAAGCGGTCTCAACAAATTTAAGAAGATCGAAATCATATCGAGCACTTTCTCTGATCATAATGGCATGAAACTAGAAAAGAAATCAACCACAACAGAAAAACTAAAAAATACTCAAACACTTGGAAACTAAATAGCATGTTATTAAATAAAAAATGGGTTAACAATGAAATCAAAGAAGAAATAAAAAGATTCCTAGAACCAGTCTATAACAAGCATACATACATCAACTCAAAATTTATGGGACACAGCAAAAGCAGTCCTGAGAGGAAAGTTCATAGCATTACAGGCATATTTTAAGAAGCTAGAAAAAGCATCTAAAAGAACTAGAAAAAGAACAGCAAGTAAAGCCCAGAGCTAGTAGAAGGAAGGAAATAATAATAAAGACCAGAGCAGAAATAAATGACATAGAGGCTAAAGAAACAATACAGAGGATCAATGAAACCAGAAGCTGGTTCTTTGGAAAGGTAAACAAGATCGATGAACCTTTAACCAGACTCACCAAGAAAAAAAGAGAGAGGACTCAAATAAATAAAATTAGAAATGAGTGTGGAGAAATAACAACTGACACAACAGAAATACAAAATATTGTAAGAAAATACGCCAAAAAACTAGACAACCTAGATGAAATGGACAAATTCCTTGAAACATATAATCTTCCAAAAATTAATCTGGAAGAATCAGAAAACCTAAACAGACCAATTACAACAAATGAGATTGAAACAGTTATCAAAAATCTCCCAAAAAAGAAAAGCCCTGGGCCTGATGGCTTCACAAATGATTTCTACCAAATAATCAAAGAAGAACTAACTCCTATCCTTCTCAAGCTATTTCAAAAAATTCAAGAGGAAGACTTCCAAACTCCTTTTATGAGGCAAGTATAATTCTGATTCCAAAACCAGGCAAAGACAACACAAAGAAAGAAAATTATAGGCCAATATTCCTGATGAATTTAGATGCTAAAATCCTCAACAAAATATTAGCAAACTGGATCCAACAATATATGAAAAAAATTATACACCATGATCAAGTGGGATTCATTCTTGGGAGGCAAGGCTGGTACAATATTTGCAAATCAATCAATATAATTCATCACATAAACAAAAGGAAAGAGAAAAACCACATGATAATTTCAATAGATGCAGAAAAAGCATTTGATAAAATCCAGCACCCATTCATGATCAAAACTTTCAGCAAAGTGGGAATACAGGGAATATACCTCAACATGATAAAGGCTATTTATGACAAACCGACAGCCAACATCATACTAAATGGGCAAAAATTAAAAGCAATCCCCCTAAGATCAGGAACAAGGTGGGGTGCCCCCTTTCACCACTCTTATTCAACATAGTTCTGGAAGTCCTAACCACAGCAATCAGACAAGAAAAAGAAATAAAAGGCATCCAAATTAGAAAAGAAGAAGTAAAACTGTCATTATTTGCAGATGATATGATATTGTATATAGAAAACCCTAAAGTCTCTGTCAAAAACTAATGGACCTGATAAATGAATTCAGCAAGGTGGCAGGATATAAAATTAATACTCAGAAATCAGAGGCATTTTTATACACTAACAATGAACTGTCAGAAAGAGAAATTAAGGAAGCAATTCCTTTCACCATTGCAACCAAAAAAATAAAGTACCTAGGAATAAATTTAACCAGGGAAATTAAAGACCTGTACTTGGAAAATTTAAAACATTGATAAAAGTAATCATGGAAAATACAAACAAGTGGAAGCATATACCACGCTCATGGTTAGGAAGAATAAACATCATTAAAATGTCTATATCATCCAAATAAATTTATAAATTCAATGCAATACCGATTAAAATACCAATGACTTACTTCAAAGATATAGAACACATATTCCAAAAATTTATATGGAACCAAAACAGAACACAAATAGCTTCAGCAAATCTTGAAAAGGAAGAATAAAGTGGGAGGTATCACACTTCTGGATATCAAGTTATACTACAAGCCCATTGTACTCAAAACAGCCTGGAACTGGCATAAGAACAGGCATATATATCAATGAAACAGAACAGAGAACCCAGAAATAAACCCACACCTTTATGGACAACTGATATTTGACAAAGGAGGTAAGAGCATACATTGGAGTAAAGACAGCCTCTTCATCAAATGGTGTTGGAAATATTGAAAAAATGAAACTAGACCACCAACTTACACCATTCACAAAAATAAACTCAAAATGGATAAAAGACTTAAATGTAAGCCGTAAAACCATAAGCATCTTAGAAGAAAACATAGGCAGCAAGCTCTCTGACATCTCTCGCGGCAATATATTTGCCAATTTGTCTCCACGGGCAAGTGAAATAAAAGACAGGATAAACAAGTGGGACTATATTAAACTAAAATGCTTCTGCAGAGCTAAAGACAATAGGAACAGAATAAAAAGACTAACTACACAATGGGAGAATATATCTGACAATACATCTGATAAGGGGTTAATAACCAAAATTAATAAAAACTTGTAAAATTCAATACCAGGAAGACAAACAATCCAATCTAAAAATGGGCAAAATAAATGAATAGACACTTCTCCAAAGAGGACATACAGATGGCCAATAGGCATAAGAAAAAATGCTCAACATCACTAATCATTAGAGAAATGCAAATTAAAACCACAATGATATATCACCTCACACCAGTCAGAATGGCGCTCATTAACAAAACAACACAGAATAAGTGCTGGCGAGGATGTGGGGAAAAGGGAACCCTCCTGCACTGCTGGTGGGAATGCAGACTGGTGCAGCCACTGTGGAAAACAGTATGGAGATTCCTCAAGAAATTAAAAATTGAACTGCCTTTTGACCCAGCTATCCCACTTTTAGGAATATACCCCAAGAACACCATAGCATTGTTTGAAAAGAAGAAATGCACTCCCATGTTTATGGAAACATTGTTTACAGTAGTGAAGATCTGGAAACAGCCCAAGTGTCCATCAGTGGACGAGTGGATTAAAAAGCTTTGGTGAATATATACTATGGAATACTACTCAGCCATAAGAAATGATGACATCATATCATTTACAACAACATGGATGGACCTTGATAACATTATACTGAGCGAAATAAGTAAATCAGAAAAAACTAAGAACTGTATGATTCCATACATAGGTGGGACATAAAAATGAGACTCAGAGACATGGACAAGAGTGTGGGGGAGGGGAGAGGCTCAAAGAAAATCCAGTTAGAAGGTGAAGGAAGACAATTGGACTTTGGGTGATGGGAATGCAGCATTATCAAATATCAAAATAACCTATAGATGTTTTCTCTGAACATATGTACCCTGATTTATCAATGTCACCCTATTAAAATTAATTTAAAAATAAAAATAAATTAAAAAAAGAAATTTCAGTTTGACTCATTAACAGTCTTTAACATGTGGTAAGAAATTTAGTTGTTTTGTTTTGTTTTTTCCTCTAAGTGCAATGCGAAGAATTTTAAGGATTTTTTTTTTATTATTGCCACTGAACAACTGTGTGGAAAGGAGATTGTAAATATCCTGGAGTGTCAGTTGAGCAGTTGTTGAAGAAATTCTTAAATAATCCTATCTATAGATAAGGATATTTACAGAGGCATTGGAGAGAACTAGATTTCACTGGGATTGATGTATTTGGAAGAAGAGCTGAGAGTACTTATTAGTGGTTGGATGGGAGAACTTAGATAAAGGGAGGGTTCATGTATCATTCTTAGACTGTCACTCACCAATCAGGCATACACAGCACTTCCTGAAATGGGAACAACCAGGGGAAGAGAATTCACAAAGGGAAAGAGAGCATCCTGATGACCCATTCTAAGTTCAAGATTCCTATTAACTGTCCAAAAGGATATGTGAAGTAGACAGCTGAATACCAGAGCTCAGGGTTTAAAGAAGTCAGACAGAGCAGGAGATATAAATCCGAAAGTTGTCAAGCATATCAATGATCATTAATGCCTTGGAACTTTTTGAAATCATCAGGAGGGAGTATAGATAGAACAAAATTGAAGCCAAAGAGTGAGCCATGGGGTATTTCAACAATCAGAAGTTAAATGAACTGATGAAGGGCAAACAAATAAGAGACTGAAAAGAAATCAGTTACAATATACAAAAAATCTAGTGAAAGTTGCTTAAAAAAACAAAACAAAGTTACTGAATGCTTCAAGAAGGAAGGAAGGAACCATTCTTTCAAATGCTGATTGAGAAATCAGATAAAAAGAGGAAAAGAACTGACGACTGGATTTCTCCACATGAAGGTCTTAGTCACCTTGACAATGGCCCAATGTGGGTGGATATAAATAAAAAAGAAAAGAAAAGAAAAAATTGGGACAAAAGAAAAGATGACTATAAGTAACTCCCAAGAAATATTCATTTGAGGGGAGTAGAGAGCAACAGGGTTGCAGATGGATGGGAATGTGAATTAAGAAAGCTGACGTTGGAACATGTTCATTTGTTGATGTGAACAAGCTAGAACCAAAGGAAAGGGAGAAAGTGATCGTATAAGACCTGGCCAGTTAGCTCAGTCAGTTGGAGGTTTGTCCTGAAACATCACGGTTGCAGGTTTGATCCCTGGTCAGGACACATATAGGAAGTGACCAATGAGTGCACAACTAAGTGTACCAACCAATAAATGCTCCTCCCCCCTTCCTTTCTCTCTTGTTAAACTCAATTAAAATAATAGTACAAGAAAGAAAGAGCATAATTGCTACACCAGCATCCCTGAAAGGACAAGAGATGTGAAATCCAGAGAACAGATAGAGGGTTTTGCCTTAGCTTTCACTCTATGCAGTGCAGCAATTTTATTTAAAAGGTTGGCAAAGGGTTACAAACTTTCAGCTTTATGATGAATGAGATCTGAGGATATGTATTGTGGTGATTGTACTGTATGGTTGAAATTTGTTAAGACAGTAGAACACTAATGTTCTTACAAAAAAAATAGTAAGTATATGAGGTGACAGATGTTAATTAGCTTGATGCAAGAAACACTTTCACAACACAGGGTGGGCAAAAGAGGCTTTACAATTGTGAGTACACAGAACACAGAGTTTATTCCTATATTATTACTTATTAATTATTGAATTATTTTCCATACTTTGCCCTACCCTGTCTACACTTTAAATAAGTCACATCACATTGCATACTTTAAATAACATATAATTTATCTATGAGCAATACCTTAATAACACATCGGTGGGTAGGAAAATAATAAAATCACAGATTCACGTTAGCTTGATTTAAGTAGGGTGGCTCTGTTTTTATCTGTTTTATATAGTCTTAAGATTTGGGGGAGAAAATGGATCCACCACTTGGAGCCATAAATACTTGAAAACCATGTTTTTGAGCAGTAGCAATAATTAAAAAGTTCTCTCTTCCCTGGAATCAAAATTTATTTTCAAGTTGTCAAAATTGCAAACTTGGACACACACACCTTCAAGTGTGGTATGGTTAACAAGAGATTATTATATCCTTCAATGTGGACAGTAATCCTATTAATTTTGCCCAAGAGTGCTTTAAATACATGTAAATTAACAACCCATTATTTAGGGCTTATTTAGTATGAGCCAGAAAAAAAAGCCCAAATTTTCTCATGTTTGCATATGTTAATTTAAATAGCTTTTATTTAGTGCTTACTTTATTGTGGGAAGGGATTAGATTTTAAAAATTTATATTTATAGGTATTAATTTTTAACCTCTAAATTTATATTATCATCATGGTTTTTTCTACAGTTCATATAGAATTTTGCCTCTTTCATCCAAACTGCTGATTGCTCTTTCAATTTTGTGTCACCCACAATTGGGTAAAATGCCCAGGTCTTCTCAGAGATCCCCAGTCTATTAAGTCTCAAAGAAGAAAATATTTGACCTATTTGTTCTCTTAATACCTTTATTTTTATTGAATAATTAAGTTTGAATTTTACTGATACTTAACATGAGCTGATGACACCTAGCTGCTGCCTCCTTTCTGAATGGCAGGACAAGTCCCCCTCTCTCCCAAAACTGCACACTACTCTGCTCTTCACTTTCTAAAACATCATATTTCTGTTTATTTATTGAAAATACAAAACTTCTTAAAATCTTGATTCCATAACAAGTTTCCTCTATGGCAACGTTTATTTGTTTGTTTATCTATCTTCTTCTCGTCTTCTGTTTGTTAATACTGTATTTATGGAACAGTTTTACTTCTTATCACTTATCATTCTTTAAGCACAGTCTCGCACTCAGTCTAAAGGATCACATTTATACTTCCTATGCAGCGTTGAGTATATGAAATCAAGTCTTAAGTCCCTCTCTGAATATCCCAATTACTATACTCATAATCTGTTGGGCTTCTTTTTTCAGATTTCCAGCACAGCCTCCTATGTTTCCATGAGGTCTGTTTAATTGCTTCTTTCACTACATCCACAATGCCCGAGCAATGAAGTGACCATTCATTTTTTTCATTCTTAGAAATACCGTCAATGCTACACATTTTAGGATTTTGATACTGTAGTACTGATTTATATGACTAATTTCTTTGTTGGTCATAATTATCTAGATCAACGGTTTTCAACCTTTTTATACGTGGGGACCAGTGAAAACAGAATTATTTCAGGGACCGCTAAGGCAGAAATAACCCTGAGCTGAGCAAATTCAACTAAGACCACTGGGTCTATAATCTATATAAAACATCAGGGTGGTTAACTCTTTTGCAGACCTGAATGCAATTTCTGGCCTACTGACACTGGTACACAGACCAGCAGTTGAAAAACACTGCTAAAGATTGTGGTATGGCAACAAATTTTGAAATCTCAGTGGCTAATACAACAAAAAGTTATCTCTTGCTTAAGCAAAGTCCACTGTTAGGGATGGAGGAGCAGCTTTCCTGGGCATCTATCGTTCACACAGTGACCCAAAGCATCATCATCTATTCAATATATGTATGAATCCAAGGTTGCCTCGGAGAGGGAGGGGCTGGAAAGTTGCTCATAACTCATAAAAGCTCCAGACTGTAAATGACATGCATCTCAAATTCTTATAGCATATTGACAAAGGCTACTTATCTGGCCCTGTACTTCAAAGGTACCAAGAAATGTAGAAAAGCATATATATCTATGCTTTCTAGATATTTCTAACTGACAGGAAGAGGACATTAAAAGACTCTTTAGCCATTTGAGGAACATGAAAAGTAAAGAAAGTGCTAGCATTAAAAAAATAAACAAATGCAAAGATCTTAGGAAACTATCACTAATGATTTCAGCTGCTTGTAGGACTCAGAGAACCTGCTGGCAAAACCTCCTATCTCCTATGTGCCAGTGCTAACTGACTGACTACACACAGCCTTTCAAATCTTAAATGAAAACTCCCACTGTCCAATACACTAGCCACTAGCTCTAAGTGCTCATGAACACTTGAAATGTGACTCATCCAAATTGAACTGTGCGAGAAGTATGAAAAACATACTAGAATTTGAAAAATTAGTACAAAAATGCATATATGTCATTACTAAACCTTAAAATTGATTACATATTAAAAATAATATTAGTTGCATACTGAATTAAACAAAATATATTGTTAAAGTTCATTTCATCTGTTGCCAAACTTTTCCCAAGTAATTGTACTATTTTACATTCCCACCAGGAATGTATGAGTGATCCAAATTTTTCCCATCCTCACCAGCATTTTATGTTTTTATTTTAGATTTTACTCAGCTTTCATTTCAGCCATTCTGGTAAGCATGTAGCAATATTTCATTGTGTTTTAATTTGCATTTTCCTAATGGCTAATGATGCTGAACACTTTTCATGTACTCATTTGTCATCTGCATATCCTCTTGGGGGAAACTTCTCTTCCTATCATTTGACTATTTTCTGATTGAATTGTTTGCTTTCTTACTGCTGAATTTTGAGAGTTCTTTATATATATGATAAATGTCGGTCCCTTGTCAGATATGTGGTTTACAAATATTTTTTCTTAGTCTGAAACTGACTTTTCATCATACTAACACAGTCTTTCCAAGAGCAAACACTTTTTATTTTGGTGAAGTCCATTTATCCATTTTTCTTTTTATATCAATAAATCATGCTTTTGATGTTATGTGTAATAATAACCTTTGTTGTCCTACATCCAGAAGTTTTTTTCTCATAGTTTTCTTTCTCCATTTTATTTTAAATTTTGAGTAAGTTGTGAATCTTGGGTCAAAGTTTAAGGTTCTTTTTTTTTTTTTCACTTATGGACATCTATTGGTCCCAGCACCATCTATTAAAAAGTCTATCTTCCACTGGATTATTCTTGTACCTTTGTCAAAAGTCAGTTGAATTATTAACTTTACTAGAAGCTCAGGGACAATGCTGAATAGAAGTAGCAAGAGAGGACATCATTGTCTTAATCTATTCACTGCCATCTTTCACTATTAAGTATGATTTTAGCTTAAGGTTTTCTGTAGGTGCTCTTTATCAAGTTGAAGAGGATTTTTTTCTATTCCTTTTTTTTTCCTGACAGTTTTATCACAAATGTGCTGAAATTTGTCAAATGTTTTCTTTCCGTATCAATTAATATAATAATGTGAATTTTCTTCTTTACCTTTTAATATAGTGGATTACATTGATTTATCAAATAATGAATCAGTCTTTCATCCCTAGAGTCAATTGTATTTGGTCACAGACTTAAATTTTTTTATGTATTACTGAACTCTATTTATTAATATTTTGATAAAGATTTTCACATGTATATATGTGAGATTATTGTTCTCTAGTTTTTGTTTTGTTTTGTTTTAGATGTTTTTGGTTTCATTATCAAAGCAACATTAATTAGCTTCATAAAATGAATTGAGGTATTTTCATTCTCTAGTTTCTAGAAGAGATTGCTTACAAGTTATATTAATTCTTCTCTAAACATTTAGTAAAATTCTCCAGTGAGAATAACAGACAAAAAATTTGGGGGCTAGTTTTACAACTATGATTTCAACTTCTTCAGTGGTTACAGAGATCTTCAAATGTTTGTATCATTTTGGATGAATTGTAGAATTGCTAAATTTTTTTCAAGTTGTCAAATTTATGTGTGCAAAGTTGTGTGTAGTATTCTCTTATTATATATTTGATGCTTACAAGGTCTGTGGTGGTAAACTGTTTTATTCTTGATATTGATCATTTTTATCTTCTCTCCCTTCCCCCATCTTGCTATGACTTTGTCAATTATTATTTCCATGAACCAGATCTATATTTTATTAATTTTCTTTAATATTTATCTGTTTTAAATTCATTGATTTTTGCTCTATTTTCTTCCTTCTCCTTGCCTTGGACTATTTTGTTTTCTTTTTTTAGGTTCTTGGGGTAGAAGCTTAGATTAGTGATTTGAGAACTTCTCTTTTCCCTTCTAAAATAAACATTTAGTGCTAAAAATTTTCCTCTCAACACTGCTTTAGCTGCTTCCAATAAGTTTGGATATGTTGTAGTTTCCTTTCCATTTAATTCAATGTATTTTTTTACTTCTTTTGATATTTCCTCTTTGACCACTAAATTATTTAGCTATATAGTGTTTAGTTTCCAAGTATACAGAAATTATTTTGCTATCTTTCTGTTATTGATTTCCAATTTGATTTTCCTTTGTGGCCAACAATATACTGTATAATTTCAGTTTTTTAAGTTTGTTAAGGTTTGTTTTATGGCCTAAGATACGATCCATTTTAAAATATCTTCCTTGGACACAAAATGAATGTGTTTTCTAATGTTGTTTGATGGTGAGTTCTACAAATAACAACTAGAATTTGGTAGATGGTGTTGTGTTTTTCCATATTCTTGCTGATTTTTCTCTCTAGTTATTCTGTCAATTGTGAAGATAAGAATATAGATATACAGGTATTGATCAACATACGACCTATGCAACTTACAACCATTTGACTTTACGACCACAATCGCTAGCCACGACTGCTCCGTGTCTGGCAGCACAAGCGTTGCCCATCTGGGTGTACTACAGTGCTGGCAAATAAAATGTTTCATACATGTTTATATATATTTTGTTATGTTTTACAAATGGGAAAATATTTCCTATGGTATTTTATACACCTGTATTTTGTATTTTTGTATGCACCTGTATTTTGTAATTTTGTATGTTTTGCAAATATTAAACCAGTTGTACTGGTAATGCAGTGTTTTAGTTAAACCTGACGAATGTAAAAATAAGAAACAAAATTGTGCCCTGGCCAGTTGGCTCAGTGGTAGAGCATTGGCCTGGTGTGCAGGAGTCCCGGGTTCAATTCCCGGCCAGGGCACACAGGAAGAGCGCCCATCTGCTTCTCCACCCCTCCCCCTCTCCTTCCTCTCTGTCTCTCTCTTCCCCTCCCACAGCCAAGGCTCCATTGGAGCAAAGTTGGCCCGGGTGCTGAGAATGGCTCTGTGGCCTCTGCCTCAGGTGCTAGAATGGCTCTGGTTGCAACAGAGCTATGGCCCAGATGGGCAGAGCATCGCCCTCTGGTGGGCATGCCGGGTGGAGCCCGGTCGGGCACATGAGGGAGTCTGCCTCCCTGTTTCCAACTTCAGAAAATAATAATAATAATAAAAAGAAACAAAATTGTGTAGAGATAATACAAATGACATAAAATAAACAAAGAAAATTATGATATATAGGCCTGTCCAGGCAGTGGCGCAGTGGATAGAGCATCGGACTGGGATGCAGAAGGACCCAGGTTCGAGACCCTGGGGTTGCCAGCTTGAGCGCGGGCTCATCTGGCTTGAGCAAAAAGCTCACTAGCAGGGACCCAAGGTCACTGGCTCGAGTGGAGGGTTACTCAGTCTGCTGAAGGCCCACGGTCATGGCACATATGAGAAAGCAATCAATGAACAACTACGATGTCGCAACAAAAAACTGATGATTGAAGCTTCTCATCTCTCTCCATTCCTATCTGTCTGTCCCTATCTATCCCTCTATCTTACGCTCTCTCTGTCTGTGTCAAAAAAAATTTTTTAAAAGAAAAGAAAATTATGATAAAATATGACTTTAAGATTTTTATAACATCATTTCACAGTACTGTACATATAGCCTACTCAACTTGTGTTACAACCGGTCTGTCGGAACCAATCGTGGTTGTAAGTCGAGCACTAGCTGTACTTTTTTATTTCTCCTTTTGATTCTTTCAGTTTTTGGTTCGCATATTTTGTAGTTCTATTGTTTAGTTTATACACTTTGGTGAATTGTTCATTTTATTATTATATAATGTCTCCTTTTTATCTCTAGCATATTCTTCGATCTAAAGTCTATTTCAATCTGATTTTAATACAGCCATTTTTGCTTTCTTTTAATTAATGTTTGCATTATATATCTATTATATGTGAATATTTGTAATAGTTTACATATATTTCTGTTTTTTCATTCATATGCTTAAACTATATACAGTAAATAATATTGATGTGTTAGGATTTAAATTTGTCATTTTATTTTTGTTTTGTGTTTGTTCTCTGTTTTTTATTTCTTTGTTTTCTTTTTCCTGCCTTCTTTTAGGTTAATTGAACATTATCAGATTTCATTTTTATTTATCTCTAGTGTTTTTTAACATATTTATTTGCTTAGCTTTATAAGTGGTTGCTCTAAATGTTATGTTATAAATACAGAAATTATCATAGTTTACTGGCATTGTCATGTCACCAGTTTGAGTGACATATAGAAATCTTTCATCCTTTTATGACATTTTTCTTACCTTCCTTTTCTTATAATTGCATTAAGTATTGGAAACTAAGTCCTTCTTTTGTAAAGTATTTATTAACATTTTTGCTTCTTGTATTTGACTAATAGTCTAGGTTCCTACTTTTATCACTATCTTTCTGTTTGCAGAACTTTATTCATTCTTTTAGAGGGCATCTGCTGGCAACACATTCTTTAGTTTTCTTTCATTTAAAATTGTCTTGATTTCCTTTTTATTCCAAAAGAATGTTTTTATTAGATATAGCATTTCCATGTTTTTCTTTCAGAACCTGTAAAATATAGTGCTACTTCTTTCTGACCTTCATGATTTTTGATGAGAAATGTGGGGGTCAGATCTTCAAAAAGATGACCTTTATTTGAGGGTTTCATATTATCTTTTAAAAAAGAATTATGGACTTAACACTTCTGGGGAGATGTGGTTTTCTCTATTTTTCTCATTCAAATACACCTAAAAGTCCTGGACATATGTAAAATTATATATAAATTTTATATATATTATATGTTATACAACATGATATATAACAATTATATGTATTATATATGTTTTATACATATAACATTATATATAAACAATTCAAATTGTTGGGATTTTTTACTGTAGGTAAGGTGTTGTGTCTCTGCTGCTTTTAAGTTGTTTTTCTTTGCCTTGACTGGATAGCTCAATTAGAGCATTGTCTTCATATGCCAAAGTTGCGGGTTCAATCCCCAGTCAGAGCACATACAAGAACCAACCAGGCCCTGGCTGGTTAGCTCAGTAGTAAAGCATTGACCCAGCATGTGGAAGTAATGGGTTCAATTCCTGATCAGAGCACACAGGAAAAGCAACAATCTAACAATCTGCTTCTCCTTCCTTCCCCTTACCCCTTCTCTCTCTCTCTCTCTCTCTCTCTCTCTCTCGCTCTCTCTCTCTCTCTCCCTCTCGCAACCATGACTTGATTGAAGCTTGTTGGCCCCAAGCACTGAGGATCGCTCAATGGAGCCTCAACTTCAGGCACTAAAAATAGCTCAGCTGCAAACATGGGCCCCAGATGGGCAAAGCATTGGCCCCAGATGGGGGTTGCTGGGTATATCCTGTTTGGGGCACATATAGGAGTTTGTCTATCTCTCCTCTTCTTACTTAAATAAACAACCAAAATAAGTGGAACAACAAAACAAAGTCTCTCTCTTTCTCTTTCTCTCTTCATTCCTTTCTCTCCAAAATCAATCAGTCAGTCAAATTATTTTTAAGAAATTTTTTTTGTCTTTAGTTTTCAGTTTAATTATGAAGTGCTGAGCACCAATTTCTTCATGTTTGTCTTATTGGGATTCATTCAGCTTCTTGAACCTGTTGTTTTACCTATCTTAGCAAACTTGGGAGAGTTTATCCATTATTTCTTGGATATTTTTTTAACCTATTCTCTTCTTCTTCTCAGACTTCGATGACATGAATTTTATATTTCTTGTTATAGTCACACAGATCTCTGAGACTCTCCAATTGTTTTAGTATATTTTTTCCCTATTCTTCAGACTGGATGATCTTTGTTTTCTGTCTTACCATTTATTGATTCTTTTCTTTATTCCTTCCATTCTGTTTTTGCACCCATTCATTTGACTTTTAAAGTTGGTTTATTGCATTTTTGTGACACTCCCACCTGGTTCTTATTACCTTCTTTTTTTGCTGATGCTTTCTACTTATTTTCTAAAATGTTTTATATTTTTTGTTTCAAGTATATTTTAATTGCCATTGAAGCATTTTTATTATGACTGATTTTAAATCTTTGTCAGATAATTCAGCCAATTCAACATTTTTGCCAGCTTGGTGTTCACATCTATTTGTTGAATTCTTTCATTTTGATTTAGATCTTCCTGGTTCTTGGTATAATAAGTGATTTTCAATTGAAATCCGGACATTTTTATATTATATATAACACTCTAAATTTTATTTTAACTTGCTTTTTTTGATACAGTTCCAGCAAGAAAAGAGAGGAAGCAGTGTTTTCTTATTATTAACTTGAAGTAGAATTCCAGGCTCTCAAATTAACCTCTGTTGATACCAGAAGTGATGGTGAAGTCTACATTATTGTTGGGTTTCTATGGAAGTCCAAGTTTTACTGGTGATCTCCACCAGCATGCTGAAGGATGCATTAGGCGAGGGATGTCTCATTGATCTTTGGTGGGGATGAAAGTCTTAGGTGCTTATGTGGGCTTCTCTGACAGCATCTTGACAAAATTTTTGTGGAGGTGTTGGTGAGCCTCATTACAGTCCAACATGGTGAAAATATGGGATCCCCACTTGCTCATTGCTGGTGTGGCTGGGGTGGAACTACAGTTTTTCTGTGGTGTTTGGTAGAGTGGGAGTTTTTTTGTTTTTTAAGTTTTTACTTTTTTAGGCTGCTCCTTTCCTTATTCTTTCACTTGACAGAGTAGGATTTCTTTTTCTTTTTTCTTTTTTTCTGACTGTGCCTATTGGTGTTTCTGGATTGCTGTCTTCTTCAGCTCCACGTCTGAGATATATGATATGAGACAAAAAAACAAATCAAGGAAATTCACCTCTGCTTTGCTCTTGGGCCTGAAGGTTTCTACCTGGTCTGGTTCTTTTCTCTACTGCTCACAGGTATAACACACACATTGTATATACTGTCCAGGGCTTTTAGCTGTACTTGAAAAAGAAAAATGGAGAAAATCACATCTTCCTAGAAGTGGAAGTCCATGATATTTTTTATAAGGTAATACAAACTCCTCAAATAAAGTCCCCCCTTTTTTTGAGGATCTGACTCCCATATAACATATCAATTAATAATTAAGTAATCCTACTAACAGTAATCAGAATCATTGGTAACTAATAAGTGTTTTTAACACTACCCATCAAATTAAGACATAGTTCTGTAATAAAAAAGGACATGTCTTTGGTCATGGAACTGTATATCCTTGGTGGAAATTCTCAATATTCTTAGAAGATATTGTTTAGCTCTATGTACATTAATAGGTACTAATAATTTGTCAGTCAGAACTAGAATATTCAGCATTTACCATTTATCTAAATAGCTCCAATCTCTGTTTCAGAAGTTAATTTGGCAGAAACACTCAGAATAGTTTCATCCATTCCCCTCTTCAATTAATTGATTATTGCAAGCATCACCCAAATGATTTCTCCAGAATAGTTATTTTTTGATGTCAAAAGTTACAGATCCAGCCCTGGCCAGTTGGCTCAGCGGTAAAGCGTCGGCCTGGTGTGCGGAAGTCCCGGGTTCGATTCCCAGCTAGGGCACCCAGGAGAGGCGCCCATCTGCTTCTCCACCCCTCCCCCTCTCCTTCCTCTCTGTCTCTCTCTTCCCCTCCCACAGCCAAGGCTCCATTGGAGCAAAAGATGGCCCGGGCGCTGGGAATGGCTCCTTGGCCTCTGCCCCAGGCGCTAGAGTGGCTCTGGTTGCGACAGAGCGATGCCCCAGATGGGCAGAGCATCGGCCCCTGGTGGGCGAGCTGGGTGGATCCCGGTGGGGCGCATGCAGGAGTCTGTCTGACTGCCTCCCTGTTTCCAGCTTCAGAAAAATACAAAAAAAAAAAAGTTACAGATCCAACTGGTCATCTGACCATATAGTCCGTTTCTTCATACTCAATACCACCCAACCGAGCCCATGACACTGCCTTCCTATCACTACCCAGAAAACCTAGCCCTTGTCTAATGTTCTGTTTGTAAGGAAATGAGTAGTTGAGTAAGACAGGAAGTGACAGCAGTTTTGACGAATTTTCTCTCTTGACACATATATAACCAGTGGTATGCTACTTGACAACCAGTTCTCCAAAAAAAATATGTTATGTTTGAATTTATATAACTTATATATAATATAAATACATGTAATTATATATTTTATATATTTATATATAGTTTACATATTCATATAAAATTGATTTTATTGGTATAAAGAATGTATAACATAATTTACAAGTAATAATAAAATATACAATACTCTCTCTTGTAAATTTTATATAGCCAATTGCTTCTTTTTTTTTCTTTGTTTTTATTATTAATTTTACTAGGGTGACATCAATAAATCAGGGTACATATGTTCAAAGAAAACATGTCCAGGTTATCTTGTCAATCAATTATGTTGCATACCCATCACCCAAAGTCAGATTGTCCTCTGTCACCTTCTATCTAATTTTCTTTATTCCCCTCTCCTTCCCCTCCCTACCCCCATAACCACCACACTCTTGTCAATGTCTCTTAGTCTCATTTTTATGTCCCACCTATGTATGGAATAATGCAGTTGTTGGGTTTTTTTTCTGATTTACTTATTTCAATCCATATAATGTTATTAAGATCCCACCATTTTGTTGTAAATGATCCGATGTCATTTCTTATGGCTGAGTAGTATTCCATAGTGTATATGTGCCACATCTTCTTTATCCAGTCTTCTATTCAAGAGCTTTTTGGTTGTTTCCATGTCTTGGCCACTGTGAACAATGCTGCAATGAACATGGGGCTGCATGTGTCTTTACATATCAATGTTTCTGAGTTTTGGGGGTATATACCCAGTAGAGGGATTGCTGGGTCATAAGGTAGTTCTATTTTCAGTTTTTTGAGGAACCATCATACTTTCTTCCATAATGGTTGTACTACTTTACATTCCCACCAACAGTGAATGAGGGTTCCTTTTTCTCCACAGCCTCTCCAACACTTGCTATTACCTGTCTTGTTAATAATAGCTAATCTAACAGGTGTGAGGTGGTATCTCATTGTAGTTTTGATTGGCATTTCTCTAATAACTAATGAAGATGAGCATCTCTTCATATATCTGTTGGCCATTTGTATTTCTTCTTGGAAGTAGTGTCTGTTCATGTCCTCTTTCCATTTTTTTTATTGGATTGTTTGTTTGTTTGTTGAGTTTTATAAGTTCTTTGTATATTTTGGATATTAGGCCCTTATCTGAGCTGTTGTTTGAAAATATCATTTCCCATTTAGTTGGCTGTCTGTTTATTTTGTTGTCAGTTTCTCTTGCTGAGCAAAAAATTCTTAGTCTGATGTGGTCCCACTCATTTATTTTTGCATTCAATTTTGCCTTTGGAGTCAAATTCATAAAATGCTCTTTAAAACCCAGGTCCATGAGTTTAGAACCTATGTCTTCTTCTATGTACTTTATTGTTTCAGGTCTTACATTTAGGTCTTTGATCCATTTTGAATTAATTTTAGTACAAGGAGACAAACTATAGTCAAGTTTCATCCTTCTGCATGTAACTTTCCAGTTTTCCCAGCACCATTTGTTGAAGAGGCTTTCTTTTCTTCATTGTGTGTTGTTGGCCCCTTTATCAAAAATTATTTGACCATATATATGGGGTTTATTTCTGGACTTTCTATTCTGTTCCATTGGTCTGAGTGTCTGTTTTTCTGCCAATACCATGCTGATTTGATTGTCGTGGCTCTATAATATAGTTTGAAGTCAGGTATTGTAATGCCCCAGCTTCATTCTTTTTCTTTAGGATTGCTTTGGCTATTCAGGGTTTTTTATAGTTCCATATAAATCTGATAATTTTTTGTTCCATTTTTTTTAAAATGTCATTGGAATTTTCATGGAAATTGCATTAAATTTGTATATTGTTTGGGTAATATGGTCATCTTGATTATATTTATTCTTCCTATCCAAGAACAAGGAATATTCTTCCATCTCATTGTATCTTTTTCGATTTCCCTTAACAATGCTTTGTAGTTTTCATTATATAGGTCCTTTACATTCTTTGTTATGTTTATTCCTAGGTATTTTATTTTTTTGTTGCAATCGTGAAGGGGATTATTTTTTTGAGTTCATTCTCAAATGTTTCAATGTTGGCATATAGAAAGGCTATGGACTTTTGTATGTTAATTTTGTATCCTGCAACCTTACTGCATTGGCTTATTGTTTCTAGTAGTCTTTTTGTAGATTCTTTGGGGTTTTCGATGTATAGGATCATGTCATCTGCAAAAAGTGATACCTTTACTTCTTCTTTTCCGATATGGATGCCTTTTATTTCTTTGTCTTGTCTGATTGCTCTGGCTAGAACCTCTAGCACCACATTAAATAAGAGTGGAGAGAGTGGACAACCTTGTCTTGTTCCTGATTTAAGGGGGAAAGCCTTCAGTTTTTTGCCATTTAATATGATGTTAGCTGAAGGTTTATCATATATGGCCTTTATCATGTTGAGATATTTTCCTTCTATACCCATTTTGTTGAAAGTATTAAACATAAAATTGTGTTGTATTTTATCAAATGCCTTTACTGCATCTATTGATAAGATCATGTGTTTTTTGTTCTTTGTTTTGTTGATATGGTGTATTACGTTAACTGTTTTATGTATGTTGAACCATCCTTGAGATTCTGGGATGAATCCCACTTGATCATGGTGCATTATTTTTTTAATATGTTGTTGTATTCGATTTGCTAGTATTTTTTTTAGTATTTTAGCATCTGTATTCATTAGAGATATTGGTCTGTAGTTTTCTTTTTCTGTGCCATCCTTGACAGGTTTCAGTGTGAGGGTTATGTTGGCCTCATAAAATATGTTTGGAAGTATTGCTTCTTCTTCAATTTTTTGGAAGACTTTGAGTAGAATAGGAATCAAATCTTCTTTGAATGTTTGATAGAATTCACTAGTATAACCGTCTGGGCCTGGACTTTTATTTTGGGGGAAGTTTTTACTAGTTTTTTCTATTTCTTCCCTACTAATTGGTCTGTTTAGGCTTTCTGCTTCTTCTTGACTCAGTCTAGGAAGGTTGTATTGTTCTAGGAATTTATCCATTTCTTCTAGATTGTTGAATTTAAGGTTATTCAAAGTTTTCTACAATAATTCTTTGTATATCTATGATATCCGTAGTGATTTCTCCTCTTTCATTTTGGATTTTGTTTATATGAGTCCTTTCTCTTTTTTCCTTGGTAAGTCTTGCCAAGGGTTTGTCAATTTTGTTGATCTTTTCAAAGAACCAGCTCCTTGTTCTATTAATTTTTTCTATAGTTTTTCTGTTCTCTATTTTATTTATTTCTGCTCTGATTTTTATTATCTTCTTTCATCGGCTGGTTTTGGGTTGTCTTTGTTCTTCTTTTTCCAGTTCCTTAAGGTATGAAATTAAGTGATTCACTTGGGCTCTCTCTTATTTGTTCATAAAGGCCTGAAGTGATATGAACTTCCCTCTTATCACTGCTTTTGCTGCATCCCAGAGATTCTGATATGTCATATTGTCATTTTCATTTGTCTGTATATATCTTTTGATCTCTACGCTTATTTCTTCTTTGACCCATTCATTTTTTAAAAGTATGTTGTTTAGTTTCCACATTTTTGTGGGGGTTTTTTCCTCTTTTTTTGCAGTTGAATTCTAGTCTCAAGGCTTTATGATCAGAAAATATGCTTGGTACAACTCGATTTTTCTGAATTTGCTGATGTTATTTTTGTGGCCCAACATATGGTCAATTCTTGAGAATGATCCATGTACACTGTAGAAAAATGTATATTCTGTCGCTTTGGGATGAAGTGTCCTGTAGATGTCTATCATATCCAGGTGCTCTAGTGTTTTGTTTAAGGCCAATATATCTTTATTGATTCTCTGTTTGGATGACTGATCTAGAGCCGTCAGTGGTGTATTGAGGTCTCCCAAGTATGACTGTATTTTTGTCAGTTTTTGTTTTAAGGTCACTAAGTAACTGTCTTATATATTTTGGTGCTCTTTGGTTTGGTGCATATATATTAAGAATTGTTATGTCTTCTTGATTCATTGTCCCCTTAATCATTATGAAATGGCCATTTTTGTCTCTGAGTACTTTTGCTGTCTTGTAGTCAGCATTATGCCAGTTGATTCTTACAGAAGACTTTCAGTTTTTGAAAAACTCTTGGATCCATAGCCAACTTATGGCTGCAACTAAAAAATAAGTATATATTTTATGTGTTTGTTGGTTGAGTTTTCTTTACATTAAAGGGTAAGACAGGAGTGATACAACAAAGATGTATGTCCGATTTTGTAAATTGTGTGAATGACTTAATTCTGAATCCGATAGTTCTTTTCACATACTAAAGGAATATATTCTCAGTTTTGTATAATAATAACAATGAAACATCTGCAGATATGACACAGTTTTTAAATTAATTTATATTATTAACATTTTAAGTTAACATCTTATATCTGGAAAATCAACAATACAATTAAGCAAGCTCTGATTTATAGTGTTTGACAGTTACAAAGGCAAAATTACTCCCTCTGAGGCCGATTCAAACTACCAATGTTGGTTGATTACTAAACATGGAATTGGAAAGATTTATATAGTAACACTCCATCAGATAGTGTTTCCCATAGAGTCACAGTAGACATAAACAACCTCAAATGCACAGATAATATTAAAATTCAAGCCAGTTCCATCACACTACTAAAAGTAGACCCTGATGATTCTATACTCAATTCTGCCCAACTTGTTCTTCAAAGTTCAGTCAGAGTAATTTTCTTAAAATGCCAATAGGACCAGGTTTTCCAAACCATTTATTCAGCAAATGATTATTGAATTGTATGTCCAAGGCACTGTTTCAGTTGGCTAAGATAAATGTGAACAGAGGATACAAATTTTTGCCCCATGAGAGATACATTCTACAGGGTAATATAGATAATATACAGAACATAATAAGTATATCAAGTGCACCATACAACAAAAGATAATAAATACTACAAGGCCGAAAAAAATGCAAAGCAAGGTAGAAGAAGAGATAGCAAGAAAGATACAATATTCAGTCTGGTCCTTAGGATATGACCATAGGTAAAGTGAGATTAGAGCAAGGACTTGAAGAAGGTAAGAGTGGGTCCATTTGGATTGAATTGGGGAAGGATATAACCAATAGGTTCAAGAAGCCCAGTGAAACTAGAATAGAGTGTGCAAGGGAGAGAGATAAAAAAGTTAAGCCACAAAGCTATTAAATGACAGAATATAGAGGGTCTTATAGGTCATTGTAAGGACTTCAGCTTTTATTCTGATTGAAATATAAAGCCATATCTGGATTTTGAACAAAGGAGTGTTGAAATTTTTAAGCACATCTCTCTTTCTTAAAACCCTTCAGCTGCTTCCCTTGCTCTTAAGATAAAGTCTAATGTTCTTTACTTTGCCTACCAAGCCCTAAATATTGCGACCTTTGTGACACTCATCATCTTCACTTCTTTTCTCTTTCTCTGTATGCTCTTATCCTTCAGGTGTAACAATGGGATGTTGCTTTTTGCCTCAGTCTGGACCCCCTTCAAGCACTCACAACTATTTGAACTTGTTTTTCATAATATTTATCATATTAAATGATGGTTTTGGTGTTGTCAGTTGTTCTTATATACATTCCTACCTCCTGCTAGACAGGAAGCTAATGTGGGGCAGGTATGTTGTCTTTTTATTTCACTGATCTATTCAAAGAATTGGGCCAGCCCTTGGCATTGTAAATGCTCAAATATTTGTTGAATGACCTAATGAATGTCTTATTTATTAATACATTCCAACGGTTTAATCCATGGACTGTTTTAAAATATACATTCTGTAAATTTTTTGACAAGTAATCAAATGCAGGAAGGATCAGTTGATGAATATACATATAGAAAGGAAGAAAGAAAGGCCTCCTACTTATGTATTTCTATATTCCCAGTACTGAATCCAAAATCTGGCTGACAGTGAGTATTCTGTAATTATTTTTAAATGAGTAGATGATTGAATGGATATATGGAAGATTGGATAAGTGAATAAAAGTGATTGTATTCATTCATTCATTTATTTATCAGTTTAGTGAAGTCAGAAGGGTTTCCATCCTTCAAGAAGAATATGTCTTCTGCTCAGAGTTGGTCACTTGATTGGCCCATTAGTGCTTCCTTGGTTTCCTGTCATGGATATATTTTGAAGAACATTTTTATTAGTTTTGGAGTCACTTGCAAGGCACTCTTGAATTCTCTCTTGGCTTGCCTGCATCCTTGTTCACACCTGACCTGACATAGTTTGCGGATCTCTCTGGTTTCCTTACTTGGGCCACATTTCCAAGTGTCCCTTTGATCTCTGGCACATACTTTTGCTAGGCTTCCAATAAGGTGTTTTTAAACAGTCTCCAGATTTCCTGTGGCTTATTGACTTTTTAAATGATTTCTTTCATTTGTTTTTCCTAGCTAGTGCCTACACTTGTTCTTAGGTTCCCTTTATAAAACTGAGTAACCACATGATATATAAATTTTCTCTCACAGCCCAGAATGGTCACAGTGTTGTGATCACTCAAAGATACTTTTTCTTCTAGGTCCTGTCCACCACTTAAAGCCAAGTCTAAAATATTTTCCTACCTTAATAATTAAAAAGGTATTTTTCTAAGAGGAGGTCATTTATCTCATCCAATAAGCTTATATTTACATCTCTAATCTACATGGAAAAAAGTACAGAGCCTGCTGTGTACATGTGCTATAGACTCTGTGTGTGTGTGTATGTGTGTGTGTGTGTGTGTGTGTGTATGAACACTATATAATGAACAGGTACTTTGAAAACCATTTCATTTATTTCTAACTAGGAAAGTCTCTAATCACTATTGCTCTTCTGATAGAAACCAAAATCTATTCAAATGTAAGTCATAAAATTATTTTGGTTTTTATCTACAGAAATCAAATGCTGCTTTGTTTCTCTTTCATCGTATTTTCACCTACTGAAGCCTGTTTGAAGGGAGAGTTAGACAACAAATGGAAACAGGAATCATTAATATAACAAAAAACTAACCTTTTTTTTTTACCAAGCATCTCATCAGTTTGAATTTTTCCTACCAAAATATTTCTTTTCAACAATTTTTTGCTGTATTTGGCTAAAATGTACATTCTTTGCCACATTTAATAGTCGTGTGTATGCTCTCCAAAGTAGAGATCACAGAGTTTTCATCTGCAAACGTTACCAGACTAACATGAGAAAAAGAATGTTACATATTTGACCCATACTTATATATTTGCAAATAGTTTAGCAGACTAGCTTTTCTTCAAAACTTTATATGATAAAACACATAGTCCATGTTTATTCAGACTATAAATTGTGGTGCAAATTAATAGATTGTGTTTTAAATAGTGAAAAATGAAAATGTACTTTTTCTCCACTTTTAACTGTTGAACTGGTCAAGTTATAATAAAGAGCTTTAAAATTGTGGTGATGGTTTCCACCCATGATATTGACATATGCACATAGTTACCGGGGTTTTTTCTTTTTTCTTTTTGGATGCAATTTCATTATTTGTCATGCTGACTGTGCTTCGCCAATAAAGCCAAAATATCATATTAGAATTCATGACAGTTTTCACATTGTATTATCAATATGTGGAAATAATTGTCTGCTCTGAGATTAAATTACATTATTGTGCATCTTTTTCATGCCTAATAAATAATGATGGATGGCTTTTATTTTCATCACCACCTGCAACCATTTAGCCACCCCTTGATTGTTGAAGATAAAATAATAAAAGGCAAGTGTTACGTTGCAAACAGAAGAATGTAGTCAAAACAGTTGTATATTTATTCCTCGTTTCTATTTGCATTATTTTAGTCCCTGAAGAGCAATGCACGGTGGTCTATGCAAAGGATCAACCTGGGAGAAACATAGCAAACAGTTCACATAAATGAAGGGAGAAAGTAGGGAAATAGTTTTTTCGAGTAGAACAATAATTATTTCTTAGTGCATGATTCTAAATCTGAAAATGAGGGGTTTTTCTGCATGCAAATCAGTCACGTGCAATTAGAATGCAAAGCAGAGGCACATCTTACTGTTTAGCATTTTTAAAATAGAAATAAAAACAGTCCAGAAATTGTAGCAAAGTTGAAAATGCATGCAAGGTAATTCTGAAATCCAAAGATATAAAACCATGCATAATAAGAAGGCCATTCTAACTTCATTATATTTTTTGAAATTGGCAATTGGAAGGCTTAATTTTAAAATTCAAACTTGCATGTTTGAGAACTTTTTAACTCTATTTTGAATGGTCAATTACACTGTGGATGTCTGGGTGTGTTGTTCTTGTTCTCCTGTATACAATTTCATCGCCTCATACTTTGGTTTTATCTATGTCTGACCAGTTCAGGTGTTTGATTTTTAATTGTTTGATGTTATGTTAAGCAAAATTGATTTGTGTGTGTGTGTGTGTGTGTGTGTGTGTGTTAAAATTACAATTACAATCAGCAAATACTCTCAGTTTTCAGGGGGAAAGAATCGTCTCTGAGTTTTATGCTACTATTACATTTCATCTGTAAAGAATGTCAGGCTTTCTTTATAAAATTAAAATATGATGTTTATAATGAAAACTAGTCATTTGATCATTTCAGTTACAAAAAAAAGAAATCAAAGTGTAGACAAAATCTTTTTTTTGATACTTGGTTATGAGTCACAGGTTGACTGTTGAAAAATTTCATATGTTTGTTCTATTATATTTAAAGCAAAAGATTACAATCTTGTCAAGCATATCAGTGATTCAGACAAAAATCCACATGTAACCTTATCAAATGACTGGTTACTGCGGAGAAGTGACTTGAGAACTAGGGCGACAGCCATTGCTTGATGAAGCCCAGGTGAGCCCCCCACTGCAGGTGCAGTGATGCTCCTCTCAGCTTTTGCAAGTATTCGTGTCAAAGGAGCGGAAGACCCTTTCCCTTGTTTAAGGCTGTTTTGTTATCTGACTACCCACAAACTCCTCTATAATTAAGCGCCATGAATACAATAATAATAAACATAATTGTCTTTGTACCATTACTCACTGCAAAAATATCATCTTTACATTTCCGAGGGAATACAAGAGCTGTTGTATTGCTTTTTTCACATTTGAGAGAGCCAAACAGAAGTCACGGGGTGTTCTAGATTTTCAGAACCTGGGAGAAATCTATACATCAGAAGCCTTTAAGATAAATTTATTAGCAGTGGATGCATGTGTATTTATCCTCTCTTGATGATCAAGATTTATCTGGCCCAAGAAAACACCTTAGAAAACTAATCCGGCAAAACACCTGCATAAAATATCACCCAAACTTATAACTTGGCCATCTATCTGTGGGCACAAAGCTACACACTCTAAAGAAAGTACGATTCAGCACATGCCACCTAACTCTTCTAATTAGAAACTTCTAGTCTTTTGTCCCCAGAGTGTTCTGTGGAAGTCCTGAGAACTCAAGTAGCTACCTGTGTGTACCTAGGTTCACACATCTTAGTGTCATTGCTTGGCAAACAGAAAGTTCTAGAATGACGTATTCATGGGATGGTTTTATTTTTCTTTTGCATTGTCTCTTGTCTGTTCTGATTTTCTTCAGCCAAAGTTTCCCTGACATGCCCAACCTGAAAAAAAAGAAAAAAACATGTTGAATAACTGCACCATAAACACACAAAATGAAAGGCTGAATTAACTCCATTAACATAAGTCATTCTTCATGCTATAATCATTTGTTTTACTTTCACATTTCCTATCATACTATTGCTTTGCTGATTTTCATAGTATTTCCCAAATTTGTGCAACATATATAAAGACATTTAGAAGTTTTAAATTCATATCAAAATTATTAACTTTCTTGTTTGTGTATTTCCAAGAATGAGATGTATGAGAAAAACAACCTATATTCAAACATGACACTAACACTCAATAGCTCAGCCCTCCAGGGTAGAAGCTGTTACTCTGCACTTCTCAGAAAAACATTTGGAAAAAAATACTTTCAACAAATAAAAATTAGGGTTAGAATGAGCAAAAAAATAAAAAAATAACTTCTCTAAAGCTTTTTAAATATATTTGACATCTAAAAAATTATATATACAATTTCATAATTTTTAGACAATGTATCTATTTATACATGTAATGTTTAACAGTTGGGGAGAAAATTACTTTGTCTAAAATATAGGCAATGTTCAAAGCATTACCACCAGCAAAGTAGTTTTGGATTAAGAGTATTAAAATAAACTTGCTAACTAAATAGTAAATATTTGTCCCATTGGAGATTCTAAACATTGATGTTTGTTAGTCACTCTGAACTAATGCAGCATAAGGAGATTGCTTTCACTTTTCCAGCAGACATCTTAAATCAGGTTAGTGTTGAACAACTGGTGCTGGGTTTCAGAAAACACAGTGTTAAGGAAGGAAAAACAGATTCTTTGGCTAGAGCTGTGGAAGGAGGGTAGGACCTTCTACGACTGCATAAAATGTAGACAATTTTATTTTGGCAACAAATTCAGGATGTTGCATTGTTTTTCTTTTACACTTAATTCAAATACATGGGCTTAAGTCACCTATGAAAGATTCCTATTCATCTTCAGAGCAGATTAATTAGTTGCTTAATTAATTGTTACATTTTATCTCTCAGTAACAATGCTATTAGTTTAGAAACTCTGCAAGCCATAAAATGATGTACTCAAAAGAAAGTGTAACTACTCAGAAATGAGTTCAGATCATGCCTAAATCAATGTGAAGAAAAGTATTGAATATATACTTATAAATAGTCAAGATGAGGTCATAGATTAGCTTTCACCCCTTGGTTGAATGTCTCGTCTTCTCGGTTGTCCTCAAAACCTTAACAGTGATAATTTCTCAGGTGAAACTGAATTTATCAAAATGTTTCATTATTTGGAAATTGATTATGAAATGTATGGCATTTTCCATTGGATCAGTGGACTTTCCTTAGCAATGTAGGCACTCGAATAACAAACTCTAATCCAGTTGTCCACACCAAGGACAATTTGATGTAGCTCCATTACAGCATATTTTAAACTTTTCTTGAAGTTCAGGAATATGTCTTTCAGAATCCATCAGTGCTTCAGAAACATGGCTCGCCAAACCAATCAATCTAGTACAAAGTTTGTTTTTAGATTTCAAATTCCTTGTTACTGCTTTGCAAGCAGATGTCTTCAAAGATATAATATGGTGACGAGATTATGTGATTTTGGGTGTAGCAATTCTGCCAGTTATAATTACAAGGGCCAACATCCAAGTTTTGTTTTCTTTATAAACACTGCGGAGTATGTCAGTGGGCAATCTAAAATTACCCACAGAAGAGTGCATGTTCTCTACTTTAGCACAAGATAATGAAGATGGTGTGTGGAATGTGCCATGGTTATAATAAGCTGATGGACTTGTGGTCCTACATGCAAACTTGTCCAAGTGTAATTATAAGAGTTTTAAGAGATTGTTGCTTCCTAAACTGACTAGTCAAGTGACTCAAAAGTTAATATCTTTAAATTAAAACCTGACTTTTGAAGATCTACAATTGTACCTTAGAAAAGAACTACTTAGAATCAATCATTCTTTCTTACAGAGAAAAGATATCTTTTAGAAGCATCTCAGTGCAAGGCAATCTATTTAGCATTCTCTACATATGTTACCTCTAGGAAGGTAAAGCGTGTATCTAAAAGAAAAAGGGGTGAGGGAGGTAGAAGGATAAACCAAAAACAGGCACAAGAAAGAAAAACTCATGGACATCAACAACAGTGTGGTGATTGTGGGGAGAGAAGGGCGATGGAGGAGGTATGGGGAATAGATGGTGATGGACAAAGACTTGACTTGGGGGAGTGAACACACAATATGCTGTACAGAGATTTGTAGAACGGGGCACCTGAAACCTATATAATTATGTTATCTGGAGTCACCTCAATAAATTCAATTTAAAAATAAATAATAAAATAATAAAAATGAAAGTAAAGGTCAACAATGAGCTGAACTCTTCTTCTCATTCATGGGAGAAAGAGGGCATTATGAACCTGCGCTGAGGTTTGTATGGTTATCTGGCTCCTGCCTGAATCACAAGGGCAATAGATCAGATTGGGGCTCAGGGGACATCTGAAAATGATTATTTAATTACAGGCCTTTGTAACAGTGGTTTCATATAGAGAGAGAAAAAAATCAGTACAAAAGATTCAAAAATTAACATATAATCTCAGGGATTGAGAGATTGTCTGAGACAAATTAACTGGTGCCGAAATCTGGGTAAATTAGGGAAACTGAGGAAGTCTTTCATCTTCATGCTTCTGCTTCATAAATTCTGTAGAGAAACTAAGGTGTTATCATGTCTTCCCACAGAGCGTCAGAAAATGTTCATGCTTCTTATGGGGGTCCTCCTCTTTGCTTGGTATGGATAGGTGACTTGTATTTTCCCAAGAGGATTGGGTGCAGAACCACTGATGGCAAAAAAAAATCTCGCTCAAACCAGCCTCTTATTTTGCTGCAATTTCATTTGCCTAGGATGTTCTCAGTATCCTGAGGCAAATGTCTTCAGCCTCAAATTTACCAGACTGAACTCTTAAGGTAATCTAAAATGGTAAAAAGAAAAGTAGCCCAAAATTAAAAGTAACTAAAGTTTATCAAACAACATCAAACCCCAAAAATCCACATTAAACTGTTTATATATTTATTTTCATTTTTGATGTAGTCATAAAATGATAGACGATGTTTATATTATCACATGCTCTCTTCATGTTAACATGCCAGCACTTTTTCATGTTCAATCCATTCCCCTACAATGTAGAGAGAGACACCTTTTTTGGAAGGCAAATCTGATCATTTAGTGTCTGGGTAAAGAGCAAAATATTTTCTCCAGACAAGTTTGACTCCTGCACTCTCATCCAGGCTCATCTTACACGATTTCCTTGCATTCTCTCTTACCCCACCTACCCTGGCCCTCTCTTATTTTGCTTCATATCATCTGAATTCCACATGGGAATGCATATTTGTCCCCTCAGCATGAAATCCTTCTTCATGGTTGTCTCCATGATTGAGGCAAATGCTCTATTTTTATGTCTGATAGGTTCATAATTCTCTGTGTTATGAAAATGATCATGTTTATAACTTAACATTTTTTATATATTTTATATATATGTTATATAATGGATCATATATATATATATATATATATATATATATATATGATCCATTGCTGAATGTCTACTTCATAGACTGTAAGCTCGAGGAAAAAGAAACTTGTCTCTTTGGTTCATTATTATATCCCTGGATTTATCCTAGTCCTTAGAACATAGGTACTCAAACATATTTGAGGTAAAGAAATAAATGTCCAGATACGTTTTAATTATGGTTTCCTGTGTTACAAAGGCTACTTATTTATATTATATAATGTCTGGTGGAGTTCCTAAGGAACATAGGTGTGGACATGAATGTTATACTGGTATATCAATACTGGTCAGGTTCAGTAGCCCTATCTGCTGTAACAAACAGTTCCAGCATTTAGCAATTGGACAGAGCAGAGGCTGATATCTGTCTTAGCACCATCAAATGTGGACTGGGAGTGTGGGCTACTCTGTTCACAGAGTTATAATCGGACACAGGCTGCTTCATCCTATTACTCATCCCTCTATGAAGTCTCACAGTCTTCCCTAGAAATTTGCATTTATCAACAAACAAACAGAAAAATGAACATTTGACTATACAGTATATATTATCTCTGTCCATATTGTATTGGCCAGAATATAGTCACGTGACCCACTTGGTTGCAAAGCAGGCTGGGAAATATGGCCTTCCTGGTGCTACACACAGTTTTATTTGCCAGAAGTTACTGGATACTCCAAAAATTATATTATCAATGAGGAAAGATCAGGGCTCAAAAACAAACTCTCAAGTAAGACAATGCCGACATTAAATGGATTGATTTGCTGCAATAGTGAAGGGGATTATTTCCTTAATTTCTTTTTCAGATAGTTTATTGTTGGTGTATAAAAAATGCCCCTGATTTCTGAATATTAATTTTATATTTTGCTACCTTGACAAATTCATTTGTCAGGTCCAGTAGTTTTTTACAGGGACTGTATGGTTTCTATCATGTCATCAGCAAATAATAGTAGTTTTACTCCTTCTTTTCCAATTTGAATGCCTTTTATTTCTTCTTCTTATCTGTTTGCTGTGGCCAGGACATCTAGAACTATATTGAATAAGAGTGGTGGAAGTGGGCACCCCTGCCTTGTTCCTGATCTTAAAGGGATTTCTTTTCATTTTTGCCCATTGAGTACAATGTTGCTTGTCGGTCTGTCATAGATGGCCTTTATTATGTTGAGGTATGTTCCCTGTATTCGCATTGTGCTGAGAGTTTTGATCACAAATGGATGCTGGATGCTTTTTTTTCAAATTCTATTTCTGCATCTATTGATATAATAATGTGATTTTTATCCTTCCTTTTGTTTATATGATGAATCATATTTATTGATTTGCAAATATTGTACCAGCCTTGCCTCCTCAGAATAAATCCCACTTGATCATGATGTATAATATGGAAACAGCCCAAGTGTTCTTCAGTGAATGAGTGGATTAAAAAGCTGTGGTATCATACATATACACAATGGAATACGATGCAGCTATGAAAAAGAAAGAAATCTTACCTTTTGCAATCGCATGGATGGACCTGGAGATTATTATGCTAAGTGAAATAATCCAGGCACAGAAAGACAAATATCATATGATCTCACTTATATGTGGAATCTAATGAACAAAGTGAACTGAGGAATGGAATAGAGGCAGAGGCAGGGTCACAGGGAGCAGAGGGACAACTGTCAGAGGGAAGAGGGATGAGGGGATGGGATCAGAGAAGGTGAAGGGATCAGTGAAATTATATATATATATAACTCATAGATACAGATAACGGGACAGCAAGTCCCAGAGGGAAGGGAGGAGGGAGTTAGGGGGAAGGGGACAAAGGGAGTATAATGGGGAACAGGTGGGTGGAGAGTGAGGATGTTATATTGAGTGAGACACTTGAGTCAATGTTAACACAATAAATTAAAGTTAATTAAAAAAGCCTGACCAGGTGGTGGTGCAGTGGATAGAGCATCGGACTAGGACACTGAGGACCCAGGGTCGAAACCCCAAGATCAATGGCTTGAGTTCGGGCTCATCTGGTTTGAGCAAGGCTCACCAGCTTGAGCCTAAGGTCACTGGCCTGAGCAAGGGGTCACTCATTCTGCTGTACCCCCTTCTCCCGGTCAAGGCACATATGAGAAAGCAATCAATGAACAACTAAGGTGACACAACAAAGAATTGATGTTTCTCATCTTTCTCCCTTCCTGTCTGTCCGCCTCTATCTGTCCCTGTCTCTGTCACAAAAAAAATGTTAATAAAAATATTAACTTTAAATTTGGATGAAAAATAAATAAATGATATTAAATTTTAAATAAATAAATAAGTGGATTGATTTAGTAATATTGTGTATGTCTAGGGATGGGTTAGTAAATAGAGTTTCCTGGTGCAGAGAATCTAAAAAGAACAAATATTTTGAAAATAAACTTATAAAAATCGGCTGGGGATTACACAGATTTTCATAATTTACTTTTGGATTTTTTACTTTCATACTGTAAGTATGTAAAATGTAGTAGTTAATGTGCCAAATGAAAATAACTTTCAATAAAATGAAAGTTACACTATGAAGTTGTAATCAGTATTATTTATTGCTGAATTTTGATAGAATCTCAAACAAAGTGATGTAACTATGGAAGCAAGATATTCTCCTTGAATGTTTCCTTAAGATTCTATCAAGTAAATTAGGAAAACAGGTGTATGCAGTGTTGACTTTTTAATCCACAAGCACAAAAAGACCATGGTAGGTAAATCGGTTAAAAGACAATATGTACAACAACTAACTGGCAGTATTGTAAAGAAAGCATGTTAAGCTTGACATTGAAGATATTCTTGAAGGATAATTTATATGGGAGAAAATAAACTTGTACTATAGAACTGCCAACCTTAGTGTTACTCTACCTAATGCATCCATCAATCTTTTAAGGGAAAGTTTTTCTCTTTTAAGTTTATTTGAGAAAATATGTAGCATGGACCTTTGTTACTCTGATGCACGAGCAGAAGTTAAATTGGATTTCAGATTAAGTGATAGAAACAGAGTAAGGTTAAACACCAAGGTCAGGTATGAAATTGATTTGGTCATTGTTTAGTGATGGCGTGATTTGCCAAAGAGAAGGGCTTACTAACTTTGTGCTTTTATCTTTACTAATCAGCAATTCATTGAATTCCTTTTACCATCTTTGCATTTGTTGGGGAGGAAGAGAGATGTGTGTAGTGCCCTTTCTGGTCAGTGTTTCCATCGCAGTCTCTTCCCTCTTATCTCACTTCTTAGAGAATGAAATACGATATCTAAATTTAGTCCCATATTTTATTGAATGTAAGATGCTGTCAATTATAGGATGTGCCATTTTAATGTATATCTAAAAAAGAAAAAAGAGTACTGTTTAAACTATAAAGCAATGCTTTTCTATTACCTAGAATTTTTATTCTATGCTTATCAAAAGAACAGTTTTAGACTGAGACACCATTTTTATTATATTTCACACTTTTACAAACATAAAAAGTCAAAGTAAAATAAGTTAAAGTCTTCCTAAAATTTCTTTTTATTTTTAGTCCAATTCTTCTGTATTCCTTTTTCAGGCTGTTGTTGAAGTTTGTATTTTCCTGTATATTCTCATAGTCTATGCCATCGTGAACATTAGCAACCTTCAAAGAATGCTCCATTGTTACTCCCAAGACTTCCTTCTAGGGTGATGACACTCTCTCATACAGCAAGTTTTCGTGAGCAAGCACAGATGATGGTAACTGTCACAGACGCTGCCTGATCAGCAGTAATGTTAAAATGATTTTCATTAAGATGTGTAAAAGCACATTAAAAATTTTGTTAAAGACCTTTTAGTTTCATAACCCATGCTTATCTCCATTCCCTCTCATTGTTTGTTTTCAGAATATAAAATATAATTAGCATTACATATCTTGTCTTTATTTAGCCCATTATATTAATATAGGTGTTTAATTGTAAAGCATACGCCTTGGAATTTACACCTTTCCTTCTTAGTATAAACTCTTCAAATTACAATGTCAATGAAGATCTTACTGTGTTAACTATAATTTATAAATTATTTTCATATAAACAGTAAACTTTCCATAAAAATCATGTAAGTACTGTATATTAAAGTCTTTGTTTCTCTTTATTTAAACTTTTTTGTTCAAAATTTAACTCTCTAGCCTCACAAAGTCAATGGAAGTTTAATGGAAGTATTCCTTACTTATTACATTGTTATATTCCTGAAGAGCTGAGAATAAATCAAGTGTTCTTAAATACAATAGTATTTTCTACAATCTTAGACTTTTGCTTCAGAGTTGCCTTTCTTAATTTTTGATAGCTCTTAACATTCTGCACTCTTTCCAGAAAGGGTCTTTATTTATCTCCTACACTCTTGCCCATATCTCTCTCTCTTTTTTTTTTTTTTGTATTTTTCTGAAGCTAGAAATGGGGAGAGACAGTCAGACAGACTCCCGCATGCGCCCGACCGGGATCCACCCGGCACGCCCACCAGGGGGCGACGCTCTGCCCACCAGGGGGCGATGCTCTGCCCCTCCGGGGCATCGCTCTGTTGCGACCAGAGCCACTCTAGTGCCTGGGGCAGAGGCCAAGGAGCCATCCTCAGCACCCGGGCCATCTTTGCTCCAATGGAGCCTCAGCTGCGGGAGGAGAAGAGAGAGATAGAGAGGAAGGAGAGGGGGAGGGGTGGAGAAGCAGATGGATGCTTCTCCTATGTGCCCTGGTCAGGAATCGAACCCGGGATCCCTGCACGCCAGGCCGATGCTGTACCACTGAGCCAACCGGCCAGGGCCCACATCTCTCTTTAAGATAGATAATGTCATGCAAACTTTAGCTTAACTGTACTTGGGTGTACTCAATGTTTGGAATAAGATTCTTAAAAACACTCTTGTGAAGTCTTAAACCCATGTGTATTGTGAATCATAAACCCAATGATTATCTGGGTTTATGAAATTTAGGTTTGTTTGTTTCACAGGCTGGCTTAAATTGGGGACATTTTGGTTTTCTTTTATGAGTTAACACCCCTCACCATGTTCTGCTGAACACTGGAACTCTGACCTAACAACTTTGCCATAGTAGCAGAAAAATTCCTTATCAACTCCATTATATTTTTATTTGATTTTTTATCTGTGTGTTTGTGTTTTAAAACACATTTTCCATGGTAGTGACTTTGTGAGTGTTAGAAATGCAACTAGGCAGATGTACTGACCACGGTTACCAAGGGAGCAGTTTCCTTGGCAATAGCCAACTGTCATCAAAGCAGTCCACATTATCTTTCCTTCTCACATGACTTGCTCTCACAGGCTGCAAAACTTGGGTAGTGGAAGCACCCACCCACCACACTACCAATTTTCATGAAACAGGCAAGTAACAGCAGGTGGTAAACTGTGATGTTCTTTGAGAAGCTTTATAAGGCCCCAGGTCACAATTCACCTCAAAGGATTTCTGCTTTCTCCAACTTTCAGTTCCAGACATTTGGACATTTGACGAAGGTTCAAAATTTTACCAGCTAATGCTCAAAGTCAAAGCTATTAAAGATCCAATAAAAAGAGAGAACTTTTTTGCAGAGTAAATATTTTCTAATGGTTAAAGGGAACACTATGAAAAATCAGGCATTTTTTTAAACCATGACTTGCAGTCAGACAATGTTGCTTCTTTGCCTATATTTCCATAAGTCATGAATGAGAATATTAAACTTGTTAGAATACTTAGCCCTCTAATAAAAGTCTATTATTAACATTCATTGATTTTTTTAATCTCAAGAAAGGTTAGAACAATGTTCAATATTCTTGAACATTGAAAAATTTAAAGTGGCATGCAAAAATTATAATAGACTATTGTTTCCCAAATAAGCTATGCAATATAGATGGTATGTGACTATAGTTGACCTTTGAACAACATGAGTTTGAACTGAGTGAGTCCACTTATGCATGGATTTCTTTCAAAAAATGCCTGTATGGTTTTCTATCTGTGGTTGGGAATATGTGGATGTGGAGGGCCAACTAACTATATGCATTGATCTGTGTGTGCTATTTTACATAGGGACTCGAGCACCCACGGATTTGGGTTCCACAGGGGGTTCTGGGATCAACCCCATATGGCTACTGATGGGCATCTTAAGTTTTATGGGTCAAACATGATATGTGGTTTTCTACTGCATGGAAGGTGGGGTTTGTTGGAGTCCTGAAGCCTAGCCATTGTTCAAAAGCCAACTATATTTGCTGACTTGAGGCCTCAGTAGTAAACATGTGCAATGTCATTTTTCCCTCACAATAACTCTGGCTGGCAGGCACCATTAATATTCACATTTCACATATGAAACATGAGCTTTGGAAGATCAAATAGTTTACCAAAGCTATATAGCTAGTAATTAGTGCGAGGATTTGAACTCCAGGCAGACTGATTACCAATGACACATTGACACCCACTACACTACTCTACACTCCCTCATTTTATGTGTAGACTTCTTTCTTTGTGTGTCAGATTAACACACAGAGATTGATTTGTATTTTCTTTTTCTCTCTCCTTCATATATTAAAATGGTTACAACTATATACAAAAATCCAATAATTTGATATATTAGTTTAGAGTTTTAAAAACATAGCAAAAATGAATTTTTAATAAACTTCTAAAAGTTTTCACTTAGTCACAAATTTTGGGAACAAGAAAATACCAGTGAAGATATTCATGTCCTCAAAGGTATTAAGAAACATATCTTCAGTATAAAGAATAGACCAATCACATTGAACTTAACCAGATTCATGGCATTCATTTTCTTGCATTAGAATTTCAGCGTGGTTTTTTTTTCAAGACTTTTCCATTTCAGCCTCCACCTATTAAAATGTGAGGGGAGAGGGGCAGAAAACAGTAAAAATAAATGACTAATATTAGAAATTGGGCCTAAATGTACAAAGGTAAATGAAATAGTAGTTAGCATACTATACTCTAGGTGTTCTTTGTAGACTTCACTAGGCCAATGAAGTAGTCCCTGTAGGAAGGATCTGAACACCACCTGCATGCCCTTCAAACCAAGCAGTTTTGATCTTCTTATAAGTTAAAATTTTATTTTAAAAAGACTTTATAGATTAAAACAATTCAAAAATAATATAGAGAAGAAAAATAGAGTACAATTTTTTCCTTGTTTCTTCTAGTGACAAGAAAGAAAGAAATGACTCTGGCCAGTTGGCTCAGCAATAGAGTGTTGACTGGAGTATTGAAGTCCTTGGTTCAATCCCTGGCCAGGGCACACAAGAGAGGTGACCATTGGTTTCTCCTCCCCCCTTTTCTTTCTCTCTCTCTTCTCCTCCCGTAGCCATGGCTCAATTGATTCGAGCATGTCTTCCCCAGTCACTGAAGATGGCTCTATGGATCCTCTGCCTCAGGTACTAAAAATAGCTCAGTTATGAGCATGGCCCCAGATGGAAAAACATTAGCCCCAGATAATGGTTGCTGGTAGACCCCAGTCAGGGTGCATGCAAGAGTCTGTCTCTGTATCTCCCCCACTCTCACTCAAAAAAAAAAAAAAAAGAATGAAAAGAAAAGAGGAAATGGAATTAAAAATGACTGAAGGAGAAACTTAGAAGAAAATGTTTTTTGATGCTGAAGACATTGACATTCTACAGAAATATTAGTTAAGAGAGTCAAAGAGAAACCTTTTCTAGGAACTTTATGGATAAAGACCTTCAGGAAAATTTATTTTTCTTGTTATCACCTGTGTCTTGCTCCAGTGGCTTATTCTTTAGTGTAAGTTCTTTTCTATGTGGGAATGTTTCTACATGCCTCACGTGTCTCATAAGCTAATAATTGCATTAAATTGGAGAAAACTGAACCTCTTTTGACAGTGGTCCTAATCAATATGAATTTGTGAAGTTGTAATATACATGATTTGAAATATTTGATTCCATGTGCTTTATTCCTTGGTATGTATCTCATTGTTAAAAATTAAATATAAAACTCTCTTTTGATTTTCAGAGATAATTTTAAAGCATTTCTTTCTTTTTTAAATTTTTATTTTATTTTATTTTTTTACAGGGACAGAGAGAGTCAGATAGAGGGATAGATAGGGACAGACAGGAAAGGAGAGAGATGAGAAGCATCAATCATCAGTTTTTTGTTGTGACACCATAGTTGTTCATTGATTGCTTTCTCCTATGTGCCTTGACCGCGGGCCTTCAGCAGACTGAGTAACCCCCGCTTGAGCCAGTGACCTTGGGTCCATGCTGGTGAGCTTTTTACTCAAGCCAGATGAGCCCACGCTCAAGCTGGCAACCCTGGGGTCTTGAACCTGGGTCCTTCTGCATCCCAGTCTGATGCTCTATCCACTGTGCCACCACCTGGTCAGGCTAAAGCATTTCTTAATTTGATAATTGATCACTCAGTACTAAGTATTTATAGTATTTTTTCTCTCTAAAAATAGATATGGCCCAGTGCAACTTCATGTTTAACAGTCACAATGTGCTTTAGGGTTACTGTGTTTTTTAAGTGACACAACATGATTGATATAATCTGGCATAATTCCTTATGATGTCAAGCATCAACAGAACAGTTTGGAAAAAATTATCAGAATCTATTCCTGTAGAAATTGTCACTTGCAGATCCTTTTCTAGTTAATTTCCTGCGTGGTAAAACAAGTTGTGAAGACAAAGTATATGTTTTTAGTAAGTGTGGTTATTAAAATAGGTGTTCCGGAGTCCCATTGTAGCCTTAAGTTTTATTACTAAGCATCTAAGTAATGTCAAGCAAAATCTCAAAGACATGTCTTTCACTTACCCACTGTCTTTGACTAAAAGTGTTATGACTCATGTTCCTGCTTTGACCCTACTTATATTAGCAGGGATCAGGATCTTATATTCAGGTTGGCTGCATCTTAATCAGACAATAAAGGGAAGCAAAGAGCTACATCATAGGCTTACCAGATTGTCAATTGTTTACTTGGAGAAGATATTTGTTACATAAAGCCCAGGATTGTAAGGCAAAAGCTAATTATCTCTTTTAGTGGACAGTTATTGACTCACTTCATTGACCATGATATGACAGACAGTGACCCTGATAAATGTCAGCCAAAGTCCTGTTTACAAACACTCTAAAACTCGATCATTCTGACAGCCACAAACTACCCAAGACATGATCCCTTGCCTGGCTTATGGTTTGATGATGTTCCTCCAAGCAAGATAGGGAAAAGGCTATAAGTCAAGAAATATCCTAAGCAAATGCATATCACAAATATATTGTTAGGTAAAACTATTCTTTAGTTTCAATATAAAAACTACTTCATTTTATATATTAAAACTTTTGGCAACATCTCTCTAAAATTAATATTTTCTTTGTCTGCTTAAGCAGATTCTGTAATTATTACATAATGCCTCATATTAGCCATTATTCAAATGTTTTTTCAGCTGTTTTTTTTAATTAATATTTTGTGTTTAGCTAACTGCTTAGATTGGAATCTTATTGATCAAGAATTGTTTCTTTATTCTTGGCATACAGTGAATTATTAAAATGTTAGAATTTTTAAAAATTTGAGCAAATTTGCCATTTAAAGATATATATTAAAACATTAAACACTCTAAAGAAAAATTTTCTGAAGTAGATTCACAATTTATTTTTGAAAACTATTTTAACATAAATTTTCTTCAGCCTCCATTTTATCTGCACTACCAAAAGACACATCACATGTTTGCCATAACAATATTTTTTGGCTTGCTCCTTCTCCCATTTTTATATTCTGTGTTCAGAGTGTAACATGCAGCAAAAGAATTCATTCAAAAAATGTTGATCACATACTAGGTGCCAGTCACTGTTCTAGGGACACAAAGTGGAAAAACAAAGCCCCCACCCCATTTATAGGGCTTGCATTCTTTGAGGAAGATAAGCAGTAACCAAGTACTTAAGTAAATATATAATATGTCAGATGTGAAAGTGAAGAGAAGATACAGGGAGAAGTGAGGACATTCTGTTTCATTTGTTCATATTTTCAAGATATACTTATGGAACACTGAGACCCCAGGCATGGTGTTAGGCATGCAGGAATAAAGTACAAGGCAAGATAGACACAGCCCTGGCTTATAGCTCACCAAAGGAGAAACTTCAATATAACCAGTTATCAAGCATTGTGTACCCTGATGGATTGGTACAGTCATTAAAGGCACAATCAATACTTTCAAGTACTCTCTATCCATGTTTCCTTTCCTATCCTTTGGAAAATAGTGGTATTTATGTATGAGTTCTCCAGAAAGCCCTACAGGAGTCCTCACTGAGAGTTCCTCAATGTGGATTAAACTCTTCTGATTTGCCCCCTCAATTTCCCCTCTGTTTGTATCCTTACTTCCTACTCCAATCTCCTGGCAGCAGCCATCTAAGTTGAAGAACAGGACAGCATGAGCCTAGTTGATCCAATTGACTCAGACAAAACTCAACTGTTCTTGTCACATTGAGTGTAGCAATATAGTCAGGTTTAAAAAATTCAATCATTTCACTACTGTGCTCTCTCACCTTATTGTTTATCCCTTGTTTACTTGTTTGGGTGCAAAATGGCACAAAGACATATCAGCTTGGGAGAAAGCAAATGGACTGCCAGCCTTCCTTCTTGCAGATACCCACTGACTCTACAAGAGAGTCCGTCTCTTGAAGCTCTCACCCTTGGTTTGGAGAGTGGAACATTCTACTTTCATTCTCCACAAGGAGGAAAGAAGAAAAACCACGACTTTGTTCACAATACTTCTCATTTTCTTTAATCCTTTACATTTTATAAAGGTAAAGAAGAAATTTAAATGACAAGATATGAGAAGAAAAAAATGTGACAACACTGGGGAACAAATTTTCTTCATTTTCTGTTGCATAAGGTTTTAGAAGTGTTTCTATATATTTCTGCATTGCTAACTCCAAATATGAAATCTGTTTTTTGGTGCACGCTCTAGTTTTTATGCAATTTTAATTTCTTTTTGTTACAGTTAATGGCATGCATTGGTTTTTAAATTGGAGTTAAAGGGCAACGACTCTTGGATTGAACACAACCACAAGGCAATTAATGTTTTACAAACATCACTTTTACATAATTGTAGTTGTTTTTAAATGTAAAAAATTATTATCTGATTAAAACACACTCTTATTTTGTTTTAAGATTGAATCATGGCTTCTTCGAGTAGGCATAAATATAAAAATAGTCCTGACACCTTCTGTTATCTATATGGCTGTTACACACTTCAACGTTAAAGGCACAATATTTCATCATTTGCAACACGTGCATATATTGCCTATTTTCAAGTTCCCCTTGGCAATCAAGACGAGAATTGGGCTCCTCATATTGTGTGTCATAATTGTGAGGGAATGCTTCGTGACTGGACAAAAGGAAAACACAAAGGAATGCCTTTTGGTATTCCCAAGGTTTGGCATGAACCTAAGGACCACAGTAGTGACTGCTATTTCTTTCTGATCCATACAAAGGGCATCGGCAAGAAATAAAATGGCATATGATCACATATCCTAATATTCCTTCAGCAATACGGCCTATCCCACACTCTGAGACACTACCGGTTCCAGTTTTTAGTGGTTTTATTTCTTCTAAGGACAAAGAAAATGAACATGGTGATCAAGTGTATTTTGATAAGATGCATGAGGAAATGATTGTAGAATCTGAAGGGTCTTCTTCTGATGCCAAGCAGTCATTAACCCCTCAGCAGGTTAGCCAACCCAAATTGAATGACTTAGTAAGAGATTTGGGCCTATCAAAGAAAGCAGCTGAGTTATTAGCCTCCAGGCTTAAAGAAAAGAATATACTTCAGCGGTCAGCTAAAGTACCCATTTCAGGAAGTGTGAACAAATTTTTGTGGACTTTTTTTCCGAAGACAAACACTTTGTCTACTGTCATGATATCAGTAGTCTTCTCAGCCAGCTAGGTGTTACCACTTACAGTCCAACAGAATGGCAGCTATTTCTTGACAGCTCTAAAAGGAGTCTGAAATGTGTTCTCCTACACAACGGTAATGTTTATGCAGCGGTTCCAATTGGCTATTCAACTCATCTGCAAGAAGATTATAATGACATAAAAATTGTCCTTGACTTTCTGAAGTATGAGGAGCATAACTGGATCATTTGTGTGGATCTTAAAATGGTAAATTTCCTGCTAGGTCAACAGAGAGGTTTCACAAAGTATCCTTGCTTTCTGTGTTTGTGGGACAGCCAAGCTCGGGAGAAACACTGGACACAGAAGGAGTGGCTGAAAAGTGAAGCTCTGGAAGTAGGGATGCAAAATATTGTGAATGAACCTGTAGTTAATTGAGACAGGATCATTTTTCCCCCATTTCACATCAACCTTGGCTTAATGAAGCAGTTTGTTCAGGATTTGAATAGAGAAAGTGAATGCTTTCAACATATTATTCCTGCTTTTCCTGCCTTGTCTTTTGAGAAGATAAAAGCAGGTGTATTAGATGGACCTCAAATTCGAACCCTCATTCGTGATGAAGAATTTGCCAGGAAGATGAATAAGGAGGAGAAAGCAGCATGGCAGTCTTTTGTGGCAGTTACAAAGAACTTCCTTGGCAACAAAAAAGCAGAAAACTATGAACTTCTGGTTCAAAGGATGCTGTTGGCTTTCTGCAACATTGGATGTAACATGAGTGTTAAGATTCACTTCCTGAACAGTCACCTTGATAAATTTCCCGAAAATCTTGGAGCTGTTAGTGATGAGCAGACTACTGCTGGAGCATCAAACAAGATTGTCTTCAACAAGTACACAAACGCAAGACTACAAATGCAAATTTTTGCCTGAATAGAATGTAAATAAGTTTTGCGCAAATTTTATGATTAAAATAAGTGTTTTAATATGTTCTATTTCAAAATTGTAAACAAATTCTGGTGCAATCATATCTTTTAGTGTATTAGTGTATTTACTGCATTATATAAATTTCACAAAGATGATGCCCAAGAAGACATTCTACTTCATTATGTTAAACTAAATGTTGAAAATTTTACAATAATATGAAAATGTAAAATCTTGAATTTCAAAAAATCTGTAGCTTACAGAGAAAAACTAATGTCAGATTTGAGATCAGCACACTCGAATTAGGTAAGAACAAGTGTTTTTGTGAATACAACAAAAATTTTGTTCCCCAGTGTAATCAACAGAAAACAATGGATAGAAACAAACAATAGGGGATCCAATTATTGAAATTAATAGAGGCTTTAAATAATTTTTATAAATACATAAAATTATTTCTAGGAAAAGATGGACATAATGAAGTTATTTCTGGAAAGAAATGGAAACTTTCCCAAGAACCAATAATAATTCTAGCATTAAAAAAAACAACCAGAAAACCAGTATCTGTTATTTTTTTAAATTCATGAGAGAAGCTTAGTAGAAACTTGACACTGAGGAAGAAAAGACTAAAACAGGTCAATTGAAAGTATTCAGACTGAGCCCTGGACCAGCAGCCCAACTAGTTAGAACATCATCCCAATAAGCCAATGTTGTAGGTTCAATCCCAGGTCACAGTACATACAAGAATCAACCAATGAATGCATAAATATGTGGAACAACAAAATCAATGTTTCTTTCTCTCTCTCTCTCTTTCTTTCCTCTTTCTTCTCTCTCTAAAATAAGGCAATATTTTTTTTTAAAAAGAAAGTATTCAGACTGAAGCCAGGGGCTGGGAAAGGCTGAAAAAATCAAACACATGAAGAGAGTATTGGTGAACTACGGCGAAGTACCAAATGGTCTAGTTATATAATAGGAATCCAAAAAGGAACATAGAGAATAGAGCAGAAAAACATTTGAAGAAATTATGTTAAAACTTTTCCAAATAAAGTGAACCCATAGATCCAAGAAGCACAACAAACTTTTAGCCAATATGCAAAATAATTCACACCTAAAGTAAAAGTCAAATATTAGAGTAGGCAAAGTGAAATAGGTTTTTTTTCTGAGGAACTTCTTAGAGTCTTTAGCATATATATTACAAATAACCAACTTACAGGGGAATATAATACACATATTTTGCAATTTTTAAAATAAGAAACCCTTTGCCTGACCTGTGGTGGTACAGTGGATAAAGTGTTGATCTGGAATGCTGAGGTCACCATTTCAAAACCCCAGGTTTGCCTGATCAAGGCACATACAAAAAGCAACTACTATGAATTGATAGTTCCACTACTCTCCAATTGCTCTCTCTCTCTCCCCTCTAAAATAAAATAAAATAAATACAAAACTCTTTTTTAAAGAGGGCCTTTTTTTTTCTGTGGGGTTATTATTCTCAGGTACATACTTTGGAAAATGTTGACTAGTGGTAAGAAAATACACATAAATAAAATTTTTAAATTGGAAGTTCTATTATAATTATGTGGAGAACAGGCAGTTTTACCTGAATTTAGAAGAATATGCAGGCGAGCAAGAGAATGAGTATTTTAGGTGAATGAAAAGGCTCTGTGAGAAAAAAAATACTAAAAGGGAAAATGAGGGAAAAAGAAAAATTTGCTGTGGCTGAAGAGCAGGATGCATAAAAAAAATGTGGAATTTGTGGATGGCTTTGTAGTCCAAAACTAGGCTTTTTAAATTCTATTCTTTTTACCTTTTTTTTTTTTTTTTTTTTTTTTTTTGCAAGGAGTATGGGTATAAGGTGGAGTAGACAGGAAATAGGCAAGATAAGGCATTTTTAGAAAGTTCAGTCTGCCAGTTATTTGAAGAATAAAATAGTATGAGGCAATTGATAACAGGCAACCAATTATAAAACTGTTGACATAATCTAAGGAGAGTAGGAAGTAAAAATAAATGGAAGACCTGGCTGCAGAATTTCTCTCAGAGCAGAGAACCATCTAATGGTGGTTAATTTTATGTGACAACTTGACTGCACCACAAGGTGTTCAGCCATTTGCTCAAACATTATTCTGGATACATATGAGCAAGTGTTTGTTAATGACAGTAACATTTAAACCAGTAGACAGACTCATGGGTTCTTCTTGGGTTGGAGCCTGCTGGCTTTTGGACAGGAACGTACACTGTCCGCTCTCATGGTTCTCAAGCCTTTGGGCTCAGACTGGACTTATGCAATGCAACCTAAGGTCTCCAGCTTGCTGAGTACAGATGTTAGGACTTCTCAGCCTCCATTATTACATAAGCCAATTACTTATAATTAGTCTTTTTCTCTAAATATATAAATCTTACTGATTCTATTTCTCAGAAGAACCCTGACTAATGCATATCTGTTTGGCTTGTGACCACTTTTGTTTGGGAAGTTATCCCCGAGCACCTGAGAAAGAAAAGGAATGACACAAAGCTTTAACTCAAGTTGTCTGTCTTACCAATGAACAGAAATTTGGGCATGAGAATGAGGGGAAGTATAAGAGGAAAGAGGAGAACAAAGAAGAGAGAGGAAAGACCCCATAACATGATTGGTCTTTTTGAATGAGTTGACAAGTCAAAATGTAGAAGAATCAGTGACCCTCAAATGACAGCTCAAACCTGATGTGAATACAAGGCCCACAGGATATTGGAACAGCAGCTTCCTGCACAAGAGAAGCCTACAGTCAAAGTAGTATCCCTTGAGAAAACCGAGATTTCACTTGACAGAGAAAAGAAGAAGGATTCTTTAAAGAGAATTGGTAGCATTTGGCTAGGCCTCATAAGAATATCCCAGTTCAGCCCTGGTAATCATTCCTCCTCCACAGAATTTTTTACCAGTTTTATACAAGGAACAATAACCAAATAAGAAAGACTGCCATTGTTATTACGTTAGCTGAGTTTTTCCTGAGTGCTTGCTATTCAGGGGTCCCCAAACTTTTTACACAGGGGGCCAGTTCACTGTCCCTCAGACTGTTGGAGGGCCGCCACATACAGTGCTCCTCTCACTGACCACCAATGAAAGAGGTGCCCCTTCCGGAAGTGCGGCTGGGGGCCGTACTTTGGGGACACCTGGTTTAAATGTTTATGTCCTTGTAAAATTCATAGGTCAAAACCCTAACAATCACTGTGATAGTTTTGGGAGGTGGGGGTCTTTGTGAAGTGCTAAGTCATGAGAATGGAGCCCCTGTAAATGGGATTTGTGTTTTCAGAGACCCTATGGAGCTCCTTCTCTCCACCACCAAGGAGACGCAACGAGAAGTCATCAGCTATGAGACAGAAAGAGGACTCACTGGAGCACTATGATGCTGCACCTTGATGTTGGATTTCAGCTTCCAGAACTTTGAAAAATAAATTTCTGTCATTTATAAGCTCTCATTCTGTGTTATTTTATTATAGCATCCTGAAAAGACTAAAACAGGAATGCTCACGCTGAGCTTTGATAAAGGGGGAAAAAAAGCATATAGCTTTACCCCAAGTGCAGAGCAAGGATTTCCCATTCTGCACAAGTGAATCTATGTCTTGGAAATCTTTTCCTTGTAGACTACTATTGCTAGGAAAATCCCAAGCAAAATCTGGCACATAAAACATAGGATCTAGTGTTAAACACACCCTTGTTACAGAACCAGAAATATGATTAATACTGATGAATATAGCACAATCAATACCCTAGATTTTTCCTAAAGTGGCAATACCTCTTTCCTTGGCTTGTTTAGGACACAGGAGTTGAGAGAAGAACATTGAGAGAGAGGTTAATTAATAAAAGGGAAGTGGGAGAAGGGTCCAAAACCATCTTTTCCCACATGCCTGAAATGAGCTTGCTTTTGACGAAGGAATAGTTTTTAATCCATCTTTTCGGGACCTTTTTATATTACAGGTGCCATTGGGAGCTGACATGTAGTGCAATGGGAAACACAATGAACAGGGTGCTGATATTACTTGCAAGTTCACACCTTCTCAAAGAGCAATTGCCCTTCCATTCAATTTGGGTATTGATCTTCCAATAACCTATCCTTTGAAGAAGAAATTCTGCAGCTCTTCTTTTTTAAAACCTCTATGATGAGGGATTTTATAGTGGGTCAGTAATAATAGTATATAATGAATTACCTTGGGAATTCAGAACAGCAAAGGAGCTTTTTTGATTCTGGGGCAGACATGAGAGGTGCAGGGTTTGAGAGAGGCAGAGCTTTGTCAGATACAAACAGGTGGAGATAGGATAAAATGATAATAACAACAATTTTGACATTATTGAGCTTTACTCTGTTCCAGGCTCTACTCTAAACACTCTGCATTTATTAAATTTTAAATTATCATAACATTCCTATGAGCCTGACCAGGCAGTGGTGCAGTGGATAGATCATCGGCCTGGGACACAGAATAGCCAGGTTCGAAACCCTAAGGTCACTGGCTTGAGCGTGGGTTCACCAGGTTGAGTTTGAGATCCTAGACATGACCCCATGGTTGCTAACTTGAGCCCAAAAGGTTACTGCCTTGAGCAAGGGGTAACTGGTTTGGCTAGAGCCCCCCTGTCAAGGCACATATGAGAAAGCAGTCAATGAACAACTAAGGTGCTGCAATAAATAATTGATGCTTCTCATCTCTCTCCCTTCCTGCCTGTCTGTCTGTCTCTCTCTCTCTCTCTCTCACTAAAAATTAAAATAAATAAATAAATAAATAAATAAATAAATAAATAAATACCACATTCTTATGAAGTAGTATAGTGGGTTTAATTGTATTCACCAAAAAACAGCTCAAGGTCTAACCCTTAGTAACTGAGAATGTGATCTAATTTGGAAAGAGGGTCTTTGCAGGTATAATCAAGTTAAGATGAGGTCATATTGAATTAAGATAGAGTCCTCATAAAGAGAGACACACAGACACAGGAGCTGTGGGCAGCTACAACACAAGGTATGCCATTGTTTGTTGGTAACCACCAGAAACCAGGCAGAGACAAGACACGTTCTTTGCTAGAGCCTTCAGAGAGACCATGCTTCTGCGGCTACCTTGACTTTGGACTTCTAGTCTTCAGATCTGAGAGAAACTAGATTCTTGCAGGCATGTAATTGGTGGCATTCTGTTAGAGCAGCCCTAGGAACCCAATACAGGGGAGATCAAGGTCTGAAACACACAAAATTGCTCTTTCAGTAAAGACATATGAAAGTCAAGCCATTTTATATAATTTAACCTCTTATTACTTTTTAAATAACAAACTAAGTTACAGTCAGGTACGTGTACTTGTCCAAAAGCACCTAATCTAGAAAGTGATAGAGGCAGGGTTTGAATTCACAGTTTGGCTCCAGAGCCCATACTTTTGATCACTTTGACTCAGTATTCGGTAGAATTCCAAAGTATGAGTGAGTGATAAGTTTGGGAGGGTTTTTTGAAATTTCTTAAGTTTAGTTCAGTTTTTGCTTTATCTTGTACTATCCCCCCTGTGTAGCAGGGATCTGTCTTCATCTAGATCAGATGAAGCAGATATTGATCTGAGAGACTATGGTGAGACAATGAAGACACTCAGCCTTCTTATCTATGGAATTACAACTATTATGAGTCTTGGTCTGGTTTTATCCTCTGAGTACAGAAGCTTGGCGTGAGACCCTTTTTTAAGTGCAGTTGAATTTGAGACTACCCATTCCTCCAGGTGCAACACAGACTATAACCTCCTGTTATAGTCTGCCACAGACCCTTTGGTGTGGTCTTATCTGGTGGTAAATTTATGTAGCATATTCTATACCCATCCTACATCCATAATAGCTATAAACTCTGAAACAAGACAATCATTATGGATTTTTTAAAGAGCACCACTTCATTCATTCCTGTGCAGCCCCTACTTACCTCCTTTAACTACCACGACAACCAATTCCAGTTTTTAAAAAGCTCTAATTTTGAATCATTCAGCTTTAGTCAGAGAGCCCCTATATATGCTCTCGACTCTTCAAGGTCAGACAAATAAACACTGATAGGTAGTTGCACCTCTACTTGTTGGCCTGCCAGGACTTTTATTCCATTAACAGGGGTTCTTAAACTTTCATGAAGAACATTTTGACAATCATTTTAACTCTCTAGAAAAATACATATGGCATAAAGTATTGTTTATGATTTCAGGTAACTGAGTAATCTTCTAAAGTCCATCCTGGACCCAGATGGAGGCACTGACTTCAGGGATTCTCCTCTGGAACTCTAGAACTGAATCCAACTGGGTAAAATAGCATAATGATGTGACATGAAAAGCTGGGTTGTGTCAGTTAGGAATTTTTCCATTTACAGGTAAAAATACCCCCCTTCTCTGTCTTCGGTGCTTTTTTTTTTTTAATGGGATGGTATCAGTAGTGGATGAAATAATAGTTCACATAAATGTGGCAGTGGCATCAAGTTCAGGCATGGCTTAATATAGGTCACACATGATTTTATCAAGTTTCAGCTGTTGACTCTCCTTCCTATGGGTTGGCATTTTGCTCAAAAGATGTCGTCAAAGATGCCTGCCAGTACCATTGGGGCTATTTTCCTCTAGGCCCCCATCCAGCAGAAAAGAAAATATCTCTTCCTTCAGCTATTGAACAAACGTCTTTGGCTGCAGGAATTGGACCATCCTGTTTAAGATGCCCAAATGGAAGCAACTGTAGCCAAGAAGAGTGGGCCCAACTTGGCCTTCTCACTCCAGAACTAGAACTGGAGTCAGATTTGCCCAGTGGAAATGGGCAAGGACGAGAACCCAAATAAAATGTTAGACAAAGGGTAATGGACCCTGGGAGGCCGAAACAGGAAATGTCTACCACAAGTATATAAATTAAGGTTTCTATATGAGCCATGGTTGCAAAATAATTCATTGCTTCCTGGATCTGGATATTTATTTTCAAGACATGTCCCTTGAGTCCCAACAGTGTACACCTTAATGGACCAACATTAATTGGTAACCAGTGAGCACCTGTGCCCCTCCCCTACACCAGCATTTTTTAAAAGGTCCCACTGAAGTCATTTATATGTTTTAAAGCAGTTAATGTGCCCCAATGGGCCTGCAGCAAAAGATGCATTTTGAAATATCTAATGAGTAAATGGGGCATTTAGTAAGACATATCTAATTACTTTAAGTCTTTGTGAAATATTAATTTAAGGCAACTGCAACATTAAGGAGCAACTTTGCCAAGTGGTGCTCAGTGATTCAGCTCCGCGACTTCCATTAATATCCATAGAAGTCTTGCAGCTCAAATGCCATCCATTGCTTGGGAAATGTACCCCTGAGGTATAGAAATCAGCTACTGTAAATTCTGTTTCACTTAAAGTTCCAGGAGGAAGTGTGAAATGAAATTTACTATTCGTACACAAGCATATCACCTACATTGATGGGGCTGTGGTCTTGGTGGCTGATATCCACAAGCTCAGGTTTACATTCTACATTGTAACATCAGCACTTTTGAATTTCTGTTGTAAATGGTATTTCAAATTCTAGAATTCACCTGTAAGAGGTAAACCAATTCTAGGCAACAGAAATGCACAATTTGCCTTGTAATTAAAGTGCCTTTCCAAGAAAATGTGTTGTGAGTACACCATTCCCAATGCACGTGGGTGTTTTCCTAAAGAGGGCACATGTTAACTCTAAAGCACATTGATACAAACCCTGAATATAGCCATCTCTTGTTATACGTGGTTCACTTTTCATGATCTCACTGTATCATGAATTTTAAAATTGTATTCAATATATGTCTAATTTTGTATTGCAAGATTTGTGGCATATAAGTGTTTTGAATATATTTATTATTTTAATTATTTTTGCAGTAAAATAAGCATTTTCTAGCCTGAAAAATTGAAAACAATATAAAATATATAAAAATATTTATTAGATTTGGGAAGATGGCAGTGGAGTAGGCAGACGCACAGACTCCCAGCTCTCACCAGCAAACTGGAATACAAATCAATTTAGGAAAAATCAGCATGAAAAACCAACTCTGGACTACAAGAACAGCTCTCAAAAACAAAGGAGCAAAGAAGAAGCCACAACAAACCTGGTAGGGAGCACCTGAATCTCCTCTGCTAACAGAAATAAAGAAGGGGTGAGACTGAGAGCTAGAGGGGTTCTCACTCCAGGGAAAAGAGCAGAAAATACTGCTCAGAGCCACTAGCCTGGCGACCAGGGAGTGAGGTGTGTTGAAAGGACCAGCTTCTATTCCAAGAGGAAAAGGGAGAGACAGGGACAGATGGTGAGGGGCTGAGGAATGCAGGGGATGACCTAAAAAGCTGACTCATCCATGCTGGAGGTGGCCATAGCTGGGGGAGGGACAGACCCTTCCACAAAAGAGTACTGAATTGCTTCTGGATCACAGATCTCTAGACATCTCTCCAGCTCCAATCAGCACAACAAGACACAGCTGAAAACAAGAAGTGGGGAGGAGGGGCAGTAACTCAAGTCTCCATTGAGATCTGAGATACACCTCCCCTTACTAAAACTGAGAAAACATCCTGCCCCCAGAGAGATTAGTTGGTGGAAGAGGCCTTCAGAGTCTCAGGTTACACCCATAGCATTCCTGGATACATTTTCAAGGAAGCCCCCTGCTAAGATCAGTAAACAAGACTATCACCTGTTAAAAAAAAAAAAAAAAAAACAAATCAAGACTTCAAAGCGGCCAAATCCGAAAATGGATTACAAATAATAGCTAGCTGATGCCAACCCAAGAAGACATAGAAATAACACAATTGAAAACTGGAGGGAGACAACACCAAGAATAGACTCAACCAGCTCTACAAACAAAACACCCAAAACACAAACATAATGAGAAAACAAAGAAGTGCAATCTAAATGAAACCACAAGAGAAACCTTCAGGAGATGAACTGAGTGATATGGAAATAACCAAACTTCCGGGATGTGGAGTTCAAAATAATAATTGAAAGGATGCTTAGGGATCTTAGAACAACCATGAATGGTAAACAGGACCTGTATATATGCTGTCTACAAGAGACACACCTTAAAAAAAGGATGCACATAGATTGAAGAAAAAGGATGAAAAAAAAAAACATTTCAAGCAAATGGAAATGAAAAAAAAAAGCTGGGGTAGTAATACTTATATCAGACAAAATGAACTTTAAAACAAAGGATATAGTAAGAGATAAAGAAAGCCACTACATAATGAAAAAGGGAGTAATACAACAGGAAGATATAACTATTATAAATATCTATGCACCTAATATAGGAGCACCTAAATATATAAAGCAAAATTTGATGGATATAATGGGTGAGATCAACAGCAATACTATAATAGTAGGGTATTTCAATAACCCACTAACATCACTAGATAGATCCTCAAGAAAGAAAATTAACAAAGAAACAGCAGACTTAAAGGACACACTAGATCAACACGATTTAATAGATATCTACAGAACCTTTCACCCTAAAGCAGCAGAATATACATTCTTTTCAAGTGCTCATGGTACATTCTCTAGGATAGACCACATGTTAGGGCACAAAAGTGATCTCAACAAATTAAAAAGACTGAAATCATATCAAGCACTTTTTCTGATCACAATGGCATGAAACTAGAAATGAACCACAACAAAAAAGCTCAAAAACTCTCAAACACATGGAAACTAAATAGCAGGTTGTAAAATAACGAATGGATTAAGAATGAGGTCAAAGAAGAAATAAAAAAATTCCTAGAAACAAATGACAATGAGTATACAACAACACAAAATCTATGGGACACAGCAAAAGCAGTACTGAAAGGGAAGTTCATAGTACTACAGGCACACTTTAAGAAACTAGAAAAAGCTCAAATAAAGAACTAAACCCTGCATCTAAAAGAACTAGAAAAAGAACAGCAAGTAAAGCCCAAATGTAGTAGAAGGAAGGAAATAATAAAGATCAGAGCAGAAATAAATGACATAGAAGCTAAAGAAACAATACAGAGGATCAATGAAACTAGGAGCTGGTTCTTTGAAAAAATAAACAAGATTGATGAACCTTTAACCAGACTCACCAAGAAAAAAAGAGAGAGAACTCAAATAAATAAAATTAGAAATGAGAGTGGAGAAATAACAACTGACACAACAGAAATATAAAATATTGTAAGAAAATACTATGAAGAACTGTATGCCAAAAAGCTAGAAAACCTAGATGAAATGGACAAATTCCTTGAAACATACAATCTTCCAAAAATCATCTGGAAGAAACAGAAAATCTAAACAGACCAATTACAACAAATGAGATTGAAACAGTTATCAAAAAACTCCCAACAAAGAAAAGTCCTGGGCCTGATGGCTTCACAAGTGAATTCTACCAAATATTCAAAGAAAAGTTAACTTCTGTCCTCCTCAAACTATTTCAAAAAATTCAAGAGGAAAGAAGACTTCCAAGCTCCTTTTATGAGGTGAGCATAATTCTGATTCCAAAACCAGGCAAAGACAACACACAAAAAAAATTATGGGCCAATATCCCTGATGAATATAGATGCTAAAATCCTTCAACAAAATATTAGCAAACCGGATTCAACAATATATGGAAAAAATCATACACCAAAATCAAGTGGGATTTATTTGGGGGAGGCAAGGCTGGTACAATATTCATAAATCAATCAATGTGGTTCATCACATAAACAAAAGGAAGGAGAAAAACCACATGATAATTTCAATAGATGCAGAAAAAGCATTTGATAAAATTCAGCACCCATTCATGATCAAAACTTTCAGCAAAGTGGAAATACAGGGAACATACTTCAACATGATAAAAGCCATCTACGATAATAAACCCACAGCCAATATCATACTCAATGGGCAAAAATTAAAAGCAATCCCCCTAAGATCAGGAACAAGACAGTGGTGCCCCCTTTCACCACTCTTATTCAACATAGTCCTGGAAGTCCTAGCCACAGCAATCAGACAAGAAGAAGAAATAAGAGGCATTCAAGTTGGAAAAGAAGAAGTAAAACTATCATTATTTGCAGATGATATGATATTGTATATAGAAAACCCTAAAGTCTCAGTCAAAAAACTACTGGACCTGATAAATGAATTCAGCAAAGTGGCAAGACATAAAATTAATACTCAGAAATCAGAGGCATTTTTATACGCCAACAATGAACAGTCAGAAAGAGAAATTAAGGAAACAATCCCCTTCACTATTACAACCAAAAAAATAAAGTACCTAGGAGTAAATTTAACCAGGGAAATTAAAGACTTGTACTAAGAAAATTATAAAACACTGATAAAAGAAATCAAGGAAGATACAAACAAGTGGAAGCATATACCATGTTCATGGTTAGGAAGAATAAACATCATTAAAATGTCTATATTACCCAAAGCAATCTATAAATTTAATGCAATACCAATGACATACTTTAAAGATATAGATAACATATTCCAAAAATGTATATGGAACCAAAAAAGAACACGAATAGCCTCAGCAATATTAAAAAAGAAGAAGAAAGTGGGAGGTATCACACTTCCTGATATCAAGTTATACTACAAGCCTATTGTACTCAAAACAGCCTGGTACTGGCATAAGAATAGGCATACAGAACAATGGAACAGAACAGAGAACCCAGAAATAAACCCACAGCTCTATGGACAACTGATTTTTGACAAAGGAGGTAAGGAAGTAAAGACAGCCTTAAATGGAGTAAAGACAGCCTCTTTACTGTCTTTACAATGGAATAAAGACAGCCTCTTTAATAAATGGTGTTGGGAAAATTGGACAGCTACCTGCAAAAAAATGAAACTAGACCACCAACTTACACCATTCACAAAAATAAACTCAAAATGGATAAAAGACTTAAATGTAAGTCGTGAAACCATAAGCATCTTAGAAGAAAACATAGGCAGTAAGCTCTCTGACATCTCTCGCAGCAATATATTTGCCAATTTATCTCCACGAGCAAGTGAAATAAAAGACAGGATAAACAAATGGGACTATTTCAAACTAAAAAGTTTTTGCACATCTAAAGACAATAAGAATGGAATAAAAAGACAAACTACACAATGGGAGAATATATTTGACAATACATCTGATAAAGGGTTAATGACCAAAATTTATAAAGAATTTTTAAATCTCAACACCAGGAAGACAAACAATCCAATCAAAAAAATGGGAAAAAGAAATGAATAGACACTTCTCTAAAGAGGACATACAGATGGCCAATAGACATATAAAAAATGCTCAATATCACTAGTCACTAGAGAAATGCAAATTAAAACCACAATGAGATATCACCTCACACCAGTCAGAATGGCACTCATTAACAAAACAACACAGAATAAGTGCTGGCGAGGATGTGGAGAAAAGGGACCCCTCCTGCACTGCTGGTGGGATTGCAGACTGGTGCAGCCTCTATGGAAAAGAGTATGGAGATTTCTCAAAAAATTGAAAATCGAATTGCCTTTTGACCCAGCTATACCACTTTTAGGAATATACCCCAAGGACACCATAGAACTGCACCAAAAGGAGAAATGCACCCCCCCATGTTTATGGCAGCATTATTCACAATAACGAAGATCTGAAAACAACCCAAGTGTCCGTCAGAGGACGAGTGGATTAAAAAGCTTTGGTACATTTATACTATGGAATACTACTCAGCCATAAGAAATGATGTCATCGGATCATTTACAATAACATGGATGGACCTTGATAACATTATACAGAGTGAAATAAGTAAATCAGAAAAAACTAAGAACTATATGAATCCATACATAGATGGGACATAAAAATGAGACTCAGAGACATGGACAAGAATGTGATGGTAATGGTTGGGGGGGGGAATGGGGCGAGGAAGAAGATGGGTGGGGGAGGGGAGCGGCACAAAGAAAACCAGATAAAAGGTGACAGAAGACAATTTGACTTTGGGTAAGGGTTATGCAGCATAATCAAATGTCAAAATAATCTAGAGATGTTTTCTCTCAACCTATGTACCCTGATTTATCAATGTCACTGCATTAAATTTAATAATAATAATAAATACTGTGAAAAATATTAATTAAAACATATTAAAAGAATATTAAATCAAAATAAATTACATAGCATACCCATATTGAATTTTACATGTTGTTAAAATTACATAGGTTTAAGAGTGCAAAAAGTGTTTAAGAGCATAGGAAGTGTTTATAAGAATGTGGGAAAGGTTAATAACAGTGTGGGAAAGGTTTATTAGACTGTGGGGTGGGTGTATAAAGCCTTAAATTATATATAAATAATAAAATAAATATAAGGTCACTACTTCATGGATTTTCGCCTATCACGGGGAGTTCTGGGACCTAACCCTCGTGATAGACCACGGACCCCTGTAACTCTGAATTGCAACTTCCAGAAGAATATATTGGAACACCCTGAAGTTAGCTTGCACTGGCCTATCTTCTACAGGTGAAGTCCCTGGCTATCGATTTGACTGGTTTTGTGTCAACAGAAAGAAAAAAACTGATGAGCCATTCTAAATTGCTCAGCTCTATGCAGAGAAGCTTCTCAAACACCTACCAGTGGCTTACTGTATTAGTCTCATTAATGAGTTCCCAAATATGACAGAGAAGGTCGTTTGGGAAATGAGTAGTTGTTCTTCACTCCCTGCCTTGCACCATCGCAATTCTCAGCTCTGGAGGGGCAGTCACGATGTCCTGGTGTATGATGAGAAGCTGTGGGCTGGGCTGTGGAAATGTGAAGATGAACTGTGAGGAGAACCTCTGATGTGAGGGCAGCTGTGGTATAAGAAACTTAGTTAATGGGACAAGCCCTAACCTCCCTGTCATGCTGGTGGTAGAGGCCGGGCAGGTCCACATTGAATTCGGCCAGACGGTAGAAAAACCTCAGAGCCGGTAAGCGTTGAGCCATTCCCATTTAATAGAGTCTCCCAATGGCAGACAAACAAACAGGCAGGGGAAAATTATTTCTCAGGCAGGAGGAGAATGAACAGCAAAATGGCCCCTCACAGTGGTGGGCAGGAATCTGCAATCCACAATCCACACTGAGCGCAAGCACCCAGAGCCTTACATAGGCCATACACACATTCTGCAGCCACGCACTCATGCCCTAATCAGGCAAAGTGCTTACAGCCGGTAAACCAGGGAGCAGCTGCCCCACATTCCACCCCTTTAGGGTGGCTCACCTCACAACGTAGGTGCAAGGTTTCTTCTGCCATGGTTTTATGCAAGGAGTGAGGTACATTATATAAACAAACAAGACTACAGCAACAGCACAAGTTACACAATAATTACAAAGTTGCCCTTCACAATGTCTTCCTTAGCACTGCCCAGATAGTTAACTGGAGGCCCACCTGTAACCTCCTACCCCATGGTAGGTGGGAGGGCCTGTATAGTCCAAGGCTGTGTCCATTGAAGAAAGTGTCCTTGGTGCATCTCTGCATCTGGGTGAGAGCAGCTTCCCAGTGCAGGAGGACCTCCACAGGTGCCACGCTCCACCCATCAGGGTCTCTCATAGTACTGTCCACAAGCGGCATGTCCATTCAGTAAGGGAGCCAGTGACCCTGTCTGGTCGCAGTCCAAGAGTCCATTACACCACTCAATGATCAGTCCACAATAGACAGCCCCGCTGTCTGTGCAAATCACCAAGGTGAAATCCATTACAAGCAACTAGCCACACAGCTCTTTATTAATGGACCTCAGTGCCTTTCCAAAGTGCCCTGTCCATTGCCACAGGCCCCATCCAAACTCCTCAGAGGTCCAAGCTCATAGGGCCATGTGGAGTCAAACACATTCAAGGCCTATGCCATTTTGACAGTTCTCTTTGCTGCAAAAGAAAAAAAGAAAAAGAAAAAAGAAAAGCTCTTATCTTTTAAGGCCAACACTTGTGCACATTAGAAATGGAACAGCGGTTTGCCAATTTCACATGGGGCCTCTAGCCTTCTACCTGTCCCCACTGGACAGGTCCCTTGGCCTCCCTCCATTAAAGCTGAGATAACAGGTTTTGGGGGATCTTCCTCTCCCCCAGCTGTCTCCATCATATAATCCTGCAACCATGCAACCTAAATGCCAGCCATTTTCTTGGCAACTACATGCTCTCCTTGCGGCCCCTGCTTTTTCAGCAGCTGGAACTTTGTTGTGGCTTAAGCTGCCGCCAAAGCTCTAACAGGACTCTATTAGACCTGCCATCTAATTTCTCTTTATCAGCCCTGGCCACAATCAAATCTACCCACATCTTGTTCAGGTAACTTTTTCATGCCTGTTTCTCTTGTTAGTCAGGGGTAGGAGACAGCATGAGCAGCAGCCCTCACAGCCTTACAGTCCTGTGATGTTTCCCCCAAATCTGCCACTCTCTGTGTAACCATGTTGATGGGCTGCCACACATAGGGGCTCAAGCCTCTGGTGACCCAAAAAGGGCTGACGGGGCACTACAGAGAATAAGGTCCCTCATTTCTACTATGAACACTTCTTCATCTGGTCCACAGGATCTTGGGTTGAAAGCCGCATTCTTCACACCTAGTTCCCAAAGGACCTGGGGCAACTCACTATAAGATTGTCACTAATTCACTGTCCCCAGAAAGTCCCAGCATTCAGCCAGATGGTATGAATGGCAGCCATCACCCACTCTAATAGGGTACGGATTCCTGAGGTATCATGGCAGTTCCAAAGACGCTGCCTCAAGGAGGAGTGTGTGGTAATCGCGGCCAATTTCTCCATCTCTGTTCTGGAGAACATGATGCCATCCACCCCCTATCTCCCACAACCACAGCAACCAGGCTGCCAAGGGTTTGGTGGGTTACTGCCTGAATTGCACCCAACTCCATCAGCTCTGCCTGGGTGTAGGCAGAGGCGGAGTAAGGTTGGTTGAAGCCCTGGGTGCAGAAGAAAATATTGGCCCCTTACATTAGAAAAATATATAAAGTTAGGGTTTTGCAGGGCCTTTCAGGAGTTGGGGCCCAGGGTGTGCACCCAGTGCACCTGCCGGTAAATCCCCCTCTGGGTGTAGAGCTGGACAACACAGTGCTCTACTACCTGTGGAGGGGGTTATGCCTGACCCTGAAGTGCTCTTTGCTGCTGGGTTTTTACTCTCTGAGTAACCACTGGCCGAGTTTTGAGTCTGTGGATGGCAGTTTCAATCCGAACCTCTCCCTCAGGAGAGGAGAGGATGGAAATGCCTGCTCCCACCAACTCAGAGCCACTCTACCTGCACGGATGCAGCTCCATCTTCAGTGCTCACTTCAGCTCCTGCAGTTGCCAGCTCTTGGCCAGAAGCTGAAACTTGAGCTCTTGAACCCACAGATGTTTCTCCAACAAATGCCACTGCCAATTTCAGTTTCCAGGGAAAACTGCAGCTCATCAAACCATGATTCCTTCTCCAGCAACCACTCCAGTTCCAGGCACTGTTGGTGCTCAGCCTGCATTTTACACTGTAGCTCTTGAAAGCAGTCGGCCTCTTTTTTCAGCAACTGTTGTGGTGTCTGCCACTGTCATCACTCAGTCTGCAGCTCATCTTGGAAGTCTCAAACTTGGACAGCCTCTTGCTCAGAGCTCTTGGTCTCTTCTCGCAGGGCTTTAAAAAACACCCAACACACAGCCACCAAAAGGACAGCTTGGGGAACCACACACACTGGAGAAAAATGACTACTCCGGTTCCCCACCTTTCAAGGGTGTCAGCGGTTCCAAACTGATCTGATTCAAATCCTGTCAACTATGTCTGATGTAATGCCAGTGGCCGAGGCCAGGCAGGTCCACATTGGATTCGGGCAGACAGTAGAAAAACAGTGGAGTCAGAAAGCATTGGGTCATTCCCATTTAATAGACTCCCAATGGCAGATGAGCACACAAGTAAGGGAAAACCACTTCTCAGGCAAAGTAACAGCAAAATGGGCCCTCACAGTGGTAGTCATGCAATCTGCAATCCACCCTGAGGGCCAGCACCCATAATCTTACATAGACTACACACACATGGCACTGCTAATCAAGCAGAGTGCTTGCAGCCGGTAAACCAGGGAGCAAGCCTAACACAGCTGTTTTCCCCATACTCCCAGAAAATGCAAAGTGGCTACCCAGACAGTGTTTGCAATGAAATTCTAGAAATAGCTTCATCGATTATTTAGCATTAGAACGGTATATGTCATTTAAGTAGACATGCAGCAAGCACGTAGTTTTGGAAACCATCCAGAACAGTCAAACATCATTCATGGGTTTAACTTGGATGCAACTTCATTCAATTCCTCCTCTTAGAAAATTCCCTGGTATTTTTATATTGTGGATCCCTTTGCAAATTGCAAGAGCTAATTTAATTTGGGAGTGGGGAGGCTAAGTCTCTATGTTTCTTTTCAACTCCAGAAAATATTTCATTGTTTGTAATGCCTCTTAATACACTAAACAATATTTATGACACACTCTACAACATCTTATAACTTTCCTCTAATTGCCTTAGTAGTCTTTAAAACCAGAGCTTAGCACTTCGATAATAAGCGTATTAATTTGTCTAACGTTTAAGTTCTTACAAAGGAAGAGACAAGCATTAATTTTGTTTAGTTAAAACAAGCTTTGCTTTTGAACAGCAGGTGGTAATTGAAACAAAACAAGGACTCATTAGAGGAGCGTCTGGTGGCTCGTGATACAAACAGAGCACACTGGAAAACCCAAACACAAGAGCCCTGAAATAAAGTGGTCATCATCTAATTAACAGAACATGTTTTAATTACCGAGTAAACCATGCAGCGCAGTGTGTCAATTTAACTGATGTGCTAAGTGCCAGTTTACAATATCAGAAACAGACAAATAATTGGAATCTAATTACATGCAGGTCTATTGCACACCAGCGCCTCCAGCCCATCTTAATAAACAAGTTTTTACATCAAACCATGAATAGCAAATACAGCCGTGCTGTTAATTGCTACATTGTGATATTGGGACTTTGCCAGCTCTGACTATTAAAATAAGCTCTTATGTGGATTGCAGTTTCTCTGCTACGCTTTAATTAGAATCAAATGAGAGGCAGAGATCGGGCTGTATTACTGCAATTCAATATATGTAAATAAGATAACTGGCTAATCTTTTTATTTTATTTCTGAGCCTCCATGCGATAGGCGGTTTAGTTATAGTAATAGGTTATCACTTTGCAAATGAAGCAGACTTGCGCTGTGAGATGAATCAAGAAACATGCAATCTTCTTCAGAGTCTAAATATTCCCCATCATCGCACGTGGGATCCAAAGAACTTTCTTGCCCAAGATATATGGTGCTATATTTTTAATGCCCATATTGGCCTAGTTTTTCAGTGATAGCTTTCAATGTTGTATTTCACTTCCCTAAATAAACACATGATCCATAACCTGCTATTTACAATGCTCAGAAAGATATTTCAAGATAGGCTCTTTTAATGAAGAATCATTTGTTTGAGTACTTGAAAGGTTGCAGAGAAGGTCTACATAAATACTGTATAATGCAAATTTTAAATTAAGACCAAGGCACAGATAAAGCTCATATTTCATACTGTATATAAATGTGCTGCTTGTCAAAGAACTAATTAGGGATTCAGAAATACCAAGTATGAAAATGAAATTTCTGGTAGGGACACTGATGGGCTATTTTTCTGTATTTTCCAAATAGGAAAGAAGATGGTATAGCTAATGGTATAGCTATTGTTGAAAAATTACCAAGTAATGATCTCTTGGGAAGATCTCTTTATGTTTCAGTAGAATTGTAATTAGAAGTGGCCCTGACCTTGGGAAACCTGCTTCAGGAGAAAGCTCTTCTCTCTTTTGTTTAAGCAAAACCTCTAAGTTTTTTAGACCTACTCATTGGCCCCAGGCAATGTTCACTGAACTCCACAGAAAGGGCATAATAAAGCACTTAAAACACACTTCTCTGCTGCAATAAACTGAAATAAGCAAATACAGAATGGATTATCATCCACTTAATTTTAGTTATAGCTTGTCATTGTGAATTAAAACCATCCAGAGCCTTCTTTCTTGGGGTTATTTTGCGTCATTTCCTAGATCAAGCCAGTTCTTAAAACTATCTACTGATGAATGTGGGGGGTGCTTTAGTAAGTATCTAGAAACTCCCAGGATTTTCAAGAAACCCTAAGCCATTTTCAACTTCTGCCTTTAAGTAAGCAAGCCAAACCACTCATTGGCTTGAGCTAAAGTCAGCCTAAAACAATACTCTGAAAACTTGGCTCAGGTCCTTGCCTATTTAAATTTCCATCACACCATTGTGGAAGGCTCATGCCTTTCACATGGTTCGCCTGGTGGATGTGTTCCAACTCCCAGGAGAGAACAAGTGCAGCAGGCGAAATGCTGGAAGAGCCCACGCTTCCAACACCTCATCGGATGCTTTAATGCAAGGTAAAAACATTCTTGGTACTCGTGTTGTTGGTGAAATCACAAAAGATTTCAGGCTGGTACCTCATCCATCTTGGTTTATAAATGAAATGGAGTGTTCTGGTCAGTTGTCAAAAAAAAAAAAGCACAAAAAAAACCTTCCACATATCTCCTGGTTTTCTCTGTCCTCCGTGTCTGCAAAACCAAGCCAACCCCACTAGCAATACATAATCAAAATGTTTAAAATGCAAAGTAAAATATGTATTAAAATGCACAAGGGCTAGAAAAGGAACATAATAAGATGAAATTTTACAAGCATGATTTCATATGTTGAGAGCATCTTGTAGCTATGGCAGATACAGAGGAAGCTACACATTGCCCCCGAATCAAGTGTCAAGTTTCAGGCTGATGCTGAATATATATACACAGCCTCAGAATTCTTATTAAAATAGGAAAACATGCTAAACACAGAAAAGCTAACAACTGTACCAGAAGTAAGACAAAGTGTTTCTAATGTCTGCCAACTGGTATTACTCACCAGGGCAATCAATCACATCTGAGTAAACCTCTATGGCAGGCAAACTAGGAAAGCTGAAACCCTTCTCTGCCCATGGTTGTCTTATTTGCGGTTACTTTTATAAGGATTCTACATTATTCCACTTGCTTGCTGTTAACCCTAAGAGGGCATGGTTAGCAAGGGAAAAACATTTATTCAATTATAATGTCTTTATTTCTACTTAAAACACATACAGAACTGTCAGCAATAGACAAATTAGGACTTTGGACCAAAGCACATGCTCAGTTTACTCTATATTTAAATTCTAATAAATTATGTCCATATTATTACAGAAATTATAACTGACATGCTGTTAGACTCACACATGTGTATGCCTAGAAATACACATAATGTTTTGAAAGCTGTCACATTCAGTCCTGTTGTAAACATCACCCTTGTTTGCCAAACAATGATGTTACATCTTTGGTTGGCTGTAGTTTCCCCACCACTTAACTAGCCCATGATTCTGAATGTCTTAACTCTAAAGAAAAACAGTGTCTCCCTTAAGAGTTTTAACCATCTTTCATGAGATTCAGCATAGCATATGGAAGTGGTTTTCGTCTAAAGCATCCTGGGGTAAGTAATACACAGATATTTTTGGTGAAGTCAAAATTGGTAAAACACTTTTCAATCTACATGACAACAATGCTTCTGGCACCTTTAAAGTGATCTTCTTTAATATTTGATGAAATTACAACTACTTTTGCTAATTTGGAGTTGGACACAAAGTTTGGCTCTTCCCCAGAAGTTAAAAGAACTATAAAAAAGCTTAAAATGTGACTTCTCATGAATAGTTGTGGGAGGCGTACATTTATTTACTAGGAGAAACATTTTTCATACTCAAGCATTTCTCTCCCTATCATATAATGAGTACTTGCTATATGGCCAACATAGTGCTAGATGGTGGTGACCGCAGCCCTGTTTTCGTGCAGAATGTCATCTGTTAGAGAATTCAGACAGCAAACACTATGTCAAATGTGACCAATAGGCCCGTGATGGTGAACCTTTTTATAAAAATCGCCCACTTTTGCAGTGTTGGTCAACCTGGTCCCTCTCACCCACTAGTGGGCGTTCCAGCTTTCATAGTGGGCCAATCGCAGCTCCGTTTGGTTGCTCTGCTACCGCCCACCATGAAAGCTGGAATGCCCACTAGTGGGCAGGAGGGACCAGGTTGACCAGCACTGCAAAAGTGGGCAGTTTTTTATAAAAATGCCATCACAGAAATAGGCAATACTGGATTCTAGGCCTATAAAGCTAGAAGCTGATGTTTAAAGGGTTAAACAGAGGAAAGTTTGGATGAGAAAGTCTTTTTAAGTCCTCCAAAGCATCCTAAACATGTAAGGAATTAATAAGGCTAAGACAGGATATCTTGTATGTTTCGTTTAGAGCACATGGTTGCAAGCAAGAGAAATCAATTCTATTAATATAGGTAAAAGGGAATTTATTGGAAAAAAATTTGAGGTGGGGACTCACAGAATTAATGGGCAGCTAGAGAATTTGGCTGGAAATAGTCAGGAAGAAAGGATTGGGTAGCAGGGACCAGATTTTAACAGTAGAAACGATCTAGTGAACTGGCTGCAGATTTCTGGCTAGTCTTTTCATCCTTATGTTATCTGCTCAGGATCCAAAGTTCTGGGAAACAGTTTCTAACCGGTTGAGCTTAGGCCTTATATACTGCTCATAAAAATTAGGGGATCAGGGAAAGTGCAGATACTCCAATACTTTCAGCCTTTTGTATAGTGCATTTTCACCAATGAAATAAAAGTTGGTTTTGTATTCATTTGCATAATCCAACAACTTTCTTTGACCTGTTATTTGCTTTTCTGCTGTTCTTGTTTAATTGAAAAAAAATCAAATGCTTCTTTTTTTTATTTCTTCATATTTATTTTGAAATATCCCCTAATTTTTGTGAGCATTGTACTACTCCTGGGCTCTCTCTAAGTGGAAAGGAGGTCAAGGTGACCCCTTACCTTCCCACCAGGAATATTTGCAAAGGAAAAGTAGTAATTCTTTCCCTCCCCCTGAATTGAGATATATGAAAAAGTAAGAATAGATATGAACCTACAAATGACCACATGATCTGCTCAACCATTTCTTGTTTGTCTATTTGTTCAGAATCTTGGAAAACAAATCTTTTGTACTTACTGTGTTGATCTTGACTGACTAGTTTTGGATCAATACAGGTTGTGAAACTGGCTACATAATACTCTTTAATTTTTTTATTTTTATTTTTTATAAATTTTTATTAATGTTAATGGGGTGACATCAATAAATCAGGGTACGTATATTCAAAGAAAACATGTCCAAATTATCTTGTCATTCACTTATGTTGCATACCCATCACCCAAAGTCAGATTGTCCTCCGTCCCCTTTTATCTAGTTTTCTTTGTGCCACTCCCCCTCTCCTCCTTCCCTCGCATGCCCTTCTCCCCCCCCCCCCATCCCCAGTAACCACCACACTCTTGTCCCATGTCTTTTAGTCTCATTTTTATGTCCCACCAATGTATGAAATCATGTAGTTCTTGTTTTTTTCTGATTAACTAATTTCACTCCGTATAATGTTATCAAGATCCCACCATTTTGTTGTAAATGATCCGATGTCATCATTTCTTATGGCTGAGTAGTATTCCATAGTGTATATGTGCCACATCTTCTTTATCCAGTCTTCTATTGAAGGGCTTTTTGGTTGTTTCCATGTTTTGGCCACTGTGAACATTGCTGCAATGAACATGGGGCTACATGTGTCTTTACGTTTCAATGTTTCTGAGGTTTTGGGATATATACCCAGTAGAGGGATTGCTGGGTCATAAGGTAGTTCTATTTTCAGTTTTTTGAGGAACCACCATACTTTCTTCCATAATGGTTGCACTACTTTATAGTCCCACCAACAGTGAATGAGGATTCCTTTTTCTCCACAGCCTCTCCAGCATTTGCTATTACCTGTCTTGTTGATAATAGCTAATCTAACAGGTATGAGGTGATATCTCATTGAAGTTTTGATTTGCATTTCTCTAATAACTAATGAAGATGAGCATCTCTTCATATATCTGTTGGCCATCTGTATTTCTTCCTGGGAGAAGTGTCTGTTCATGTTCTCTTCCCATTTTTTTATTGGATTGTTTGTTTGTTTGTTGTTGAGTTTTATAAGTTCTTTGTAAATTTTGGATATTAGGCCCTTATCTGAGCTGTTGTTTGAAAATATCATTTCCCATTTAGTTGGCTGTCTGTTTATTTTGTTGTCAGTTTCTCTTGCTGAGAAAAAACTTCTTAGTCTGATGTAGTCCCATTCATTTATCTTTGCCTTCACTTCTCTTGCCTTTGGAGTCAAATTCATAAAATGCTCTTTAAAACCCAGGCCCATGAGTTTAGTACCTATGTCTTCTTCTATGTACTTTATTGTTTCAGGTCTTATATTTAGATCTTTGATCCATTTTGAATTAATTTTAGTACAAGATGAAAAACTGTACTCCAATTTCATTTTTTTGCATGTGGCTTTCCAGTTTTCCCAGCACCATTCATTGAAGAGGCTTTCTTTTCTTCATTGTGTGTTGTTGGCCCCTTTATCAAAAATTATTTGACCATATATATGTGGTTTTATTTCTGGATTTTCTATTCTGTTCTATTGGTCTGAGTGTCTATTTTTCTACCAATACCATGCTGTTTTGATTACCGCGGCCCTATAATATAGTTTGAAGTCTGGTATTGTAATACCCCCAGCTTCAGTCTTTTTCCTTAGGATTGCTTTGGCTAATCGGGGTTTTTTATAGTTCCATATAAATCTGATGTTTTTTTGTTCCATTTCGTTAAAGAATGTCTTATGAATTTTGATGGGAATTGCATTAAATTTATATATTGCTTTGGGTAATATGGCCATTTTGATTATATTTATTCTTCCTACCCACGAACAAGGAATATTTTTTCATCTCATTGTATCTCTTTTGATTTCCCTTAACAATGCTTTGTAGTTTTTGTTATATAGGTCCTTTACATTCTTTGTTATGTTTATTCCTAGGTATCTTATTTTTTTTGTTGCAATCATGAAGGGGATTATTTTTTTGAGTTCGTTTTCTAATATTTCATTGTTGACATAGAGAAAGGCTATGGACTTTTGTATGTTAATTTTGTATCCTGCGACCTTACTGTATTGGTTTATTATTTCTAGTAATCCTTTTGTGGAGTCTTTCGGGTTTTCGATTTACAGGATCATATCATCTGCAAAAAGTGATACCTTTAGTTTTTCTTTTCCAATATGGATGCCTTTTATTTTTTTCTCTTGTCTGATTGCTCTGGCCAGAACTTCTAGCACCATGTTAAATACAAGTGGAGAGAGTGGACAACCCTGTCTTGTTCCTGATTTAAGGGGGAAAGTCCTCAGTTTTATGCCATTTAATATGATGTTGGCTGATGGTTCATCATATATGGCCTTTATCATGTTGAGATATTTTCCTTCTATTCCCATTTTGTTCAGTGTCTTAAACATAAAGTTGTGTTGTATTTTATCAAATGCCTTTTCTGCATCTATTGATAAGATCATGTGGTTTTTGTTCTTTGTTTTGTTGATGTGGCATATTACGTTAACCGTTTTACGTATGTTAAACCATCCTTGAGATTCTGGGATGAAACCCACTTGATCATGATGTATTATTTTTTTAATATGTTGTTGTATTCTATTTGCTAGTATTTTAGCATCTGTATTCATTAGAGATATTGGTCTGTAGTTTTCTTTTTTTGTGCCATCCTTGCCAGGTTTTGGTATGAGGGTTATGTTGGCCTCATAAAATGTGTTTGAAAGTATTGCTTCTTCTTCAATTTTTTGGAAGACCTTCTGTAGAATAGGACCAAGTCTTCTTTGAATGTTTGATAGAATTCACTAGTATAGCCATCTGGGCCTGGACTTTTATTTTGGGGGAGGTTTTTAATGGTTATTTCTATTTCTTCTCTACTAATAGGTCTGTTTAGGCTTTCTGCTTCTTCTTGACTCAGTCTAGGAAGGTTGTATTTTTCTAGGAATTTATCCATTTCTTCTAGGTTGTTGAATTTAGTGGAATAAATTTTTTCATAGTATTCTACAATAATTCTTTGTATATCTACGATGTCCGTGGTGATTTCTCCTCTTTCGTTTTGGATTTTGTTTATATGAGTTCTTTCTCTTTTTTCCTTGGTAAGTCTTGCCAGGGGTTTGTCAATTTTGATGATCTTTTCAAAGAACCAGCTCCTTGTTCTATCAATTTTTTCTATAGTTTTTCTGTTCTCTATTTTATCTATTTCTGCTCTGATTTTTATTATCTCTTTTCTTCTGCTGGTTTTGGGTTGTTTTTGTTCTTCTTTTTCCAGTTCCTTAAGGTGTGAAGTTAAGTGGTTCACTTGGGCTCACTCTTGTTTGTTCATATAGGCTTGAAGTGATATGAACTTCCCTCTTATCACTGCTTTTGCTGCATCTCAGAGATTCTGATATGTCATATTGTCATTTTCATTTGTCTGTATATATCTTTTGATCTCTGTGCTTATTTCTTCTTTGACCCATTCATTTTTTAAAAAGAATGTTGTTTAGTTTCCACATTTTTGTGGGGGTTTTTTCTCTTTTTTGCAGTTGAATTCTAGTTTCAAGGCTTTATGATCAGAAAATAAACTTGGTACAATTTCAATTTTTCTGAATTTGCTGATATTATTTTTATGGCCCAACATATGGTCAATTCTTGAGAATGTTCCATGTACACTAGAGAAAAATGTATACTCTGTCACTTTGGGATGAAGTGTCCTGTAGATGTCTATCATATCCAGGTTCTCCAGTGTTTTGCTTAAGGCCACAATATCTTTATTTATTTTCTGTTTGGATGACTGATCTAGAGCCATCAGCGGTGTATTGAGGTCTCCAAGTATGATTTTATTTTTGTCAGTTTTTGTTTTTAGGTCAATAAGTAGCTGTCTTATATATTTTGGTGCTCCTTGGTTTGGTGCATATATATTAAGTATTGTTATGTCTTCTTGATTCAGCGTCCCCGTAATCATTATGAAATGACCATTTTTGTCTCTGAGTACTTTTGCTGTCTTGTAGTCAGCATTATTAGATATGAGTATTGCTATGCCTGCTTTTTCTTGGATGTTATTTGCTTGGAGTATTGTTTTCCAGCCTTTCACTTTGAATTTGTTTTTATCCCTGTTGCTTAGATGTGCTGCTTGTAGGCAGCATACAGTTGGATTTTCTTTTTTAATCCATTCTGCTATTCTGTGTCTTTTTATTGGTGAGTTTAATCCATTTACGTTTAGTGTAATTATTGACACTTGTGGATTCCCTATTGCCATTTTATAAATTGCTTTATGTTAGTTTTGTATCTTGTTTGATTCTTCTCTTTTGTTTTTCTATCATTTGTTTTTGTTTGTTCGTATTCCATACTTCTTTCCCCTGTTGCTACCTTTTTTAAGTCATGTGCTTTTGTGGTGGTTTTTTCAAGGGTTGTTTCCATTAAGTAATGAAAAGGGTACTTACCATATTCATTGTAGTACCCTATCTTGTGAGTGTTTCTGCACTTCATTGTCTTTTGCTACTGTTAATCTCTGTCGTCTCCCCTTTTTTTTTTGCTTTTGTTGTCACAGTTTAAATTTGGTTTTATTGTGTTCTTCTTGGAGCTTTTACTTGTGGTTTTGTTTTGTTTTGTTCTTTGGATCTGGTTGGAAAACCCCCTTTAGTATTTCCTGGAGTGGGGTTTTCTTTTTTTATTTATTTTTATTTTTTTTAATAATTTTATTTTTTTAATGGGGTGACATCAATAAATCAGGATACATATATTCAAAGATAACAAGTCCAGGTTATCTTGTCGTTCAATTATGTTGCATACCCATCACCCAAAGTCAGATTGTCCTCTGTCACCTTCTATCTTGTTTTCATTGTGCCCCTCCCCCTCCCCCTTTTCCTCTCCTATTCCCCCCTCCCCCCCGTAACCACCACACTCTTATCAATGTCTCTTAGTTTCACTTTTATGTCCCACCTACGTATGGAATAATGCAGTTCCTGGTTTTTTCTGATTTACTTATTTCGCTTCGTATCATGTTATCAAGATCCCACCATTTTGCTGTAAATGTTCCGATATCATCATTTCTTATGGCTGAGTAGTATTCCATAGTGTATATGTGCCACATCTTCTTTATCCAGTCATCTATTGACGGGCTTTTTGGTTGTTTCCATGTCCTGGCCACTGTGAACAATGCTGCAATAAGCATGGGGCTGCATGTGTCTTTACATATCAATGTTTCTGAGTTTTGGGGATATATACCCAGTAGAGGGATTGCTGGGTCATCAGGTAGTTCTATTTTCAGTTTTTTGAGGAACCACCATACTTTCTTCCATAATGGTTGTACTACTTTACATTCGAGTGGGGTTTTCTGATGATAAATTCCCTCATCTTTTCTGTATTTGTGAATGTTTTTATTTCTCCTTCATACTTGAAGGATAACTTTGATGGGTATAGTATTCTTAGCTGAAGTTTCCTCTCTTTCAGGACTTTAAATATTGGGGTTCACTCTCTTCTAGCTTGTAGAGTTTCTGCTGAAAAATCTGATGATAATCTAATAGGCCTTCCTTTATATGTTGTATTCTTCTTTCCCCTGGATGCCTTGAGAATTTTTTCTTTGTCGTTGGTTTGTGCCATTTTCATTATGATGTGCCTTGGAGTAGTTTTGTTGTGGTTAAGAAAACTCGGTGTTCTGTTTGCTTCTTGAATTTGAGGCTTTAGTTCTTTCCACAGGCTTGGGAAGTTCTCGTCTATTATTTGTTTGAATAAATTCTTCATTCCATTTTCTCTCTCTTCTCCCTCTGATATACCTATTATTCTTATGTTATTCTTTTTGATGGAGTCAGACAATTCCTGTAGGGCTTTCTCATTTTTTTTAATTTTTGAGTCTCTCTCTTCTTCTCTCTGTTGTGCCTCAAGTTGCTTGTCTTCTATGTCACTAATCTTATCTTCTATCTGGCCTGTTCTATTAGCTAAGCTTGTTACCTCGTTTTTCAGTTCATGAATTGAGTTTTTCATTTCTGTTTGATTTGTTTTTATAGTTTCAATTTCCTTGCTAATATATTCTTTGTGTTCGTTGCATTGTTTTCTGAGCTCCCTAAATTGCCTTTCTGTGTTTTCTTGTATATCTCTGAGTATTTTTAGGATTTCTATTTTAAATTCTCTGTCATTTAGCTCCAAGGTTTCCAATATATTAAATTTTTTCTCCATAGATTTTTTCACATCTATCTGTGTTACTTCTCTTTCTTTTGTATCCATGATATTTGATTTCCTTTTTCTTAATGGCATCTGAGGGTGGTTTTGTTGATAGCACTAATGAGAATTAATAAAGAATAAAAAGTAGAAAAAATAAAAAAATTTTAAAAATTTTGGAAAAAAAAACCAATAATAATTTATTATTTCCCTCCCATTTACTTTCTTCTCTTCTCCTCCTCTTCCCTCCTCCTTAGGAAAATATTGTGATAAACTGTGAATTATATTATGCTAAATGAAACAAAAACTGCCTATTACAGAGGGCCTGAGTTTGGGGGAATTCTTCAAGGGGCAAAAAAGGAAGTAGGGACCCACAAAATGCAAAAAAGGAAAAAATTTGGGTCAAGTCTAAAATGATTTGCTTGTAAGTAATGGTCGACTAAGAGATATAATGAGAGGGATAAGAGAGAAACCAGAAAAAGGGGGGAAAAACTATTGTATTAAGTGGAGCAAAGACTGAATAGAATGGAGATCCTGGGTTGGGAGGAATGCTACTGAGTTAAAAAGCGAAGTAAAAAGCACAAATGCACAAAATTCCACAAATAATCCAAAAAAATTTGAGTCCCAAATTAAATAATTTGTTTGTGATTGAGGATTGAATGAGAGGAAAAGTAAAAGGAGAAAAGAAGAAACTATAGAAATGGAGAAACAAGAAAAAGGGGGAAAGGAAAGGAAGAAAAAAGAAAAAAAACAAAAAGAGAGGGAGGGTTAAGGGTTTTAGAGTGTAACCCTCATGGAGAGTAAGGAAGAAGAAAAGAAATAAAATGAAACACTTATGGGTAGTGTAGTTCAAGAAAAGGAAAGAGTAAGATGGGCAGAGAATAACAAGACCAAGGTTGAGGAAATAGAAATAATACTAATAAAGGCAAGAGGATGAAAGAAACAAACAAAAGAAATAGTATAACAAATTATAAAGTCTGTGGATTTTTCTTGAATTTGAGAGGTTAACTTCTTCTTCCCTTTTCTTTCCTCTCCCTCTTCTAGTCGGTGACTCTGTACACCAGACTCTGCCCCTGTGGCATGCTTAGGTAGGGATTTGCAGTTGATGAGACTCTATGGCAATGTCAAATATTTGGCTTCAGTCTCGTTGGTAGTCAAGGCTTGTTAGCATTTGCAGGCTCCAACAATGAGAGAGTCCATTTTCCCAGAGCCTCTCTCCTAGTCTCTCCTTCCTGAATTAGCAGCCTGATTATCCAGCTATGAGGCTGCTGCTGCCTATGCCTCTGCCTGGGGAGTAAGAGGTTTAGAGAGCTGGCAAATCCCCACTTAATGCAGGGCTCTGGGTAAGGCTCTAGCAGTCAGAGCAGCCAGCATAATCAGGCGGAGCTGGGAGCCAACTGCTCTCAAGGTGACATTCTCTGAGCTTCTAGGCCTGTTCAGCACGCCCAGCACTCTGTGGGACCACTCTCCCCAGGCTTTCCGCACTTTGTAGCCTGTTTTGGCTGGGAAGATGCCCTAGTCACTGCCTGCAGTACAGGAGGTCTTAACACTGCCAAGTCCCTCTTTTTAGCATATGTCCCTGAGTATGAAAGCTCTGCCAATCAGAAGTTGCCCCCACCCCTTTAGCAAGAGGTACTAAAAAATATCACGCCTCTTGTCTTGGATAGCTGAACTGAGAGAGTTCTTGTCAATTATAGCCACAGAGGTCACTTGGGAGGTAAGCAGCCTGTGGGTTAGGCTAATTTCAGCATTTGGATCCACGGAATTTCTCCATAACAAACTGCAAGCTGTGCGCGTGCCCCTCCCCCAACACTTGATTGTTAGCTTGAATGGCTGGGTGAGGTGCCCCTCCCGCCTAGAGAAGATCGGGTGTAGGGAAGTTCGCTTTGGCACACTCCCCGTGTGCCACTGGCAGCTGCTGCTCATGGTGCAAGCAATTACTCGCACGCGAGTGGTTGCTGGGCTGCTCGCGGCCCGGGGCACAGGAGGCTGGGAGGCTGGACTGCTCCCGGCGCGGTGCACAGGAGGCTGGGCTGCTCGCAGCCTGGTTTGCATAGGGGGCTGGGCTGCTCGCGGCCCGGCCAGCGGGAGGCTGGGCTGCTCTGGCTCGGGGCTTGGGCGGTGGCTCGTGGCACAGGCCAGAGGCTGGGATGCTCCGGGCGTGGCGCACTGGTGTTTGCTCAGTGGGCTGATTCACCACAGGCACCCTCTTTCCTCGGCTTGAACGAACATCCGTGCTGCAGTTAGCTTCCTCCACACCCCTAGCTCCTCCCAACTCTCAGTTCCAAGTGAAAGCAGCCTTTGCTCAGGTTAATGAGGAAGGCAGAGAGTTTCTTTGTCCGACTTATTTCCCTCAGGGTTGATTATATATTTAGCCAATTTTTCGCTCGATCCTACCTTTGCCTTCAGGGTGTGAAACTCTCGGATGCTCCAAGAATAGGTTTCTCTGTCTCTGGTTGTTGAACTTGTTGAAATTTTGGGGAGATTTTTCGGTCCGTGTCCTCACGGCACCATTTCTATGATGTTACTCCCATAATACTCTTTAAAGTGGAAATTTCTGAAAATTTGATAGTAAACTTCTTTAATTGGTCAAGATATTTAGGCAAAAATATCTATCCCCTATATAATTTCTAAGTGTGTACATTTCTAAGCAAAGTGAAGTATAGGAGTAAGAAAATTACAGCACTTTATGTCAGTCAGAGATTTTGCCATAAAGAATCTATAATAAGTTCTTAGTAACTGTGGTTTAATTTGTGTGAAAGTCATGCCAACTGAAGGACTTATATATATAAATATTAACAAGAATTATTCTAAATGCAGTGTAGAATTCTTGATTGAATCATGAAACAAAAATAATAAAAGACATCAATGAAAAAAATGGGTGAAATCCAAATAAGGTTTGTACTTTTAGTATTATCCCCAAGTTAATTTGTTAACTTTGATAAACATTCTATGGTTATGTAAAATATTAACATAAAGGGAAGTTGGTTAAAGAACAAACAGGAACTTTCTCTACTTTCTTGGCAACTTTATTATAAATCTAAGAGTATTTCAAATAAGTTTTGTTCCTAACTGCAATATTCCATGCACATAGTAGGTCTTCCTTCAGTGAGTGTTAGTTACATCCTATTAATAATCATAGCATGCGGAGGACCCAGGTTCGATTCCCGGCCAGGGCACACAGGAGAAGCACCCATTTGCTTCTCCACCCCTCTGCCGTGCCTTCCTCTCTGTCTCTCTCTTCCCCTCCCACAGCCAAGGCTCCATTGGAGCAAAGATGGCCCGGGCGCTGGGGATGGCTCTGTGGCCTCTGCCTCAGGCGCTAGAGTGGCTCTGGTCACAACATGGCGACACCCAGGATGGGCAGAGCATCGCCCCCTGGTGGGCAGAGCGTCGCCCCATGGTGGGCGTGCCGGGTGGATCCCAGTCGGGCGCATGCGGGAGTCTGTCTGACTGTCTCTCCCTGTTTCCAGCTTCAGAAAAATGCAAAATAATATAATAATCATCATCATCATTTCTTGATCTTGAAATGTTTGTGTTTGATCAGTTTCCTAGAACACTTTTTTTCTGTTGTTTCTTCCTTACTTATTTCTCTCTAGGTGCCAAGAACTCCTCCCCCCCCCCAAAAAAAAGGAGGGGGAAAAGAAAAACGAAGAAAAGCCTCAATCTAATTTTGTTTTACTTCATTGTGTGGTTCATTTATCCTTTAACAAACGTCTGGACATCGCTCATCCTGGGCACCACAGAGATACAGCGCTAATGATGACAATGTATTTGCCTAAGATTGTGATTAGGTAGCTAGTTATTCTTTCTGAATCTTTTACTTTACTTTTAGACAAAATCAACACTGTCACACATCTTGAGAATGCTATAGTTCATCTTTAATGATGGAATTTTGTTCTTATTCTGCCAAATGTTACATTTATATAATTGTGTATGTCAATGATGTTTATCAGCATACACCAAAAAAATTAAAGTAATCCCACTTAAAGTATAAAGAACTATTAACCTACAGGTGTCCCACATAGTGATAACTCACACTATCCAAACTCAGATACCAGATTTTTATAATGATGGTTAGTTTTCTCATTCTGCTCTAAGATTAGTCACTTATTCTTTGCACAGAAGTTATGCTGATGTCAGGGATGATTTTTTTTTTCTTTTTAAATCATAGAGTATATAGCTTTAGAAAATTCTGACAGCAGGTCACATGACTTTGCTTACTGTTTTTATTTTATGCAATTAGGTGCCCTTCAATTTTTACGTCTTGGTTATATTCTTGAATTCCAGTTAAAATCACAAAACAACTCTTGTATTGTAAAATAAGACCTGGTGGTTGAATAGGTAAGTATGGAACTTACTATTGTCAAAATATACTTATCTTGAGACACAAAGGTACTTATATGAAAACTATGTTCTTTGTAATAAACCAGAATCTTATTTTTCTGACCAGATGTAATGGACATCTGTTGTTTTTGCCTGCCCAACACATATTCTTTCATTTACTATTAGCAGAGGCTGCATTTGGGGGGAGGTCCCAGCCCTCTCATCCCCCTCAGTGCGTATGGTTTAGAGAGGACCCCTAACTCTCACCTGTATTTGAAGGGTGGACCTGTGACTCAGACCCAGCCAGACACCAGAGACTTTCCTCTGAGCCACGGAGATGAACTCAAACTGGGCATGTGATCCTAACCAGACCAAAGCAATGCAATTCAAAGACTCATAGTAGACTCGAATAAAGAAACTTTTTCATGCAACTAAACCCAAGAGGATGTCAACTTGTAGCTACTTGGGTAAGTCTGTGATGAGAACACACTGTGAGGGAGTGACAGAGACTAAATCTAGTGACATCATTTGAATACCTGGATCTTGCAATCCTGAAAAGAAGAATTTTTCATTATTCAGAAAGAATCCTTTTGTGACCCCTTAAACTATTTGAATCAGGTTTATGGGTTTATGTCTCTTGCAACTAAAATAATCCCACTTAATTCATGAAATTTTTGCATATTCTTCTTCCTTAATGAATCTAATTTGGATGAAACTTGTGCTTTCATTTATTTACTAAATATGTGCTGAGTACATACAAGACAACCAACGAAGTGGATAAAAAGATTTTATTATGTATAATCCAGGCCTTCAAAAAAGTCTGCAGGAAATTGTATAGACATTGGTTGACTTTTTAGGGAAAGAAAAAGAGAAAGTTTGAAATTTCTACTGTTTTTACTGTAAACATGTTGTGAATGAGTTAAGTATCTAGGAGCATAGGTTTAGGTATCCAAGAGTCTGGTTTAAGGTATGGTTCCGTCTCTTGCTCACCACGTCATCAAAAAATTACTACAGCCTCTCTTAGTATTGACTCTCTTATCTGTGAAGTTAACACAGACATACCTATATCACACAATTTTTCAGACTGAAAAAATACAAATAACATATTATTTATATATAATAATATATAATTATTAATATGATGCATATAAATAATGCATTATTTATATATAATGTAATATGTACATTATATAACTACATTATATATAATAATATAAATATATTATATAGTATATAAAATATAAATGTATTATTTATATATAATCATATATAATTATTTATATGATACATAGCATTAAATGGTAGTTTTTAAAATAATTGCATAATAAGTGATTCAATAGAGTTTTTCTAACCAATTTTAGAATCTTTGTTTAAAAGCCAACAAGATAGCCTGACCAGGCGGTGGCGCAGTGGATAGAGTGTTGGACTGGGATGTTGAAGGACCCAGGTTCGAGACCCCGAGGTCGCCAGCTTGAGCATGGGCTCATCTGGCTTGAGCAAGAACTCACCAGCTTGGACCCAGTGTTGCTGGCTCCAGCAAGGGGTAACTCAGTCTGCTGAAGGCCCGCAGTCAGGGCACATATGAGAAAGCAATCAATGAACAACTAAGAAGTCACAACATGCAACGAAAAACTAATGATTGATGCTTCTCATCTCTCTCCATTCCTGTCTGTCTGTCCCTGTCTATCCCTCTGACTCTCTCTCTCTGTCTCTGTAAAAATAAAAAAAATAAAATAAAATAAAATAAAAAAAAAGCCAACAAGATAAAGGTTATTTTAATGTGCATATCTAACCCATATTTTATTTCTCTGCCTCAGATTCCATGCAAACATACAACTGTATACTGGTTAAGGCCACTTAAATTTCTGACAGGCAAGTAAAATTTACCAAGCTCATAACTGTAATTGTCCCTCAGCCTAAACTCACATCTCTTTCTGCAATCTTAAATTTCAGTGAAAACATCAGTGTACATCAGTGACCAGCTGGCCTTCCAACTTCTCTCTGCCACCTTTCTTTTACCACATGATCTGCCTTCCACACAGCAATCAAAGTGACCTTCTCAATTAACACACTCCCTGAGAACCAACATTGGTTTCTTATTGGTCTTAGGCTAAAGACCAAACCCCATAGCATAGATGACTGAGTCCTCTTATGATCCTGTATCTTCACAGCTCCTCTCTCAGCTTGTAAACCTTCCCAATCAGCCTGGAAACTTCTCTCATCTCCCCAAGAATGCTCCATTTTGCTATGGAGTTGGCACATAGACTCTCTTTTGTCCGAAACAGTGCTATGTCCCCCTCCTTATACTCCTTCTGTTGGTTTAATTTTACTTATCTTTTATGTCCTACCCTACCTGTTTCTTCTTCCCAATGTTCTAGCCTTCCTCTACCCATGACTAGATTAGGTATTATGATGGCACTGTACTCTTACCACAACACCTGCCATGTGTTAGTTTCTTTCTTGATGGACATATAGATATAAATATGATGTAGTAGAATTATCAAATTCATTGTTTATTTCACTACCCAGAATTCTTAACCTGATTTTGACAAACTTCCAAGTGATTTATAGATAGAAATTTGGGGGGCCAGGAGCACAGTTCATAAATGGAGTTGGGGGGAAAATACCTTTTTTTCACTAACTTCAAACTGAAATTCATAACTTCTTTCCAGTTTGAATGAATGGAGGTAACATAACACAGTAGTATTAGCAATAGCTATAACTTTGTCAACAATAGAGCACAGGCATTTCATAGCACAAAATAGTCACTGCTGATCTCTGCAAATATTTATGCTCATCACTAATGGTAATTGTTAGGTGTCCTGCAATAATTTATTTAATATATTAATAAAGAAATATATTATTTTAATTTTAAAAAATTATTTAAGTAATTTTATTATCACTGGTTGTCTTTATAATGCTATGTAGGTAACTATTTGAAAACAGCCCTAGAGGTGGTTTGTAGGCTGCACCAAACTTGGAAAGGGCTCAATGGCACAGGGAGGTAAGAACTCCTGCACCTGGAGGAGACCTGGGCAATGCCGGGCCACAGTGGGCTGACCCACCACTGGCTCCTCAGGGCCTGGCACAAAGTCTGGCAAGCTACAGATTCTCAGTAAATATGCAATGAATGAACTGAGATAAAGCTGAGCAAATCTTAACCAATAAAGTGTGCTTCCTGTAATCTAGACATCTTGCTTGTCCCTGGAGGAGACAGTGGCCCTGTGGTGGTAGATACTGTAGTTTCCAGTCTAAGGTATGTCAGGCTGATGTCCAACAGTTATGTGGGATGAGGCTTTGCTAAAAACATGGCATTAAAAATTAAAAAAACATAATGAGAAGCAGTAGCCAATCCTTTCCCTAAAAAAGCAGCTGACAAAATTGACCTTGAGTGACTCAAAGACAGCTGAATTCTTGTCACTGGACAAGTGTCATCTATTTTATAAAAAGTCTTCTTTTAAAATTGAGTTGGAGTCAGTTTTTCAACTAGACAAAAAGCATCTGCTCCAACTGTTTGTTTGTTTTTTTATCATTGTTGTTTTGGTTTTGGTTTTTTTGCCATTCACAGCGGACTGCTCTGCAGCAGAGGAAGCTGTCAGACAGTGGCTGTGCCCTGATGTCATTGACCCTCCCCATAACCTGCAGCAGAAATGCACCCGTTTGAGTCCCTCCACACACAACCCAACTGACACCACTGGCCTTTGAGAAGTCCTTTGTAATTTTTCATTTTTTCCTGCAAAAGTACCCAAAAGTTGAGTAAAGACCTCAAAAGATCTTGAAAAAACACTCCAGGAAACTCCTTCAGAGCTCTATCCTAAAGTAAAATTGGACTCATGCATCCATTTATTCAACATATTTTCAGATTCTAATACATGTCATAATTTATTGTTTGAGGGTTGAATAAATCAGTGGCAGGTGGAATTCAGGACAAGTCTTCCATCTAATGTCACCTTTGAGGTCTAAACCAAGTGGGTAGGGGCAGTGGGGACTGGCAGAGATATCCAGTGTACCTGTGAGTTCCCAGAGCCACCAAAAATGAAAGTCTCACTCCAAGAGGAATTGGTACAATCCAGAGGTGGTTTCCTTAAAAGTGTGGACTGTGGGCTACTTGTGCCAGAATCAGCTGGGTGCTATCTTAACCCTATCTGAATCTATGAAGATGGTACTCCAAGTATTTCTTATGCATACTTATTTTGAGAACTGTTATTCTGAATAATTTAAGAATGTTGAGTCATCTCCTTCATTGTGGGAGATTTGGTCTCTAACATCTCAGAAACCTACCAGCCAGATGGCAGACATCTCTAAGTGGAAGGTCATGAAATATGAGTATCAGTATGTGGCTGGGAAATTCATTATTCCCTACTCACTTGGGGAATTGGCCTTCAATTTTCACCAGTGTCAGTAAATGGGTCCATGTAATTGGCCCTCTTCAACAGATCGGTAGGGACTGTTTAAGGCAGGGGTCCCCTACGGCCCGCGGGCCACATGCGGCCCCCTGAGGCCATTTATCCGGCCCCCGCTGCACTTCCGGAAGGGGTACCTCTTTCATTGGTGGTCAGTGAGAGACGCAAAGCATGGCATCGCTCACATACAGTACTACTTCCAGTGATGTGGGATGCACGCCTCACGGCTCCGGAAGCACGTCACATCACTTGTTACATCTAGCAGTGACAAATATGGAACTGGACATTGACCATCTCATTAGCCAAAGGCAGGCCCATAGTTTCCATTGAAATACTGGTCAGTTTATTGATTTAAATTTACTTGTTCTTTACTTTAAATATTGTATTTGTTCCTGTTTTGTTTTTTTACTTTAAAATAAGATATGTGCAGTGTGCATAGGGATTTGTTCATAGTATTTTTTATAGTCCGGCCCTCCAAAGGTCTGAGGGACAGTGAACTGGCCCCCTGTGTAAAAAATTTGGGGACCCCTGATTTAAGGCATTATGTTGTAGATTCTGAGTTCACTGTTTAAGAGTTCGATAATCCATTAACAATGTCAACCGTGGACTCTCCTTTGGAGAATAGCATACTTCTAATATCCTTGCTGCCTGTCACTGCTTCAGCTTCCATCACTTTCAGGAAGGAAGAGAAGGCATGCATGAACATATCCAATGCTGAAGAAGATGTAGGGTTGAATAGGAAGGAAGCAACCTTTAAAATTATACTGTTGTGGGTTTGCCTGCTTTGTAGTGGTCTGTATAATTTTGCATCTCTCTCTGCATTGCAGACCATTGGAAACCCTGGTCCAAGAGGAAAAAATAAAAATAGAATTTGCTTTGAAATAAAACAAGATAGATCTACAACCTTTCCTGATCCACTGCTTTCCTCAGTTGAGGGTCAGTAGAGAGTAATTATACCCTTATTGCTCTAAATAAAACACTACTTACTTTACAGATGAGTTCTCTAATGTGGTCAAGGTTTATATTTTATTATAGAAGAGTTTCTTAATCAGGAAAATTTGTATATTAAAGTAATATAAGAGAAAATTGCTGAGGCTAGAAATGGAAATCATTCACTGTCAGGGAAAATTTTCATGAAACAATGTTTTTGTTTTTTATGTGGTTATTATTTGTTTTGCTTATTTTTATGGTCTTTGATCAAAGACAAATTAAAATATCCTTTGCCTGAATACCTCTATATTTTAAAGGACTATTTCATTCTCACAAGCAGACCTATGAAGTATAAACAGGGTGCATAGCTAGCAAATACCCATGGACCTACCACCCACTTTCAGAAATGGTCCTACTCTGAGGCCCCAGAGTTCCCGTACCTAATTGCATGTACCCGTGTCTCTACTCAAACCCTTCCAGAGACAACCACAACCTTGAAATTTTTTTAATTCCTTAAGGGATGCTATAACTATAACTCCCTACTAGGCACACTCTTGAGGTTTTATAATTGAAAATGCTCCAGACTGGCTAGCCATGAGTTAATCCATGTTTGTTCTAATTGTGTTCCTCTCAAATGGCTAAAATATGAAAAGGCTCATAAACCATGTTTCATTAATGGGAGAGGGGTGATTTCTGGCCACTCATTTTCCAATAGTGACTGAAAAGTTTAGGAAGCCCAGGAATGGCAGACTTTTCTGGATGGTACTGTTTGAGAGACAGAGATGATTGCATAGGTATAGTACATGAAGTTAAAACCAAGTTTCCTGGCAACTATATGAAGATATAATTGCAATCTCACTTATAGAGATTTTTTTTAATATTTTAAATACAGATACCAGGATCCCACCTCAGACTTTTTGAATCTGAGTGTTTGGAAATGGAGTCCAGGTGGGTGTGCTGTATATGTTTGCATGTTTATTTCCCCACATATACACACACACAATGACTATGATGTGTGATTCTTTAAGAATGAATAATGTAAAAGAAGCCTTAGGCTTCTTGCATCCCTTTTACAATCTAAAATCATTCCAGTATTCCCTAGATCTTAAGCCTTTAGCTAGGTACCACAGAGAACACTTAGATGAAGAAAGCTTTGTTCCTGCCCTCAGAAAACTTACAGTGAATGGAAGCAGGAAGCATTGTTCTGCACATGAGGTGAAAGTTGAGGTCCACCTGAATGTTTCAGGATAGTGTATAAGTAACAGAGAACTCAGCCAACTGTGGCTTAAAAATGGATTAGCAAATCTGGAAGTAAGCAACCTAGGATTATTATCTTTGCTTAACGATGCTGGCAGGACCCAGGCTTTCTAGCCTCAATGCCATTTTTAGTGAGTTCGCTTTTCTCCTCACATTTGATACCTCCTGTTCTTGCTATGTCTGCTCCATTACATGATCTCACATCTCCAGATACCACATCTATAATTCTGGCATGCAGAAAAAAGAAGAAAAGGTTGATTGGCAAAAAAATTTTAATACATGCCAGGTGTCTGGCTTTTTAAAAATAGGAAAACAATAACTTTCAAGAAAACCCTATTGAATACATTTCCACTTATATTTCATTAGCCAGAACTGTGTCACACAGCCAAACCTAGCTGCAAAGGAATCTGGGGAGCTGGACATATTTCCTAGGAACATGGTCATCCCAACAAAATCAAGGTTCTGTCAACAAAGAAAAAAGGATAATAAAAATTGGATAGGTAACTAAGGCAAGACTAATGTCTTTTATGATGGAAGGAAAATGGAATACAAGAACAAAGGCCTAGACCTAGAAAAAGATTACTTATCACTCAGTTGAAGGCAGCTTTTCCTCTGCCCATTTGACTAATTATGTGGGTCAATGCTGTTGGCAATGGCCATCTTCTATCAAAGGGCATTCATGTCCAGATTCTCATGGTTCACTTATTGACACACACACACACACACACACACACACACACACTAACAGCAATGGCTACATCCTCAACAAGTGCCCAGTTCCTATTATGGGATATTTCTTTACCCTGGTGTACATGGATGTTAACCATTGTTTCTGCATAAAATTGCCTCATTTAAGCCATATTATTCAGTTTGCAGGCTTTATAGAAAAAACTATTAAGTGATGGTGCCTACAAATAACTATATGAAATGTATGCCAGGTACAATCTAATTTTTGAGGAGGAGGACCTTGAGGGGGGAGATTAAATGCTCTCAGGTAATATATTAGCTCTGATTTTATTATGAAAAATAGATTACTGTGTATGTATTCTTACTACATTTATTAGGTTTTGTTAAATTTAATCATAGGCCCATTCTAAAATTGCCTTCCTCTTATAACCAAATTCCCTGTGTTTAATTACTTCTTAAGGACCAGTTACTTTGGATTTTTTTTCATTTTCCTTGTCAACATGTTGGCCCTCACTTCCTCAAGAGATAGATTTATAATTCTGGAGAAAATTTTGGTTTGACCACTGTGCAAACCTATTATTCAAAATAAATTGAGCTAGAATCACTCAAGAGTCCCAAACCCCTTAAAGCTGGTTCTAAGAAAAGAGAAATTAAGTATCAAAAACACAGTCACTTAATACTCATACCCATGGCCCATAACTAAGGCTGCCTGCTGTAGTTACATGAAATTAGGTTTTGTTATTGGTGTTCAACATGAGCTATTATGTTTTTCTAATAATAACTTCAATAATAATATAACCTTTGTTTAACATGGGCACCTGGTTAGCTAAATGAGACCCCAGCTGTCAGTGAAATACCTACCTCAGTATAGAAGTTAAAATTTAATAAATTCATAATATGAGTAAAGGAAATAATAATAATGCTTTGCTTCCCTCCAAGGAATTCAAAGCACAGTGTGGGTACCATTTCATTCATCTCCATATAAATCTTAGATGCATGGTAGAAAAATAATTTTTTAAACTTAAAAGAAGCTGACTTTGTAAGTACAGTCTGTTTTAACTCCAAAATAACTTCCAAATCTAACCACTTTTTTCCCTCTGCATAGTGTCCATGCGGTCTAAGGTGCAATCATCTTATCTGCACTGCTAGATAGCCTTAACACACCTCGCTGTGTTCATTCTCACCTCTCTACAATCACTTCCTGACAGAGCAATCACAGCGTATTTTTTCATTGAAATGAAAGGTTACTCTTAAATTAAACCACTTCAGTGAATCTTCTTCATTCTTTGCCCTCACTAACTCTACCTATTCTCATCCTCAGTTCCTTTATTTCCCCTAAGTAAGTCAAGTATGCACCAATCTCAGAATCTTCAACTTTCTAGCATACTAGGTTTTAGCATGGCTATTTCATTCTCCTTAAGATATTCTGTTAGTCATTTCCTCATAAAGTCTTCCTTCAGCTTCCTACCTAAAGTAGCTCTCTCCTCCATGTTATTCTTTCCCACAAATATCTGTTTTCCTTACTGTATTCATCTCACACTGCATTTAACTTTTGTTTGCCTATGTGTTTATTATTTGATGCTCCTCCCCCTAACATCACTCACAACTTGAATGTAAGCTCCTGAGGGCAGGCATGCTATCTGCAATATTCTACTGGTATATCTCCAGGGCTTAGCATAATGTTTGGAGTACAGTAGTTGTTCATAAGTATTTTTGAATGAATAGATATTGAGATAGTTATTTTATGCACCCTGCAGAACTTGTCTTCTTTTATTTTCCACAGTCACAACTAAATTTATAAGGTGTTCGTGTATCTGTGCACAAGCATGAAGACGTACTGGCAAAACCTTTGTTTCCCCTACTGTCTACTGTACCATATCAGGATCTCTCTCTTAGGGTCCTCCTTGTCCGTAATAATACCTATATCCAATCTCTGCTCCTATAGAGAAGCTCATTCATTCAGGAGAAGCCAAGTTTCAAATCAAGGTCAGCTACTTCTCATGCCGGGTCTGAAACTACTTAGCAATAGGTACGGGCACACTAAGCAAGATGCTGCTGGTTTGAGATTTTAGGGAAGTCCGAAGCCTGAGCCAAGACAGGCCATTTGTCTGGAAAAGCCATGGAAATAGCTTTGGTGGGCCCACAAGTTGTGGGGGCAGGTCTTAGGGAATCATCAGGGCAGGGTTAACAATGTGAGCCAGGTTGACAGAAACTCAGATATGGCCCCTGACTGCTGGCTGTGTTGAGGAAGGGCCCAAAAAGGAACGATGCCCTCTGCCAACACTTCTTCCTGTCGGAAAGCTGCTCCTCCAGCTCTCTTCCAATGCCAGAATACTCAGTTCTTCTCTGTATATCCTTAGTGCCTTTAGAGCTGCCACCTCAGTGCTGAAACTCAGAGCTGAGTTCCAGTAAGTCCACATGTGGGCCCTTTAAGAGTAATGACTGAGACTCCCATAGATCACCATCTCACTCAGCCATAATCACCATTGGTTTTTCACAGTCCTAAGTTATGGGGACTTCTCATTTGGGCTCTGGAACCCTTGGCTGGGAGGCCTGTTGTGGGGCTGGGACCCCTGGCTCGTCTGCAGCCCTGATATCCCTCCTGATTTTAAATCACCACACATCAGTATGAGACTAGCCTTTTCCGGGTTTCTGCCCCTCCTAACAGTCCCAATGTGTCCTCTTTAAATCCCTACTTGTAGGGCCTCTAATTCAACTAGATTTCAGGTGGTTCTGAAAGATGGTTGTTCTGTCATTTAGTTGTAATTTTGTGTGGTTATAGGAGAATTCGAGTATTTGTTTGCCTATACTACCATCTTAACAGGGAAACCCCAATTTTTTTTCCCCAGAGAAAATTTCTCCCAGATCTTTGAGTATGAACTAAACCCTGATTTTAGCCCTGGCCGGTTAGCTCAGTTGGTTAGACTGTCATCCCTAAATCATAAGGTTGCAGGTTCGATCTCCTAGGGCACATATGGGAAGCAATCAATGAATTCTCAATTAAGTGGAACAATAAATAGAAATTTCTCTCTCTCTCTCCCCTTCCTCCCTCTATCTCTCTAACATCAATCAATCAATAATCATTTTTTCAATAAATAGTGCTAGGAAAATTGGAAAGCCACATGCAAAAGAATGAAACTTAACTACAGTTTGTCCCCATGCATAAAATTCATTCAAAATGGATCAAAGACCTAAATATAAGATCTGAAACAATAAATTACATAGAAGAATATATAGGTACTAAATTTATGAACCTTGGCTATAGAGAACATTTTATGAATTTGACCCCAAAGGCAAGAAGAGAAGTAAAGGCAAAAATAAATGAATGGGACTACGTTAAAGTATAAAGCTTCTGCACAGCAAAAGAAACCAACAACAAAACAAAAAGGCAGCCAATCAAATAGGAGATGATATTTGCAAACAACAGCTCCATCACGGGGTTAATATCCAAAGTACATAAAGAACTCATAAAGCTCAACAACAAACACACAATCTAATTAGAAAGTGGAGAGAAGACCTGAACAGACACTTTTCTAATGAAGACATACAAACAGCAAACAGATATACGAAAAGATGCTCATCTTCACTAGCTATTATAGAAATGCATATCTAAACTACAGTGAGATACCACCTCACATATGTTAGATTTTCTGTTTTCAACAAGACAGGTAATTAGTGTGGAAGAGGTTATAGAAAAAAAAGAATCCTCATTCACTGCTGGTGGAAATGTAAACTGGGACAGTACTATGAAAAACATTATGGTGGCTCCTCAAAAAACTAAAAACAGAGTTGCCATATGACCCAGCAATCCTCCTACTGTATACCCCCAAAATTCAAAAACATTTGTATGCAAAAACACATGCACCCTATGTTCATCACAGAATTCTTCATGGTGGCCAAGACATGGAAACAACCAAAGTGTACCTCGATAGAGATTTGGATAAAGAAGATGTGCTACTGCTGAGTGGATCACTGTCAAGGCGCATGCAGAAGTCTGTCCCTCTATCTCCCTTCCTCTCACTTAAGAAAAAAAAAAGATGTGGTACATGTATACAATGGAACACTACTCAGCCATAAGAAAAAATGAAATACTGCCATTTGCGACAAAATGAATGAACTTTGAGAATAGTATGCTAAATGAAATAAGTAAATCAGAAAAAGCTAAGAACTATATAATTTCACACATATGTGAGATATAAAACTGAGATTCAGACATAAACAAAAGTGAAGTGGTTACCACAGGGAAGGGGTTGGGGAAAGGGAGTAAATGAGGCCAAATATACAGTGAAAGAAGTGTTTGACTTTGGGTGATAGACCTACAACACAATGAATCGTTCACGTGCTATATAGATGTTTACCTGAAACCTACGTGTTCCTATGGACCAATGTCACTCCATTAAATTTAATTTCTAAAATAAAATTGTTTTTAAAACAGTAGAGAAACTCTGACTTTTTAATTCACTGATGAGAATTAGCCTCCTTAATATACTTAGAAGCTGAGGTCACTGTAGCATCACCACATTCAGGGTCTCAGCTACTAATCAAATTCCCTTACTTCCTTCACAGAAGGTCATAAATATTTGAGGCATAGGGAATCTGACTCATTGCTAAACATAGGTAGCCTCCAAAAAAGTCCATTCTTTTCTAGACTTTCAAATCAGCCATTGCTATTCTCAATCATCGGTGAGAGGGGCCCTTTATGCTTAGCATTGTTTGTCCTTGCTGTGGTAACAATGGGCAGTGGTGGGAACTGGGCAGTAGAAGCCCCAGAGCCACGCCAGCCTACATTGCCAGCTCCTCATGATTCACTACTTCATGCTTTTTTTTGAGTCAGGAATTAGACTTAGGCATATCTGTTGTACATGTCAAGGCCCTTCATTTGTCAAAGTATTAGTAGTCCACTGTCAACATAAATACAACTGTCCATAAATCTTGACAGGTATAATGATTTGTTGCATTTGAAGGGCATGGCTCAAGCTTTAGACCCCTGTTTGATTCCTACATGATTATCTTTACAGCCAGGCATTTAAGAGGCTTTCTGAATTGACTTCTGTCAAGTGAGTAGTTCCTGCTGACTTATCTACTTTATGAAGTTACAACTATCATGGCCCCTGCTGTCACCTGCCTCGAAGGCCACCTGTACTGTGGCAGAAATTACATTCTTAATGGGTTCATTATTCTTCACTGTGAAAATGCTTTAGTTCTTAGGTTTTTGTTTTGTTTCGCTTTTGAGTAGGACTCTGTTGTCACCTTGTTTGTTAGCAGAGAAATGGGTTTTGTACCACAGATGAAGGATTTCCTAACACTCAGAGAGCCAAGAAACTCACAAAACTAAAATGTAGAAGCAGGCCTCTGCTGTGAAAGAACACATAGCTTTATAATCACTTGATGGTGGAATCTACAAATCCCGACGGAAGAAAATGTCAGCTGGTTAGACAGAAGACCTCTTCTTTGTATGATGGTTAACATTTATTGACTGTTTATTACTTGTCAAACTCTTTGCTAAAAGCTTTTCTTGCTGTATCTATTTTAATCTTCTAAGCAATACCATTATACTAACACCCAAGAGCAATTTCATACATTGCCTTAAAGTCGACAACTGAAAAGGGGTAAAGCAAATATTTGACACCAGCTGTCCAGTGCCAACAATCTGATTCTGACTCTAAACTCTTAGCCACTGTCCTATACTACAGCCTTCTTGCCTTTGTTTCACTTTCTAAAGGCCACTGAATGTTTGAATGGACATTCCGCTGAAACGGGCACAGTGATGCAGGTGAGTTTGTTAAGATTGTACTTGTGTGTGCTATCAGGTTTTAAAGAGAATTAAAACCCTGGTTTTGCCATACACATTCGGATTTGGAAATCTTCCTTCTTCTAGAGGAATTACATTGTAATTACTTTCAAAACTGAGAAATTAGAACTATGTAATTTAAAAAATAAAACTGGCCCTGGCCAGTTGGCTCAACAGTAGAGCATCAGTCTGGCATGTGGATGTCCAGGTTTAATTCCTCGTCAGGGCACACAAGAGAAGCAACCTGCTCCTCACCCTTTCCTCCTCCCTTTTCTCTATGTCTCTCTCTCTCTCTCTCTCTCTCTCTATTCCCCTTCCGCAGCCATAGTTCAATTGGTTCAAGCACATCCCCCGGTTGCTGAGGATGGCTTTATGGAACCTTTGCGTCAGGCACTAAAAATAGCTCAGTTGCAAGCATGGCCCTAGATAGGCAGAGCATTGGCTCTAGACGGGGGTTGCCGAGTAGATCCTGGTCAGGGCACATGCAGAAGTCTTTCTCTCTATCTTCCTTCCTCTCTCTTGGAAGAAGAAGGAGGAGGAGGAGGAAGAGGAGGAGGAGGAAGAGGAGGAGAAGAAGAAGGAGGAGGAGGAGGAGAAAGAGGAGGAGAAAACTATGGCTACTGTGCTCATTTTTTTAAAAGAATCCCCTAATTCAGAATCCTATTTAAAATTCTATTTCATTTGCAATCTATTCTTTTTATCTTTCTTGTTTTTCTTCCTTCTCTCCCTTCTTTATTCCCATTTATGAAATTACTAACACTGAAAATTTTACTCTGCTGATCCCTTTTGGAAACTCTTTAATCTCAAGCAGGTATCTTTCTGTTCTTCCTACAGATGCCTATGAACCCTACCTTTATTGTCTTAGGTACAACAATCAAAAATTGTCATTAAGGAAAAATAAATTAGGTTGTAACTCTGCCACAAATAATTTCTTTAGAATATTTATTTAAAGGTATATTTTTTTCTATTTGAATTTGATATTTATTCATTAAATGCCTACTGTGTGGACTCTGGGAAAAGAAAAATGAAAACTTTTATCCGGTCTGAGTCTTAAAAATACCTGGGAGGGGAGAGGGAATGGATGTAGACATGCTTACATACAGATGGGTAAGCATGTCTCACAACTTAAAGTAACAACTAGAAAGCCATGTATGAATAAGATAATAGAAACAATGTGTGGTGATGCTAATAGATTTTAGGTTGGTTACCAATCATGGTAAGATAGAAAGGTTTTGTGAAAGATGCATGATTAAGTGAGTATTTCACACAGTGACACAGCAGTAAGCAGGTAGTGTTCAAATTGTAGGTGAGGAAGAGACACATTCAGACAGGATGAATGCTTGAGCAAAGGCTGAGATGGAAGTGAAAATACTCCTTGGATAGAAAGGATGGGTAGCATGTGGACCATGGAGGGATGTAGACTAAATCTGGAAGTGACAGAGATTCTGTGGCAGGAGATTTATGCAACAGTAGTGTGGTGTGAATAACTGGATCCTTCAAGGATGTTAACTTTTCACCCATGTGAAGGATGATTTGGTAGGAAGAAGTGGGGGCGGAAGACAGAAAGACACTGCTCCTGATTTTGCAAGGCTGATGCCTTTTTGGCCTCCACAACCCATTTAACTCTTACCTCTTGCATGAGGCCTTCTCTAACTGCCCAGTGTATAGTCACTAATAAGTAATGTTCTATCACATTATCAAGGAAGACATGTTTTCTACTCCCAACAATGCAAAATAGGTCCCTTTCCTCTAACTGAGCAAATCCTTACACAGAGAAAAAAGTCTTACCTGATAAAAGTTTTTAAAACTTAGGTTTTTATTGTCACCTCCTATCATTCTTAATCTCAACGGAGCAGAAGATAAAGGCCTACTGGCTAGGAACTCATAAAGGTGATGGGGATCTCCACTCCGGATAGGTTATAAAAAAGTATGTCTCACACTTTAGCTTGCACTTGGAGAACTTGCTACAATACAGATGAATAGGCACCACTAATAGGGTTTCTGATGCTGTAGGTCTGGCATATGGCCCAAGAATTTGCATTTCTAACAAGCTCTCAAGTGATGTTGATACTGCAAGTTTGGGACCTACACTTTGAAAACCACTGATAGAGAGCAAACTGAAGGTGGAAGAAAGAGGGTACTGTCCAAGCTGATTCAAAATTGCCACAGAGCCCCCTATCAGTTAGAGCAGGGACTGCAATTCAGAAACAAGTCCCCAACCACCAGAACTCCAGCGTGAGCTAGTGGTACATGTCCTGATTACAGGCTGCCCAAATAGAGAGCTGAAGGGATCCTTCTTTTGCAGAGTTAACACAAGTGTATCTCCTGGCGTTATGAGCTGGTTACGCCCACATATAAAAATCTACCAAATTTATAATCCAAACGGCATCAGCTACACAGTTGCACTGTAATCACTCCATATCACAGGAGAGTCCACAAACTCCCATACCATTCTTCATGGATTTCAAGCCACACATTTTTTTTTCATATCCTACCCTCCCTGGAATCAAGATGCATCTTATTATCACTACCCACAGGTTCTTTGTATGGTATGAGAAGGGTGATAGGGAGGGGTATGTGTGAGAAGTAGAAAGAAACGAACAAAGGGAAAGAAAGATGTGTTGAGCAGATAGTCAGAGGAAGGGAAGATATGGAGTATCTGGACAGAGAAGACAAGCAGATGCATCAATTGGGAACAGGAGGACACAATGAAAAAAGGGCAGGAAATGGAGTGACGAGCATAGGGGCGTTTCTCTAGATTCCCCATAGCCCTGTCTCTCTCTGCACGTTGCTGTAGCTCATAACCACGTTTCTCTGTGTATGCAAGAATGGTGTATGAGAAAAATTTATCTAAAGAAACTGAAAGTGTGCTTTTTAACAAGTATAAAGTGGATGTTCTAGATGGTGAAAAAGCCTTTCTTTCTTAGTAGTACCTACAGAAATGGTGCTTCTTAAACTTGGTGGAATCTTAGAATCAAAGAAATATAATGATTTAGGAAATGTATGATGACAAAAGAAACACTCCTGACAAGGTTGCCTTTTCTTTCGAATCTTACAGGTGGACATTTCCAACGTATTCTCTTTTAATATGCTGCGCAGCACCTAGCGTTACCAGTATCTGTTCTTTCAATAATATTGCTATTACTTGTCTGCCTGCCTTTTTCTTCCAAGACAGAGGTTGGCATTTTCTGATAAAGGACCAGTTAATACACATTTTAGGTGTTATGGGCAGCAATGGTGTCTCTGTCACAACTATTCAACTCTGATGTTGTAGTGCGGAGTCCATCATAAGTAATAGATAAACAAATGAGAACAGCTGTATTCCAATATAACTTTTTAAAAACAGTTTAATGAGCACTGGGCCAAATGTGGTCCTTGGGCTACACCATGTCCACTCCTGGTATGTAGGATGGGAGAAAATATAAATGTGTATGCTTTATTTACTGTCTTGAACCAGAAAATATGTATTTTTAAAAATAGCTTTATTCAGTTATAATTCACATACCATATAATTCACCCATGTAAAGTGTGCAATTCAGTAATTGCTAGCATATTTACATATATATGCATCTGACACCACTGTCTAAAAAAAATAATCCTGCACTTAGCTATCATTCCCCCTATACCCCATCACCACCACCACTGCTGCTCCTGCTCTGGACCTTAGCAACCATAAATCTACTTTTTGTTTCTATACAGTTGGCTGTTCTGGAGGCTTCATATAAATAAAATCATATATACGTGACTGGCTTCTTCCAATCACCATAGTGTGTTCAAGGTTTATCCATGTTGTAATATGTATAATTACATCTTCCTTTTTTATGACCAAATAATATTCTATTCTATAATACATTCACACTTTGTTAATCTATTCAGTTGATAGATATTTGGCTTGTTCAAAACAATCTTTGAGCTTTTTAAACTCTTTAATTGTTATAAAACTCTAAAATTTAAGTATGTGCCTGAACCCACACACATCAGGATCCCCTCAAGTAGAAAGTTTTAGTGATTTAAGTGTGATTACTCCTCAATTATATTTTTAATTTTAATTTTTTATGTAGAAATTAAGTTTAATGATGTGACATTGGTCCACAGGAACACATAGATTTCAGGTCAACATCTCTATCGTGTTTGAACTGTTCATTGCATTGTGTGTCCCTCACCCAAAGCCAAATCATTTTCTGTCATCATATATTTTGCCCTAGTAGGGTTTTCTGAGGTTGGAAAATTGCTGAGTACCACTTCAACAAAGTACCGTAGCCCTAGCCATACCTATACTTTCCTGTAATATTAATGATGAGACGCACTTCCTATAGGGCTCTTTCCCACTTATAAATCTTCTTAAGGCACTTTGTGGAAACTGAGCAAAATAGACAACCTTTCTCTTCCCATGGAGCTGAGACTCTAATATGGGGAAGACATTAAACAAGCAAGCAGAAACTTTCAGATATTCTTAATTTCTAAGACCAAAGAGTATAATGAGGTAGAGATACCTCAGGGAGGGGAAAAGTTGCTGTTTGGGATATGAGGTAAGGAAAATCCTCTCCATGGGGAAACTGAGCTTCAACATGGACAGGAAGGAGGGAGTCGTGGGGAGGTCTTGAAGAAGAGCGCCCAGACCTGGCAGTGCCCTGAGCTGGGAATTGGTTTGACAAGTCATGGAGGAGAATGGAAGTTACTGTGGCTTGAAATGGTGAACCTAGTTCAGTTTTGAACACAGAATGTTGTTCATATGGGATGCTTCTCTTTAACTTCTCAGGCTGAGCCTTACAGCTTTGTCTGAAGCCAAAGTAAAAACTTGGTTGCTGTAACAAATTATTAACAGCCCCATGCTTTCCACATGGTTAAGTTATGTGCTGGTTATTACGTGAGTCTTTCCGTGCAACTCCATTTCGTTGCACTCTGCTTTGTGGTACTGGCACTGAGGCTCTACAAATCTATTCCTCCTTTACCTACTGAAGTCCTATTAGATTGGTCAACAGGAAGCACTAACAGTGCGCTGGAAGACAGAGGAAAGCAGAAGGGCCTCACTTTTCCCCTGAGCTGTTCCTGCAACAGTGCTCTCCAGAACCAGCCTCTTGGCACGCCATCAGGATGGAGCACATGAAGCAATACGCCTCCTCGTTGTGGGGCCTGCTCAGAGGCCTCGGTCCTAACTCTGTGCAGGTGGCTCCTTGAAGCACTAGCTCCAGCTGGTCAAAGCCCCTTCTCTGGCCTTCTGGGGCCCAGCTTAGGCTGCTCCATCTCATCTCCCTGCCATAGCAGCGGTGACTGTCGCTGGTGTTTGCTGAGTTCCATGCTATTTTTTGCCTTTTCAGCCCATCAATACTTGTTTATCCAATTCCAAGTATTGAGTTATCTTTATGGAAATAGCTAGTGCAGTTTCTGTCCTCCTAAACAACCCCAGCTACATAATTTTCAGCAGGTAGTACAAAATAAAAGTACAGAAAAAGTGTCATTAAAGATACTAAAATATAGGTTTATTTCCTTTCTTCCATGGTGCCTTTCTCTCTCAATTTGTCATAGAACTTATGTTTTTCATTTGTTTGTTTTCCATTTAATGTTATTCTCAATAAAGAAAAAGTAAAACTTTAAATTAGCATGATGTTTGCCATTCATTTTTATGTAAGAACATTTAACTCAAACAAGGAATCACCAAATTTTCAGTTCGTATTTCCTAGCTCTTGTGTGTATATAGATATGTATTTTATTCTTACCAGAACAGTAAAAAGACTGCACAAAATTAACTCTGATATTTTTACCAGACTTTTTGATTTGCCCATATTCCACCAGTAATCGGTAGGACCTGGGCTTCCATCCTTGCTCCATTTCCACTCAATTTGAGTCTCACTGAACTCCCACACACATGAATCCTCCAAACTTCTTGGTTCATGCAGCTTCTTGAAGGTTATATGCAAATAGGGTAGCAAAACATGGCAAATACACATTCCTCTGTCACATGCCTCGTCCGTCATCCCATCGGAACGTACTTTGAAGTCACAGATTCAAAGACTAGGTGAACACAGGGAGGTTCGGGGAGATGGCCCGCCTAGAAAAGCATGGGCATGCTGAGTGAGCCTTTGCCCCATGCCTGGCCCCACTCATCTCTTTTATCTGGCTGCTCCTGAGTTATATCCTTTATAACATTTTAATAAACAGGTAATCCACTTAAAACTCCCAGATGGAGACATCAGAGTGCAAGGGCAAGTGCAGGCCCATCTGAACGTGGGTCCTCCTGTGACAAGTCACATTCCCATGGAAGTCCTGATACAGCCCATCTAAGCACAGCTGTGCATATCCAGAACACTTCCTCATCTTCAGATGCTCCATGTCACACATTCAAGAAGAATGAAAGTGTCCTTTAGCTATGTTACATCTCTGACATCTCAAAGAAACACCAAATGATTGTCCTCAGCCCCAGAAGGAATCAATTTTCCACAGTCTTTAGAGGTTATGAGCTTAGGTTTGGTCATTGAAACATAGTTTTTACTCTTCCTTAGAGCTAGGACATACTTCATGCAAATTTTAGCATATGTGAAAGCCAGGTCTCCTAATAACTTCAAAAAATTGCAGGAAATCAGTTGTATTCAGCATAAATTGTCTGCACTTTTCAACCTCTAGCTGAATAAAGTCATAATTGCAAATCTCCTGGTTTTCCTTGTCTCTAATAATGGTCTCTTACTTGACCAGCATGAAGTCAGTATTATAGTTCCACATGCTATGAGAATTCTAATTTTCACTGAAGAAGGACTCAGCCCTGGTTTTTTACACAAATTGTGTTTCTCTTTCTGTGGCAGCTTTTAACTTGCATGTGTAAATTTAATTACTTAAGTGAAAAACACACAGGTATCTTGGGCTACTAGCTTACTGACCATTCTTAATTTGTATAGTGTTTGAAGCTTTATATTGGGTTATTTTACAATGAGAAATGACAATGTGCTCAGAAGGTATACAGGGTTCCCATGGGAATCTCAATTCAGTCATACTTTAATAAAAAAGACAAAGTTAACCTTCCAGTGAATACTTGATGAAACACAGTGCAGAAAGAAAATGAGAGAAATCTGATTTACACATCTCTTCTCATGTGCTTGATCCCCAAATTACCCAAATAAAATGTTGTACAATTGAAATGCAAAATTATGTCAATCCCTTCTTGCTTCCTGAAGGAGAAAAAAATTTAACAGATGACCCTGTATGGCAAACAAATAACAAAACAAAAAAAAACCAAATTAATTAAGCAGAGAAACCTTTCTCACTAAAGGTACACAGAAGGCCTGAAAACACATTAGACATTTCTAAAGATCATGAATTACCAAACACTGAGAGCAGACTGTCAAAAAAAAAAAGAGAGATTGAGAGAAAGAAACCTCTGAACATAAGGGTATTAAAAGGCATTTTGAGAAGATTTAAATATCTCTTGTACCTTTAAACTCTCTTTCTCAGCTATCAGGAGTTCGCTGGTGATGGAAACAGTTGGGGGTGACACGCCCTTCACTTATTTGGAGAATGTGATTTTCCACCCGGCCAGTTACCTGGCACTCAGACAAGTGTAATAAAAATATGTCATCATAAGCAGCCTAGAATAAATACTCAGATCCTCAGTATTGTTTACCATTTCTCAAATGTCTTCCCTGGATTTTACAATCCTCGCTCTTTGTTACATTTGAGTAGGATCGGTTGTTTGGAATACCCGTGGATGGTCAACCCAAAGGTTATGTGTGTGAGCCAGGGAGCCTCGCAACATATGGCCAAGTGCCCCACGGCTCACATGGACCACTTTGAATGGATCCTTATTCTGAGGGTCTCGCTGCTAACCAATTAAAACCAGCTCAAATGTTTTGTGTTTGATAGAATTATTTTTCTTAATTATGGTTTTTGTGTTCTTGTCCAATGAATGAAATAAAATAGTATCTTTCCACTGTAGCACACAGATTTCTTTTACATTAAACACTTATTGAACACGTTTAGGTTCAGAATACCAGCATAAGAGCCAGAGAATAAGGAATAGAAAGACAAACTGACAGTGTCTGTCTTGAAGAGGCTCCATATCACGAGAGGAATAGATAACACTGATCAACTCTATGAAATCAAAGAATCCCACTTCTGGACTGCCAATGACCTTCTCACAGTGACTCTGGTCTGGCTTCACTGTGTTTCATAAAAGCACTATGTACCTAGGGTTTATTTAACACACAACTAAATCTGAGTAATTTAACTGTCAGCATATTAGACTTGAATTAAACTAAATCTAGAATTTTCTATATTCTCCATTGGAAGATATAGTGTTTTTTGCCATGTGGAGGATGACTTCACATAAGCTATTATTTTGAATCAGCCTGCAACAGATCAATGAACTTCTATTGAATAGAGAATACGTTCCTATAGTCTGTTTATAAACAAGTCCACCAGCCAAGACATACATGTGTAAACAGTATCACACATTATAGCAGGATGTCTGTTATAATAACAAGGAGCTAGCATTCCACATGACTTTAAGGCTCCTGGAGGCTCTTAGTTTACAGTGACAGCCTGCTTCGTTTGTTAAATAAACAACACAACTTAGCTTTCATATTGTTATATTCTGCCTTTTGAAACATTTCTTGTAGCGCGACTTTGCTAATACAAAGCGAACTTCTTCAGTGATTTGTCTGTAACTGGGCAGTTTCAGAACTTTTACTTCCTTCGTCTGTGCTAAAAAGCAATTCAAGAAGACTTAAAATTCTCCTCGGGGCTGATTTAAAGCACAGCAGTGAGAACGCAGGAGCACAGCACAAGCAGCCAGTTTCCTTCCTCCGTTGGGAAAGAAGCCGTATTGCCCAGGGGCCGTAGCACAAACGCTTTAATGCCGTCATGGAAACCACTAACCACTGGGTATTAACATGCTTTTTATCATGACGTTTTCATGGAAAATGATATTTGGAAGCAACTAATTTGGCAGGGACTTTTATTCGCTAGCATTTACAGTGGATGAAACTTCCCTTCCACTTACAGGGCCACGCAATGCCATGGGCCAGCCATGCTGGAGAAGGGGGATTAGCCTTCTTGCCCACTGCCTTGGTCGTGAGCCCACCTGCTGGGGTGATCAGTGACTTTTGATGACACTCCCTAGCCATGCTCAGCTAGAGAAGAAACTACATCCCTCTGCCATTCACCTTTACCCCTACAACCTCACCAAGGGCCACTCGGGGGTGCCTAGTACTAGTGGCAGACCAGTCTGAGCCCTGCAAGGACGTGGCCACTGGTCTTCATATATCACTTACCTAAGACACATGGGAAAGCCTGTGCCTTTCTCAAAAAAAAAAAGACAAAACAGGCCCTGGCCGGTTGGCTCAGTGGTAGAGCATCAGCCTGGCGTGCAGGAGTCCCAGGTTCGATTGCCAGCCAGGGCACACAGGAGAAGTGCCCATCTGCTTCTCCAGCCCTCCCCCTCTCCCTCCTCTCTGTCTCTCTCCTCCCCTCCCACAGCCAAGGCTCCATTGGAGCAAAGATGGCCCAGGTGCTGGGGATGGCTCTGTGGCCTCTGCCTCAGGCACTAGAATGGCTCTGGATGCAACAGAGCGACGCCCCAGATGGGCAGAGCATCACCCTCTGGTGGGCATGCCGGGTGGATCCCGGTCAGGCGCATGCGGGAGTCTATCTGACTGCCTCCCCATTCCCAGCTTCGGAAAAATGCAAAAAAAAAAAAAAAGAAGACAAAACAGAGTGCACGTTCACATAGATGGGCAGAGGCAGATTAAGGTCGGCTGAGACTCCAGGCACAGAAGAAAATATTGGGCCCCTTACATTAGAAAAAAGTGTCAAGTTGGGGTTTTGCAGGGCCCTTCAGAAGTCGGGGCCCAGGGTGTGCGCCAAGTACACCCCGCCGTTAAATCCGCCTCTGTAGATGGGAGAGATGCAAGAAGAAAAAATGTTTGTGCCTGCATTTTTTTATTCCGTCTGGCACACGACTAGAGTAAACTTATTTTGGCAGATGTTGGGCTCCAGTCATACACTACAAACCTTAGAGCCCTTCAGAAAGAGTCGATGCAGCCATTGGTGAATGCACAGGTCACACCAGGTTCACGTGAACTCTGCAGCACCACCCAGAAATAAACGGGCCTTCCCCAAAAAGAAGTAAAGGCAGACCGCACATGAACACAAATAGCGCTTCTCACCTTCCTGCCATCTGGAACAGGAGTCCGGCTGGAGCAAACTGATAAGAAATGCTGCTTTTACCCAGCAGTTACATTAGACCTGGATGTACCCAGACTATACGGCGTCAAACCACAGCCAGATTCCTCTTCAAATGCACTTTCAGTATCAAGCTTCTGATGAAACTCATGTTAAACTCCTTGTTGTGTGGTTTATATGAAAGCTTTAAAACGTTTGTGTGCGTGTGTGCGTGTGTGTGTATAAGAACTTTATTATAAGGGTTGCTTCTCTTATCAGAAAAGTAAATTGTTTACTCATAAAGAGTTATAAGCATTTACTGGGGGAAATTTTTATTGTTGTTATTGTGGGTTTTTTATTTGTTTTATTATGGCTTTTTGTTTTGTGATTTTTATTTTTGTATTAATCATAACCCAAGTCCTACCAAAGAAACCAGATTATCAGTCTCCAAGTCATTATTTACACCATCTTACCTTGGAACTATATAGGGTTTTTAATGAAAATAACCCTCCTAACAACAACTGATGCAGATCTTTAGAAACAATTCCTACCTCCCATCGCACTCCAGCTCCCATGCCCAGGTGATGTCAGTGTACACATCCTCCTGCACACAGCCTCCTACAGGTGGTTTGGAGATTGTATGGAGCACAGTTTACATAATGTGGCACAGACAGCTTTCAGTTTCTCTTTTGTTTTCTTAAATATGTCCTCAGTGTTAATCACAACAAGTAAAGGGGAGTTTTCCTAGTCACAATTGTGCTCATCTGTGAATGATCCCAGTGAAAGGGAGAAACTGATATGCAGCCGCTATCAGACAAAGCAAAGTATGTAAAACTTCTGCTGGCTCACTGAGCATTCATTGGAGACTCCCAGCTTCTCCAAAAATAATAAGAGACTGAAACATGGCAAAACTCAGTTCTTAGAAATTAAAAAGCCAAAGATGCAAAGACTTCTTACAACTCAACAGTTAATTTAGTGCATGAAATGGCCATGTGTTCTAACAACGGTCCAACCATGCCGCAAATGACTTATCTCCAACAAAGAACACATTCCAGTAACTGTGGTCACTCGTGACGATGGGTTCAGAAGGAGCACGAGGGGTTTTGGGATCTTGGTAATGTTCTGTTCTCGCTGATCTCAAAGATGTGTTCACTTTGGGAAAATTCATCCAGTAATAAATTAAAAATTTAGCACTTTTATGTATATGTTACACTCCTCCCCAATCACATTAAGTATGGAAAATTCAAAAGTGCCATCATTTACCTAATATCAATACCTAACATAACCTTTCCCAAGCCTTCTCCTCAGCACCCAGTTGCCTTTATATTTTAGAAATAGCCATAAGTACTGTTTAACTGTCTGGCCAGTCGTGTATATCAGCTGAGACAGAAGATAAGGACATTCTGCTTTTCATTTCACAAAATAATTCAATAGAGACCTGTTGGGCAAATGAGTTTGTAAAATTTGTATTTTTTGAGCTTGCTCACTTTTATTATTAAAAAATGGCACTATTATTTAAAAAAGGGCAGCCCCGTGTGTGCTTGCCCTCAGAGCAGGGCAGTTGACTGAAAATTGCGGATTGCATTCCTGCTTGGGAGAGGCCATTGTTTTTGCTAACGTTTGCTGGGGAAGGGGTCTTTGTGGGCCCAGGCAGTTTTGCAGGGAGAGTGGAGAGAATGCAGAGTGCTGAAGAAGCAGCAAGTTTTTGTAGAGAGAAGGTGTGTCGATGGGGGACCAAAACTGAGGCTTATTGGGGTCTTTGATTTCAAGAGGAACCGGAGAAGATTCTCCTGATTGTGGAACCTGAGAATGCATCGGGGCTTTGGGAGCTCTGAATGAGAGGGAAGTGTTTTCCCTGTGTGTTCGCTCATTGGCCGGTGCGAGACTTTAATAAAGAAATGGTCCACCATGTTTTGGCTCCACTGTTTCTTTACCATCTGTCCAAATTCAATGGGAACCTGCATGGCCAGGAAGGAACACAGTAAGTAAGTAAATGGAGAACTATTGATAAATAATACAAAGATGACCAGGGCTGACATATACATAAGAAAATAATTTTAATGCAATTTGTTAAGTTGCTAGTCAAGGGCATATTTATCATTGAAAAAATTCATTGAGTAGTTAGCTCACTGAGGGGGGAAAGTCAGGGGTTTTTAGATACTAGAAAAAGCAGTGGTTATGTAAATTCAGGACTGAAAACTAGCACGCTAGTTAGGACCCTATGAGTCCATAGGTCCATGGGGAAGTGGTTAAGATAAGTACTATTGTTGGTGATCAGGAAAGAGTCTTGGACCGGGTCTCACTAGAATCTGGTGAACTAGGGTCACTCAAAGTGCACGTCATGGTGCTTCATTTATGATGAAATCCAGCGCTCAGTGTGGTGTCCACTAGGAAACCTCTGCTGAAAGTAGAACAAATTTTTTTGTAAAAGGTAAGATGATTTGGGTGGTGATAAGGGGTTTGGGAGAAAAATAAACACAGGGTAAGGCTACAAAGATTGACTGGGTAATGAGTACAAAACATAGAGACAGCCTCTTGGAAGGTGGCATTTTGAACAGAGACCTCAGTTTGTGGAGAAAGAGATTAACTGGTTGAAGACACAGTACAAAGATCCTGTGGCAGGATCGTAGGGTAACATTGAATGTCAGACTGTTAAGAGCAGTGGGAAAAGTACCACAGGAAACAATAGAAAAGCCATGTTCCAGGGAGTTAATACCACTGAAGATGGGAAGAAACTACAGCTCCAAGTATCTCTTGCCAGTGTAAAAAAAAAAAAGATGTGTGTGCATGTGTGTGTACGTGTGCCCTATATCCTACATATGGCTCATGATTAATTACAACTAAACAGTATAACAACTCTGTGATCCATTGTGTTTTTGTAGGTGCCAATAAGCTAGCTAACATACCAGGAAGTCAACTATCCCAAAGAGTTGCAAGCAGATGTTAGGAAGCTCATTGTGCCTCAAACAACTTAACAAATAACCCGGTAAGGAGGCTGTGTCCCAGGCACTCTGCTCCTTGCTCTTTCCAGCTGGGTAGTTTCCACTCCAGTCTCAGCAAACAAGGACTGCCTATTCAACACAGAGACTACAACAATGAATATTCAAGCCTACTTGTGATTTTGGCAGAACCCAGCAAAATGGAAAAAAAAAATCCTTTTCTTCTCCTTTCCCCTGGGGTTTTACGAATCTCCCTTGAAAGAGGTTGGAGAAGCCTCTGCAGGAAAGCCAGCGCAGTGCTTCAAGAAGCTGCTTTGGTCTCTTTATGTATATTAGAACAATTAACATCTAGCTTCCCCATACAAAGGACTTTCTCTCCTTTTATGTTTTAGTTCTTAAAATTCCCAGAATGGTGTACAGTAAAACTGTTCACTTGAGAAATTAAGTACCATATGTGATAAGACAGTTGGATGAAATTTTTAAGCTGTCATTAAAAATGATTATAATTAGGACAAACTACAAGAAAATGCTTTAAAATTGAGACCCGAGTGAATTAAAAATTAAGGGGTATATTATGTATTATCATGTTGAAGGCTGGGTTTAACGCGTCTAACACCCATTAGCACTAATGTGGGCCCTTGCACAAATCCCTGTGCGCAGAGCGAGATGCCCCTTTCATCCGTTCAGCTAACAGGGTTATACCGGCTGCTCAGAGGGGGTGGGCAAAGGGGCCAGTGTCAACAGTGCACCTGTCCTGTGCTGCAGCTTTCTCCCAAGAAGTCTTTTCTGCCCTGAGAAGACAAACTATTTCATAACAAGGCTGTTTTCTCTCATCCTGAGGAATATTCCTGAATCATCTGGAGTGAAACCATAACTATATCATATTCAAGACTTTTTTTATTTCTTTAAGGGCGAAAGTCCTTATCCACATTCACTTGGAGAAATTAAGAGTTGTAAACATTACTCAAGTCCACAGAGCTAGGAACACTAAGGCCAAACTCACCCCCTATAAGCAGCCCTGCAGAAGGTGCAAGGCAGCTCACTACTTCTCTTAACAAGTCACAAATCAAATTGGCCTTCTTCCCTCCCCTACAAGTACCCACATCGTCCTGCTCCCTTTCATCTCCCACCAACCCATTAGCATTGACCATCCCTCTGCTTCCCAGAGACTTGAATAGACTGTCAGGAAACTGAATATCTAAGCTGATACTTTTTTACACTGATGTTGACCTTCTCTCATGGCATTATTGCTTTGTGCTTAATAGCTAAGAAAACTTCAGCTTTTGGACCTTTTCTCCCCTTGGAGATGGAGGAGAGAATGACAAATAAGGAGAGCAGGCAGAAAGTTCTTCATTGTTACAATATCTTAAAGGAAAGAGTGACCACGTATCACTGAGTGCCGAGGACATGCCTACAAGTATGACCTAAAGGCACAGCTGCCTCTCAATAGGTACTCAACAAAATGTGGTCAATGAACTCTATAAGGGAGGAACTGTTAGAATTAGGCAAATACAGAAAAATTAATATTGGCAATTTTGACTATTAGAAAGACAACTCAAATACCATAATCCTTAGTACTTGTAACTGTGCAGATATACTGTAACAGACAGACTCCTCATGGCCCCGGCCATCCTCACATCTTGGCCATTCATGCTTTTGTGCAGTCCCTTCCCCCTGAGTGTGAGCAGAATATTACTTGCTGCTAGCCAATGGGATATAGCAGAGGTTACAGTCTTACAGGCTACATGTGATTACATGTACATAATTACATAAGGTTGTAAGGCCCATCTCCTCTCTCTCACTCACTCTCTTATTGGCTTTTGTCTAAGAGTCACACTGCCATAGCCCTGGCTTGATAGCTTGGTTGGTTAGAGCATCATCCCAGTGTATGGTGGTTGCCGGTTTGATCCCTGGTCAGGGCACATATAGGAACGTGTTCCTGTCTCTTCTCTCTCTCTTTCTCTCTCTCTCTCTCTCTTCCTCTTTACCTAAAATTAATCAATAAATCAATCAATAAGAGTCACACTGCCATAAAGTAAGTGGCATTTGGGGAAAGCTCACGTAATAAGAAACTTCAGTTAGCCTACAGTTGCTGAAAGTGAACTCCATTTGACAACCAATTAAAAAAAAAAAAAGCTCTCAGTCCAACATCCACAAGGAACTGAATCTTTCCACAGTCTCATGAGCAGAAAAGCAGACTGTCCATATTCAAGTCTCCAGGTGAGAACGGCAACCTGACTGCCTTGATTGCAGCCTAGAGCCCTGAGCTAAGAAAGGTGTGATGCTTTAAGCTTCTAAGTTTGCAATATGTTACACTGTAATGGTAACTAATACAGGTATTCATTTGAACTCCATGTAGAGCAAACTTAGAATTCAAGAGCTCATCCCTTGTATCATAAAAGAGAATCTTAAGAACATTTTATTTGTGTTTTACTCAAACGCCAAAATTCTTACTAAGAATATTCAGGAGTTGGTGGAAGTTTTTCAGTGGTGCTTGACTGCCATTTTTGGCCTAAAATTATATTATCAGTAGTCTCAAGACATGTCTCTCCTAAATGTCGAGTGTCTGTTACATAAGTTCATAGAATAAATGGAGACCTTTTAACAAAAAGTCTCCTCAGCCCTGAGCAAACATTTCATCACTACCTAGAAGGGGGTTTCTTTAACTTTCATAACAGACAGTCAGTAGATCTGCCACTCAGGAAGACACAGCTAGAAGAGGGGCAGAAGCAGCTTAGGAGGCAGTACTTAAACATACCAGTGCTGTGTGACCTGATGTAGGTTCTCAATGTACAAACCAAGGCAGATGCAGTGACGGTTAATATATATTTCCTCTCCAGATCAAGAGTTTTGAAGATTGGTTAGATTAGATTTGGGGCACAATTTGTTGTTTTACTTTTTCATTTTGGTTTTGGTTTTTGTCCCTCAAGATCTACCAAAGCTCTTTTGAATATTAATTTTGTATATTAAAAAAACTCTTACCTCTGTCTTCATTGCTGCCGCCAGCATTATAAAATCCATTTCTTTATCTCAGTTGAGCTTACATTTCTGTGTTTACATAGCAGCTTCTCCTATGATTCATGAGCTGGTTTCCTCCAGATGTGACTCATCAGTCAGCATGTTCGTGTGATCCTGCACAGTTTGTCGCCATGGGAGATTGAAATCCTATATTTTTGTCTTCCATCTAGATGTTCATAGAAACATCACCTTCCTTCCCAGTATAGAATTTTTAGGTCATGTCATCCTTGAAACCATTTATCAAGCACTTACTATGTGCCAGGAAGAGGGAGGGTCCTTTACAAACATTCGGTCCATCCACACATCCATTCTGTGAGCTGGTGTCTGTCTTCTCTACCAAAGGAGAAACTGCGGCTTAAAGGATATGTTTCTGTTAGTTTCCGTGTGACCATCTGAAGGAATTACTGATTCAGTCCCCAAAATGCCAGTGTTTGTATCACTTAAAATGAAAACTTTCTAAGCCAATTCAATATAAGAATTATCCTGACATAATTTGGCATGTAAAGTAATGGAAGCCCTATTCATCCTAATAGGTATTCCCAGCAAGCAAAATAAATGTAATACCGGCATAGATACCCAGCGTAGCTGGGTTAGCCCTTGCTTCTGGTTTCAACTCCTTTCTGGTCCGATCTGCCACCTGGGACAGGTCACTTCACCTGGCCTGGCCATAGTTTAGTTATCTGTGAAAGGAAGGAAACAGACTGGAATTTCCTCTAAGGTGAGCTTCTAGCTTCAAGACTCTATTGTTAATTTGTTATCTTCCTTTTAGGAGAATAAACATGTTTTGTTTTGTTGGAAAAAGTAATACAGCATATATATGTGCACATACACATATACATTCTATCTTTAAGTAATGAAGGGCAAATTTGCTGTATTGACATAAGAAATGTCCAAACATGTAAGAATTTTTATGAGTTTATTTGAGCCAAACTGACAATTGCCGGGAAGAAAAGTCTCAACGGATTGAGAAAATGTTTTGAAAAACAGTGGTTTCACCACTTATTTTATACATCAGAGTCAAAGGAGGAGGCCTAAGGGGTTATGTGAAATTTGCTGGTGATAGATTAGGGAGGCGGGGTAGGGGACGTACAAACAGGAGAAATCTTTGGAATTGGATAAAAAGTAAAAGGAATAGACACATACTTCTTTTACATTGGTGAGTACAAGAGTGTTAACAGTCATTCACATGATAACAGTAATAATGAGGGGCTCTGTGGTTTCCTGCTCTGGTGAGAGAAGGTGTCTGAAGAAGGGAAATTAACCCCACATTCCTGAAGTGTGTTATCACCAATGTACAGAGAAAGTAGACAGCTCAGTTAAGGTAGGGTTGAGCATTGTCAAGGAAGACACCAGCCTCAGACATGATTACCTACCATGGCTCTCTTTCAGTTAGAAAGTTTTCATGTCAGACCATCCTGTATGGTTAACTTTAGGTCTCTGAGTTTATAAGGCTACCATGCAGGCCTCCGCAGAGCTCACTGTGTTTACTATGTGGCCCCTTTCTCATCCACAGCTGTCTCTCTCATTGGTCCCTAACAATCAGGAGCAGTAAGCACACTTTCACTGATTCTGGTGTTTGGATCACAACTGTTCTGAAAAATATACCTGGCTTATAAGCACTGGGTGTTTGTGGAATGTCTAACCACCTCCCATCCCCACCAACATGGCTGGATTTCAAGATTAAAGCAGACTGATTAGCAAGAAACCCCTATTCCAGGCCTTAATATGAAATTCTCAGAGTTACCAATCATAAAGTGACTTGATGCCAAAACATCCAGGTGGGGAAGAAAATTTAATGAATTATAGAGATATTTTATATATACAATTCCAAATATGGCTTCATGAGGTTTGGAAACATCTGGGTGATGAATTGGAATTTCACTTCTGCTTCAGCTCTCTGGCATAACATAAACACAGACTGCAAATCCCCAGAGATAGATGGGAGAGCTGGAAACTGCAAAAGGTGGGTTGAGAAAGAATCAGATTTTAAAGCTGCCCTAGGAGGCTTGCCAAATGGGAAAAAATTCAAAGCAGTCCAAAGCATTTCCTCTCGGAGTTAAATTAAAGATACAGTGTCCTGGTAGCTAAAATTAGAAGCTATTTTGCATATTCTTTCACTCTTTAAATATAAACTTGAGGAAAAGTGTACTTTTTTATTTTAATTTATATTTGTTTCAAAGACCTATTAATATGCTGTTGGTTACAGTTTTCTCCTACGGATTCTACATAGAACTAAGATTTTGTGCAATAGAGAACTATTTTCTAAAAATAGTCTTCAAAAGTGCTATTTCTTTAAAAGTACCAGATGAAGATATACGGCATATAGCACAGGCAACTACACTATGAATTTTAAAGCCTTTCTCATCCAATTACTTGCAATAACTTAGTTTCTTTCCCAAGCTATAATAAATCATGTATGAATAAATGTGGAATTTAAATATAAGTACAGTTTTAGTATAATACTATATCATGAGGAATCAGTATTTTTGTTATATATAGTACCATTTAACATACGTGAAGTAAAATCTCATTGATTTGGGTTTGCTAATTCAGAGTTTGTGGAGCCCGCTTGAAGTTGACTCTTCATTAAGGAAGTCGTTCTTCATAGAAAGCTCAAATTAAAGTTGTAAATAAGGCTGCAAATGGGAATGAATAAAGTACTTAGAGTAAATTTAAAGTACTTTCAAGTACATTTGCATATAAAATTGTTATACTAATTATAAGTAATTCTTATTAAAGTAGGTCTCTCAAAATGATCTTCTACAAAATCTCCCTTAGTGAATTTGAGTTACAGAATGTGGTAGAAAGTAATAAACCAGAGTTTCTTTTAAATACTGTATTCTTTAATTCAGAATTTTCATTAATTGTAAATTAACTTTTTTGTTAATTAATCCAAACTGCTAACATTTTCTAGTAATTTCAGTTTGGTTCCTAACTCTTTTCTATAAAGTTTAAGTAGATTTTTAAAAAATAAGATTAAATCCTAGTTTTGTAACTAAATTTTGTATTTTCCATTATCAGATTGGTAATATTTTTTATGGTCTAATATTGTTTATTCCCCCATGGTTAGAATGAACATGTAGCCTGACCTGGTGGTGGCGCAGTGGATAGAGAGTCGGACTGGGATGCGGAAGGACCCAGGTTCGAGACCCCAAGGTCGCCAGCTTGAGTGCGGTCTCATCTGGTTTGAGCGAGGCTCACGAGTTTGGACCCAAGGTCGCTGGCTCCAGCAAGGGGTTGCTCGGTCTGCTGAAGGCCCGCGGTCAAGGCACATGTGAGAAAGCAATCAATGAACAACTAAGGTGTTGCAATGCGCAATGAAAAACTAATGATTGATGCTTCTCATCTCTCTCCGTTCCTGTCTGTCTGTCCCTGTCTATCCCTCTCTCTGACTCACTCTCTGTCTCTGTAAAAAAATAAAATAAATAGAATGAACATGTAGAGAAAAGTTACTTTGGAAATTTAGAGGGAAAGAAAGGGAGAATTTTGCAACACAGGTGGCTCAAAATAGGTTTGGCTGCCTCCTCAGGTATGAGTTCCTGTCAGTAAGTATCCAAGAAAAATCTGGATAACAGAGAAAAGTAAGTACAATACTAGTGGTACAGCCACCAAGTAAGTGATATTCCTAGTCAACCACACATCAGTTAGCTATTTGTTCCCTAGGTATCCATGTTTCTGTCTCGGTTAATCTAATGTCACAGAAATGCTTTGGAAAGTGGAAACCATGTTGAAATTGATCTGAGTCAGCTCCCCAAAGCACAGATGATGGCAGAGAAACCCCCACTTATTGTAGTCTGAGAAATGGTTAACCTTCAACCTCAAAGGACCACCTGGTCTCATATATTCTGAAGTGCCAACTTCACCTTTCCTCTCAGATGCGCCCTGTCCCCATCCTTCCCTCTGACTCAGAAAATTCCTGGCTGGCTCTGCAGAGGGAGCCACATGGGTGCTCCATCTTGAGGGTATTTCACTGGAGGACCCAGGGCAAGGTCCCAATAGACCATTCATCAGCTCTCCAAGTGTGTCTTTTCAGAGTCCTGGTCCCCACTGATTGGTCAGCGCCAAGGCAGGGCTCATTAGTCAGTGTGGCTGGTGTGGAGTTGCTGGTCTGGTTTTGCTGTTTTTCTGGGCATGGAGCTGAAACATAGCTGAGGCCTAGATGTATTTAATGACATTTAAGACCTCATAATCCTGGAGTTAATGCTTAAGGGCAACTCTCCTGTCCTCTAGTTTGTTCCCCCTCTAAGGGGTCTAACTTACATGACTAGCAATGTTCCAGAGGGGGGAAAAAATCCAGAGAGGGTCCAAAGTTCAAGATCAGGAATATGAAAAGGGGGGGGGAGTGGTCTCAATCACATGACAAATGATATGCTAAGAGAGAAAAGATTGCCTTGGGGTTTAGGTCCGTATTTTCCCAATTTTGTGTATTGCTAGGCATCCAGGGCTTTCTCCCCTAGTGACCTCTTGTATCTGGCCCATTGTCCTTGCTCTGCTCTTGTCTATCTAGCTGCTTACACAAAAGGACTCACCATTACAGCCAACTGTGCGTGGACCAGAATTCTCCCTAAGCAAGCCACTGACTGGATGGTTAAGTTAGTCAGTCACACATACATGAGTATAAGAGGTGTCCAGCACTCTGGACATTGTCACCCAGAGCATCAACGTTCTTGCTAGAGAGTATCAGGAAACCCAGAACTATGAAACTAGAAGATTTTCCCCCACAGTGTGCTTGGAATCCACTCGGATGGTTACTCTGAGTTTAATTCCTGACTCTTTACTAGAATATAACCTTTTATATTATTTTTTTCTTTTGCATTTTAAGCATTCTTTTAAGATTTCTGATCTCTAGGATTCTAAGACAACTGAGCTTTGCCACTACCTCTCAACAGATGGTTCAACTGGGTTTGGACAAATGCAAACAAGAATCCTTAAGTCATGATTTCTTCAATCCTGTTTTTGATCATCTCTGAGATGTTCAGCAACAAATTATTGTCACTCATCTTGAACAAAAGGGAGGACTGACACTCAGGCTTCACCTGAGCCCCATGCTTCCAGAAAGCAGCTCGGTAGAACCCCCCCCACCATCACCCATTTGGGTTCTGAGAAAGAGCTAACGTCCAAGGACCACCCCATTCCACTTATTCTGAGCTAAGACTGCCTTCCCTTCCACAATGACTGAGATAAGACTCATCTCCTTCCTTCCTCATGACTCCCATAATTTGGATAAGAGTTGGGATGGCTCCCTTGATTACTTGCCTCTATAAGACCCAAGGTCTCCTTCCTTTAATCTTTTAATGTTCCTCACTGATGATATTTTCCTGATTGCAATAGGCTTAACAAAATTATTTCCTGATTGCTTTGTGCATTTTGTCTTTGGCAGTGGGAATTTGTGTTAACATACATGTGTAACCACATGTATTCTATAGAATGGAAGATGCAGTCTATATGGTGGGGGATGAAGGAGGAAGTTCAAAGTAAAGTGGATATTCACCGTTCTACAAACTTCATCAGTGGTTGTTCAGGTATAGATTAATCCTACATAAGATCAAGCTAGTGAAATAGTTCTCAGCTATCTCAGCCAGGGCAGTATAGACACCTCTTCAAAAACTCTGGTCCTCATTAATTTTATCTCTTTCCACAAAACCCAATAATCATTCATACCCAGAGAAAAATGAGACATGAAAATTTTCTGACTGCATGGCTATTTATTTTCTGAAGATGAAATTGAATTACCTGTAAACTTAAAAAAAATAATAGTTGTTCACTTTCTGGTGCTTATCACTAAAAACACGTCTATCTAAATCTGCATGGGTCAGGTCCTGGTGTTTCCTTGTCACATATACTTCCTCCCTCTTTTATATTCGATACTTTATGAGCACTGAGATAAAGTATCACAAAGATAGGAAGATAAAAGAATACTGGAGAAAATGTAAAATTATAGTAAAATATGTAAATTGGAAAACCAAAGAATTTCCCTCTATAATTGAATATTATTATCATAAAGGAGATCTTATCTTGGCAATCTACTTTATCTTCAAATTAAAAGTACAGAGAGAATAGATCTACCTTTTGACTAGTAATAAAAAAGTCTAAGTTGTTTATGTCATTTGTGTCATTCAATTCCTGTTTTCAAATATTGTATCCAGAACACTGTATCTTAAGAGGATGAACTGTTATGTTTGTAGCTTTTAATAACTGACAAATCCTCATTTAAATCTAAGGCTGTACATAAATTGTCAGCATCCAAAGTTGCCCTGACAAACAGAACTGGGAAAACAAAAATAACTTAGGGGGGAAAATGAGCTATGAACAGCTGTGTAAATAACAGCAGTGACATTAACTAATGAAAGGAAAGTAGCAGCCTCAGGGAGAACCAGAGGGAGAATTCTCATGTAGAGTCAGGAGGGCCCACTGCACTTAGTCTGTTTCCCAAGTTCGGTTTTCTTTCAAAGTTCCTGCATCCAGGATCTTAGAGGAAAACCTTCAAAGCAAACTCTTACATCATTAAAAAAAATAAGAATAAAGTGAAAATATTTCTTACTGACCATTTTGGTGACAGAGAAAGGTAAAGGAAGTCAGTTAATACTCTCATTTGACTAATTATTTGACTGACTGACACATTTGTATTGAATAGGATTGCAAAACCACCCCAGTACCAAAGTGGGGGAAGATGCTTCTTCACTCCAGTACAGTCACTGCGTTTCATCAAAGTCCCTTCGGTTGCTGTAATAGAAATTCTTTCAAACTTGCTTAAGCAAAACAAGGGACTTTTATTTAAAAGCTACCAGGGAAATCACTGAAAAACTCAATAGTAGGAAGTACAAGTGAATATTGTCAAGAAATAATAATTGTGTACCTGAAATTTACCAGGCATCACTCTGCATCCTGGAGACAAGAGTGAAATAGACCAACAGAGTCTGCTCCCATGAGACTGCATTCCAGTGGGGAAAGACAGACAATAAACACACAGTAAATACAATGTCAACTATCAATATATGCTATGGAGAACATAGAATAAGTATGAATTTTACAAAGTAAGATAAAATACTTGTTCTGGAATTTAGGAAAGGAAGAAAGTCAGGGACTCCTTGCACTGGGGAGAGCTTTATTGAACAGGTGAAACTTGCATTGAAACCTAAGGAAAAAAACAAAAACAGAAAAAGGCTACAGCTGTAAATTCTGAAAAATCTAGGGGGAAAGCTCGGCAAGCAGAAAGAACAAGTCAAAAGCCAGCAGACTAGCGACCACTGTCAAATAGACATATAACTGAGCCATGTATGTAATTTTATATTTTCTAGAGAGTTCCAGTCAAGATGGCAGAGAAGTTAGGCACTGTGCTCGCCTCCTCCCATGACCACATCAAAATTACAACTGAATTATAGAACAATCAACCTAGAGAACCATTTGAAGACTAGCTGAAAAGTAGTCCTACAACTAAGGCTTTAAAGAAGAAGCCACATCAAGATTGATAGGAGGGACAAAGATTCAAGATGGGCTGGTTCCACACTTACATTGTCAGTTGAGAATAGGGAGGTGATATAAAACCACAAAAGACCTCAAATAGCCACAGCAATCTTGAAAAAAAAAAAGAACTAAATTAGAGGCATCACACTACCTCATATCAAACTATACTAGAAGGCTATTTTAATCAAACCTGCATGGTACTGGCATAAAAATAGATACATAGATCAAAGGAACAGAATAGAGAGCTCAGAAATAAGCCCACACCTATATCATCTCATCAATTTATTTCTGAGAAAAAAGGCAAGAATGTACAATGGGATAAAGACAGTCTATTCAACAAACAGTGTTGGGAAAACTGGAAAGATCTATGCAAAAAATGAACGAGACCACTTTTTTTACACCATGTACAAACATAAACTCAAAATAGATTAAAGACTTAATCTATAACACCTGAAACCATAAAACTCCTAGAAGAAAACAGGCAGTACATTCTGACATGCTCACAGTAACTTTTTAAAATTTATCTCTTCTAACAAGGGAAACAAAAGTAAATATAAACTAATGGGACTACATCAAACTAAAAATGTTTTATACAGCAAAGGAAATTATCAGTACTACAAGAAGACAACCTACCAACTGGGAGAAAATATTAGCCAATGATACATCTTATAAAGGTAAATACCAAAATTTCTAAAGAATTCATACAACGTAACACCAAAAAAACAAAAAATAATCCAATTAAAAAATCAGCAAAGAACCGGAATAGACATTCCTCTACAGAACATACAGATGGCCAATAGATATATGAAAAGATAATCGACATCACTAGTCATCAGAGAAATGCTAATTAAAACCACAATGAAATATCACTTCACACTTATCAGAATGGTCATCATCAATAAATCCACAAATGCTTGACCAGGTGCAGGTGCAGTGGATAGAGCGTCAGCCTGGGATGCAGAGGGCCTAGGTTTGAAGCCCTGAGGTCGCCAGCTTGAGCACGGGTTCATCTGGTTTGAGCAAGGCTCATCAGCTTGAGCCCAAGGTCACTGGCTTGAGCAAGGGGTCACTCGGTCTGCTATAGATCTCCCCACCCCCCATCAAGGCACATATGAGAAAGTAATCAATGAACAACTAAGATGCTGCAACAAAGAATCGATACTTCTCATCTCTTTCCCTTCCTGTCTGTCTGTCCCTATCTGTCCCTCTCTCTGTCTCTGTCACTAAATAAATAAATACACAAGCAATAAGTTCTGACAAGGAGGTAGAGAAAATGAAACCCTCATGCACTGTTGGAATGTTGTGCAGACACCATGGAGAACAGCATGGAGGTCCCTCAAAAAATTAAAATTAAAACTACTTTATGACACAACAATTCCACATCTGGATTTTTATCTGAAGAAAACAAAAACACTAATTCAAAAATAATGTTCACTGAAGCATTATTTTCAATAGCCAGAATAGGGAAGCAAAATAAGTGCCCATCAACAGATGAGTGGACAAAACAATGTGGCACACACACACAATGGAATATTACTCTGCCATAATAAAAGAATAAAATCTTATTATTTGTGACAACATCGATGAACTGAATAGGTATTCTGCTAAGTGAAATAACTCAGATAAAGAAAGACAAATACCAAATAACTCACTTATATAAGGAATCCAAAGAGCAAAATAACCTGAAACTTATGTACTGTTATTGATCAATGTTACCCCATTCCATGTAATTTTTTAAATAAGAATTTTTAAAAAGAGGAAAATAAATAAACAAACAATACAGAAACAAACAAATAGATACAATGAATAAACTGATGGTTGCCTGTGGGAGGGGTTTTGGGAACTGAGTGAAAAGGTAAGAGAGTTAAGAAATATAAATTGGTAGTTACAACATAGTGACAAGGATGTGAAGCAGAGTTTAGAGAGTATAGTCAATAATACTGTGATAAGTCTGTATACTGTCAGGTGGGTGCTAGACTTATCGGAGATCACTTCATAAACACTGTACACTGGAGGCTATATAAAATAATGTTAAATGTCAACTGTGATTGAAAAGTGGAAAATAATTTTAAAAATAAATATTTTGAATAAAAAGGTTTTTCTAGTTGTCACATCTAAACGAAGCAGAAAAACATAAAATAAGAACATCACTTAGCCAACATATTGAGTGTTATCATTTTACTTCAATACATAATTAATACTAACATTATTAATGAGATATTTCACATTTTCATACTTAGACTTCAAAATCTAGTGTTCATTTTATATGTAAAATACATCTCAGTTTGGATGTTAAATTTCAATGCACAAAGTAAAATCTTACCCTACCAAAATAATAAAGTTCTGTTTCAAGGAAATAATATTGGGTATTGCTTCAGTTTTTAAATTAAAAACTAAATTAATTAAAATTTAATTTTATTTAAGAATTCGGCTCCTCAGCTGCACCAGCCATATTTCAAGTGCTCAGTGGCCACATTGGGCTCCTGGCTACCGTTCTGATGAGCACAGAGGAGAAGACAGACTCTATGGAGTCACAGAACACAGCTCAGAAGGGGTGTGCTGGCAACACAGGCCTTGTCAGCAAAGGTATGAAATTTGAAATCGGTGTTTCATTCTAAGTGTAATAAACAGCTACTAGAGTTATATTGGTTTCCTATTTCTAATATAACTATTACCAGAAACTTACTTATTTAAAGCAACACAAATTTATTATCTTACAAATATAAGATCAAAACCTGAAGTGAGCCTTACAGGGCTAAAATCAAGATCTCAGCAGGGCTGGTTCCTTTCGGAAGTTTAAGGAGATGGTCTTCCAGTTTCTGGAGCTGCTGGCATGCCTTGGCTCATGGCAACCTCACCATAGCAGTGTCCCTGTTTGCATTGCCTCCTTTCTCTCTCACCCTCAGCCTCCCTATTACGAGGGACCCTGTGATTGTATTGGGCCCACTCAAATATTCCAGAATAACCTCCCCACCTCAAGATCCTTCACTTAATTACATATGCAAAGTTTTTGCCAGGTAAGATAACACAACCACAGGGTTGAAGATTACTAAGGGGACAAATATGAGCGGTTTTTCAGCCTATCATGGAGAGTTTAAGCACTGAAGTGCCAGGATTTCTTGTATGTTTTAGAAAAATCACACTGGCTGTTAGGTAAAGAATGACCGACCCATGAAGAAGGGAGAAAATATGCTAAGAAACTGGTTGGCAGAAACCCAGGCTAGAAGGAGTGAAGGCATCATGCAGATATGCTAGTTTTTGTCTGACTTGCACTTCCCCTATTCTTCCTTTGAGAAGCTACTCAGCAACACTGCACTCATGAGCTTGACAGGGCTGACACGGTTGAAGGTCTCTAGCAAGAAGAACCAGTACATAACTCAAGCCCAGCCAATCAGAGCCCATTAACCTGGCTATGATGTTTGGTTCAGGAATGAGCATGGGACTCAAAATGAATTTTGCCTCTTGAATCATTCAGCATTGCCTTATGGCTTACAGCATGAGAAGCTTGCAAATCAGGAACCACAATCAGCTGTCTTTTCTGCCCTGTGCAGAGAACTCTGCAGGAAGAGAGAATGAAGCCAACATATGAGCGAAGGAATGTCAGGCACCCCTAGAAGCTGGGAAAACAAGGAAGCGAGTCTTCCCTAGAGTGGCTACAGAAAGGCAGCCCAGGCACCATCCTGTTTTAAGCCTGGCATAAACTGAAATTTGTATATATTGATCACAAAAATTAGAGGATATTTCAAAACAAATATGAAGCGATAAAATAGCTTCTCAGAAAGAATAAAAAGCATTTATTTGAGCAAAAGGACCTGCAGCCAGGAGACAGAGCAACGTCAGCCTCAAGTTCTTTCCATCTGCAGAGCCTGTGGAGAGTTCTGCCAGCAGAGGACCACGAGATTCTTGTTATTATGAAATTTGGGCCCTTGGTTGACCAGGGGAATTTATCTCAGAAGATAAATTTTTTGGATATTCACATCAAATAAATCTTTCTTCTCTAGTGCCACATCAGTGAGACTGATCTTGGACTTCTAACATACAAAACTATAAATTTATACATTTGCGTTGTTTTAAGTCACTAAATTAGTGGCAGTTCCTTACACAGTGATAGGAAGCTGATAGATAGGTGCTCATGAAATACTTAGGAAATTAGTGAGTGACAGATCAACAGGATTCATTAGTATAAAAAACAGACCCAGGCCCTGGCCGGTTGGCTAAGTGGTAGAGCGTCGGCCTGTCGTGCAGGAGTCCCAGGTTCGATTCCCAGCCACGGCACACAGGAGAAGCTCCCATCTGCTTCTCCACCCCTCCCCCTCTCCTTCCTCTCTGTCTCTCTCTTCCCCTCCCACAGCCAAGGCTCCATTGGAGCAAAGTTGGCCCGGGCGCTGAGGATGGCTCTATGGCCTCTGCCTCAGGTGCTAGAATGGCTCTGGATGCAACAGAGCAATGGCCCAGATGGGCAGAGCATCACCCCCTGGTGGACATGCTGGATGGATCCCGGTCGGGCGCATGCAGGAGTCTGTCTGACTGCTTCCCCGTTTCCAACTTCAGAAAAATACAAAAACAAAAAAAACAAAAAAAAAACAGACCCAGAAATCCTAATTTCATAGTCACAACGATTCAGGCATAACCAGTAATTACCAATATGCTGAGGCTCCAAAAGGCAACGCTGGAAGGTACAAGAGCATATATTGTGGAAAAAGATGTAATCAAGCCTAAGGGACAGGTTAAATTATGCAAATTGGTAGACTCTTCAAAGTTTAGAAGGAAAGCATTTTTTATTGATTTGTGTTCATGACCCAAGCTGGTTAATTGTTCTGTGTACGGTTGAGTTTTCTTGTGAACTGCATAAGGCCATGTGCACGGATGAGACTCCCCTCCCCACACTTCCCTCTGTACACACAGTGCTGTGTGAATGGACTGGTCCACTGGGGTAGTGCAGCTACCTCTGCTCTGCACCCACCCTCAGGCCGTCCACTGGCCGTAAGGTATCAAATGCATGCACAATACCTAATCTAACGCCTAAAACACTGCTTACGAATGAAATTTTTCTACAAGCTTCCCTAATGAGGCAAAAGAGAGGGTGATCTGTTGAGCCATTTAAAACCAACTTGACCCTGTTGACCTGTTCCGACCTGTTTCTGCACACCAACACTCTTCCTGCGGACTGCCTCAGAGAAGCTTACCCTCCCCCAGAGCCCCAGGGAGCCTACCGTACTCAGTAAAGCTAAAATAGTGGCACTCAGAAACTTGGCAAGAAAAGAGAAAAGGGGGGAAACCCATGTTTGAGCCTTTCCTGTTTCAACTAGCCCTTGCTTTCCAATGCCCTAGGGAAAACAAAGACCAAAAGCAAAAGAAACAAAAGAAGTCAAGATTTAGTTTGGGGGCTTGTGAGAGACCAGATCCTAATGATTTAAATTCATATTCATCTGCAAATTTTTGAATTATATATAATTTTCTCCCTAGTTAATAACTTCAGAAATGAAGTCTATTTGAACACGATAACGTCTGTGGTACTACAGTAGGTTGGGTCTGATGCCACAGCCCAAAATAGGAAACAATAAAGGGCATTTTAGCTGGGCCTTGGTGGGTGAATAGGAGCTCAGCAGGGGATGATGATGGGACAGAGACCTCGCTTCATCCCTTTTTCTGACCTTGCAGGAGTGAGCCCTCTGCAATCTTTGCTGCAGGTCCCTAGACACACTCAGATTCTGTGGGTTCTATGGGTTTCTCCACCTTTGCACTTCCTATAAACACTTCCCTAACCCCACACCCCTTAGGCCTCCCATCCAGTCCTTAATGTCACTGACCCTTTTTCCAATTTCAGACCTCATTTCAAAGATAGCTTCTTTACACATTGGAAAAGCTAGCACCCCTTTGTGGGACTATTCGTTCAGTGTTCGGCTTCCTCACTAGACTGTCAGTTCTACAGGGAGTAACCCAGCTGCTCTTGCTCTCTGTACTGTGTGGCCCAGAGCAGAAGTTTAACTAAGATTTTCTGAATTAAGTTATAAATACTATTTGAAAAAGATTTGAGGGGTCTGGATTTTGGACTGGAGATGTAGGCTGAACAGTGTGCATCTCTTGCCATCTTGAACTCCGTGGGGCTGGCCATGTTCAGACGGACTCTAAGGTCGTCCAGGCTCATTGGGAGAGAAGACCAGGCAGGGCCTTAGTGGTGGAGAATGGCAGCCTCTCTAGGCCATGGGTTGATCAGTGATAAGAACAAAGGACTGAGTAGCCTTTTACCTTGTCTTTCAATAACGTAAGCAATCTGAATTATCTTCTTCTCTCATTAAAATCACTTGGGTAAAAGTTTTCTTGGGGACTGGAGATCATTCCAGGATAATGTCAGGCTTCCTTGCTTTTTACAGTCCTTGATTTGGAAGTCTCAGGGTGCATCTTTGTCACACAGACCTTCAGGGGAAGAAATGGGCAGGGCAGCCTATTGAGACAGGATATTCGCTGGAACTAACCAGCGCTCTCATTGAACAGCCTGGCCTGCTTTCCAAATGAGTGAGAGTCCTCCGAGCTCTGTGATTTCCTGAGTTCTGCTGACAAGGTTTTGGCATCAGCTTCAGAACTTTACTTTGTGCCCCCAGGCAGCATGGAACCATTGTCTCGAAGTCATTGTGACAATTTGGAGTCATGTTCAAGTGACAAGGAAATGATTGCTAGAGTGAAAAAAGTGGAGGGAAGTGATTATTGGGTATTCTCATTATCTGGCTTTCCAACTTAAAATATTTTGGCCATTAGGAAGAATTTGTTTTTCAAAACAAAATGAAGAATATAGGCTACATTCAAAAGGGGGTTTCTTAGAAACCAGATTCTTTTTTAACCTTTTAATGAGACACTTAGCAAATATGGCAGATGCTGCCAGCCTTCCAGGACTGATCTGTCTAAGCTGGGGGGTGTGAGTATTGAAGGGGAGGGGGAGATCAGAGTCAAGACTGGTTACTTTTCCACAACCACCTGGCCTTACTCTATTCTGATGTCTACTCTCACCCAAACTGTAAGGTATTTTTCCCCATGAGGAAGAAGGAAGGAGCCGGAGCCACGAAGTGTGGAATAATAAAAGGCTTTACTGAGTACAGAGCGCTTCCCACCCGACGAGGTTCTCTGGTCCCAGGGACAGAGGTCAGGGAAGTCTCATGGAGTGACCTGCGTGAGAGATATTTAAAAGGTCCCATCTAGGGTGGTCGAGCTAATATGACGCAGTGTTTTTCGCGCACCCATCCTTAATCTCTGTGCTGCCTGTTCTATGCACAGGCCTTCTTTTTTTGGCCAGAGAAACCTCACCTAAAACCTCCACTCCTAATCTTTCCTTCTCCGCAGACTCCCAACTCTCTCCCCCTCCTGCCTGACCCCTGGGGGCGCCCCTCTCTCAAGAACCCCTCTCTAATCCCTCTGTGGACCTTTTTTGCTCAGGTCTCTTCCCTCCAAGAACCCCTTCCCCTCCCTTCACAGGATCCTGTTTCTCATTCACCTGCAAATACCATTCTCTTTCTCCTCCCCTGCCAGTCAGGGGACCCTCCCTTCCCTGCTGTGTTCTTAAGCCCCTCCTCCATCAAGTCACCCTCTGCCAACCATTGGCCTTGTCCTGCCTCTGGCTCCAGCGTTTCCTGCAGGATCTGGGTGCCGGGCTGCCCACAAGCCCCTCTCTTCTTATTCTCAACCCCCAAACCCCTACCAGGGACCTGTGAACATGGCATTTAAAGTTTTTAATGGTCCCAACTAGTAGAAACAGGCCAAGGCTGTTCGCCAGGCCTGCATGCAGCAGAAAGTAACACTCCAAACTCAGGCTCTGTGGCAACCCTGAGGTCGGCAGAGCAACAGGGGCAAGGCACAGGAGGTGCCTACCCAAGTCCAGGCCACAAAGAGGAATCCTCACCAGGAACCTGCTTTAAGTGTGGCACGCAAGGTCACTGGTCCCAGCAGGGCTCCTGCCCGCAGCTGCCCACTGAGCCCTGCCCTGACTGCAAGCAGCTCGGTCACTGCAGTGATTGCCCTTTTGGGCAACAGGCTTTTTCCTCAGCGCCTCTATGTGGAGGATGAGCCAGCAAGGTAGGTTCATCGATCAAACTCCTAGGACACGGCCTGGACTCGGAGAACCCAGGGTATGCTGCAACTAGTGGGTAAGTCCATCTCATTTCTTGTGGACATGGGGGCTACCTTCTCTGTTTTGCCATCACACTCTGGACCTCTAATTCCCTCACAGGTCTCAGTGGATGGGACCCTTTTTTTCCCCCTTCTCACACCACTCCTAACATCCAGTTTTGCCTCAAGCTTGCCTCCAGGCAGGACCACTGGCAGTTGAAACCACTGGACCCTACCCATCTCCAGCTCACCAAAATGCTGGACCCTGCAAATCCTTCTCCTACTCCTCTCTTTTTAAAATTCTTACAGGACCGCATCTGCGAAGTTTCTCAACTCATGGCCAAACAGATGTTCCCCCTGACACCCTTCAAAGCCACCATCTGCTGATCTCCCCCTCCCCATGACGCCCCTAATCAGCAGGAAGTAGCCAGAAGAATAAGCAGCACTCCTAATTAACACAAAAGACCGGAATGTAGGGTGGTGGGCAATGGGGGATGGTCATGTAGGGAACCCAGACCCGGGAACTTTGGCTAGAACCGCCCACAACCAAGCGTGCCAAAAGAAACTTCCCAGGAGCCCTTTGGAAAAAAGCGACCGTCTGCCAGCCAGTGAAAAGTCCACATCCAGGAAAAGTTCGCATGGCACTGGAATTGTCACCATTCTATACTTTGCAGCGCATGTCCAAGTCCCAATGACCGCTGCTTCTAGCTGGTAATGATTGAGGTAGACTGGAAAAAGCCATCTGCAGCATGTGTGGAGATGGAGCTTCTGTTCTCCTCTGCCTGGATAGATGAGAGCAGGTTCCTTTTTCCTGGAGCTCTGCGACTGTGGCATGGTAAAGAGAACCTTGGGATACACTAAGCTGGGTGGCAAAGGTAGATTCATAACAGAAGTTGGCAAAAGGGGGAAAGAGAGCTCTAAATTAGGAGTAGGTCCCAGCCTGAAATATGAGTGGGGCATTGAGATAGGAGGAATAAAGGATATATTAAGCAAAGCAGCAGAAAATAGGACTATCAACACCCACAACAGAGATCTTTGAGGGAAGAATAAAAAACCTGACTATTCAGGCAAAACATAGTTAAGTGGCCCTTGTGCAAATGAGATCAGTTTACCTGCTTCTTGGAAGAAATACCCTAGGCTCGTCCACAGTGTCGTATATGGGACCGATGGCCCTGGGCACCTTCAGCCTTCAGTGGCAAACCCCAGCTTTCTGGGCAAGGTTAGGTCATAGGTGGCTGGAGCAGGGCTGGAAGAGACTGAACTCTCCCTTAGAGGAGCGAGGGGGAAGCCTACCTTCCAATGTCCCTGTTTTCTCACAGCAGAGGCATGTAAGCCTGGCAGGCTTTAGCTCAATGACCTTCCTTTCCACTATTGAAACAGGACCCAGATGGCATCCTATGAGACCCCTTTGGGGCGTTGGAGCCTTTAAGGGTGTATCCTAAAAGCTGGCAGTTCCCCTGATCTCTATTGGGCTTTTTCTGCCTCTAGGTATCTTAAAAGCCATGCTCAGTATATCTTGCTGAGGGATTTGAGGATCCCCATCCGCCTATATAAATCTTTTCCATATATCTGAAGCTATTTGGAAAAAGACAAAACAGTGTTATTAGCTGTTTCTAATAAAGAAGGTAGTAGTTTGCAGGCTAAAAAGAGTTGGTGTCTCCTGTTCTTGGGGTATATTCCTAACAGTGGTATAGCTGGGACAAAAGGCAGTTCTATTTTTAATTTCTTGAGGAATCTCCATACTGTTTTCCACAGTGGCTGCACCAGTCTGCATTCCCACCAGCAGTGCAGGAGGGTTCCCTTTTCTCCACATCCTTGCCAGCACTTATTCTGTGTTGTTTTATTGATGAGCGCCATTCTGACTGGTGTGAGGTGATATCCCATTGTGGTTTTAATTTGCATTTCTCTAATCATTAGTGATGTTGAACATTTCTTCATATGCCTATTGGCCATCTCTGTGTCCTCCTTGGAGAAGTGTCTATTCATTTCTTTTTCCCATTTTTGGATTGGATTGTTTGTCTTCCTGGTATTAAGTTTTACAAGTTCTTTGTAAATTTTGGTTATTAACCCCTTATCAGACGCAATGTCAAATATATTCTCCCATTGTGTAGTTTGTCTTTTTATTCTGTTCTTATTGTCTTTAGCTGTGCAGAAGCTTTTTAGTTTGAAAAAGTCCCATTTGTTTATCCTGTCTTTTATTTCACTTGCCTGTGGAGACAAATCAGCAAATATATTGCTGGGAGAGATGTCAGAGAGCTTATTGCCTATGTTTTCTTCTAAGATGCTTATGGTTTCACGGCTTACATTTAAGTCTTTTATCCATTTTGAGTTTATTTTTGTGAATGGTGTAAGTTGGCAGTCTAGTTTCATTTTTTTGCAAGTAGCTGTCCAATTTTCCCAACACCATTTGTTGAAGAGGCTATCTTTACTCCATTGTATTTCCTTTATTTCCTTACCTCCTTTGTCAAATATCAGTTGTCCATACAGCTGTGGGTTTATTTCTGGGTTCTCTGTTCTGTTCCATTGATCTATATGCCTGTTCTTATGCCAGTACCATGTTGTTTTGAGTACAATGGTCTTATAATATAACTTGATATCCGGAAGTGTGATCCCTCCCGCTTTATTCTTCCTTTTCAAGATTGCTGAGGCTATTCGTGTTCTCTTTTGGTTTCATATAAATTTTTGGAATATGTGTTCTATATCTTTGAAGTAAGTCATTGGTATTTTAATCAGTATTGCATTGAATTTATAAATTGCTTTGGGTAATATAAACATTTTAATGATGTTTAGTCTTCCTAACCATGAGCACAGTATATGCCTCCACTTATTCATATCTTCCCTGATATCTCTTATCAATGTTTTATAATTTTCCAAGTATAAGTCTTTAATCTCCTTGGTTAGATTTATTCCTAGGTACTTTATTTTTTTGGTTGCAATGGTAAAGGGGATTGATTCCTTGATTTCTCTTTCTGACAGTTCATTATTAGTGTGTAAAAATGCCTCTGATTTCTGAGTATTGATTTTATATCCTGCCACCTTGCCGAATTCATTTATCAGGTCTAATAGTTTTTTGACTGAGACTTTAGGGTTTTCTATATACAATATCATATCATCTGCAAATAATGATAGTTTTACTTCTTCTTTTCCAATTTGGATGCCTTTTATTTCTTTTTCTTGTCTGATTGCTGTGGCTAGGACTTCTAGAACTATGTTGAATAAGTGTGGTGAAAGGGGGCACCCCTGCCTTGTTCCTGATCTTAAGGGTATTGCTTTTAATTTTTGCCCATTGAGTATGATGTTGGCTGTGGGTTTGTCATAGATGGCCTTTATCATGTTGAGGTATGTTCCCTGTATTCCCACTTTGCTGAGAGTTTTGATCATGAATGGGTGCTGGATTTTATCAAATGCTTTTTCTGAATCTATTGAAATTATCATGTGTTTTTTCTCCTTCCTTTTGTTTATATGATGAATCACATTGATTGATTTGCAAATATTGTACCAGCCTTGCCACCCAAGAATAAATCCAACTTGATCATGGTGTATGATTTTTTTCATATATTGCTGGATCCAGTTTGCTATTATTTTGTTAAGGATTTTTGCATCTAAGTTCATCAGGGATATTTGCCTATAATTTTCTTTCTTTGTGTGTCTTTGCCTGGTTTTGGAATCAGAATTATGCTCGCCTCATAAAAGGAGTTTGGAAGTCTTCTTTCCTCTTGAATTTTTTGAAATAGCTTGAGAATGATAGGAGTTAGTTCTTTGAATATTTGGTAGAATTCACTTGTGAAGCCATCAGGCCCAGAAATTTTTTTTTTGGGGGGGGGAGTTTTTTTATAGCTATTTCAATCTCATTTGTTGTAATTGGTCTGTTTAGGTTTTCTGATTCTTCCAGATTGATTTTTGGAAGATTATATGATTCAAGGAATTTGTCCATTTCATCTAGGTTGTTTAGTTTTTTGGCGTACAGTTCTTCATAGTATTTTCTTCAATATTTTGTATTTCTATTGTGTCAGTTGTTATTTCTCCACTCTCGTTTCTAATTTTATTTATTTGAGTCCTCTCTCTTTTTTTCTTGGTGAGTCTCATTAAAGGTTCATCAATCTTGTTTACCTTTTCAAAGAACCAGCTCCTGGTTTCATTGATCCACTGTATTGTTTCTTTAGCCTCTATGTCATTTTTTTCTGCTCTGATCTTTATTATGTTTTTTTCTTCTACTAGCTCTGGGCTTTACTTGCTGTTCTTTTTCTAGTTCTTTTAGATGCAGGGCTAAGTTGTTTATTTGAGGGTTTTCTACCTTCTTGAGGTATGCTTGTAATGCTATAAACTTCCCTCTCAGGACTGCTTTTGCTGTGTCCCATATATTTTGAGTTGATATATGCTCATTATCATTTGTTTCTAGAAAATTTTTAATTTCTTTTTTGATCTCAATATTAACCCATTCCTTATTTAATAACATGCTATTTAGTTTCCAAGTGTTTAAATGTTTTTCAATTTTTCTGTTGTGGTTGATTTCTAGTTTAATGCCATTGTGATCAGAGAAAGTGCTTGATATGATTTCAATCTTCTTAAATTTGTTGAGACCACTTTTGTGCCCTAACATGTGGTCTATTCTAGAGACTGTACCATGAGTGCTTGAAAAGAATGTATATTCTGCTGTTTTAGGGTGAAAGGTTCTGAAGGTATCTATTAAATAGAGTTGATCTAATATGTCCTTAGAGTCTGCTGTTTCTTTGTTAATTTTCTTTCTTGAGTATCTATCTAATGATATTAATTGGGTATTGAAATCCCCTACTATTATACTATTGCTGTTGATCTCGCACTTTAAGTCCATCAAAGTCTGCTTTATATATTTAGGTGCTCCTATATTAGGTGCGTAGATATTTATAATGGTTATATCTTCCTTTTAGATTGCTCCCTTTATCATTATGTAGTGACTTTCTTTATCTCTAACTATGGTCTTTGTTTTAAAGTCCATTTTGTCTGATATAAGTATTGCTACCCTAGCTTTTTTTTCCTTTCCATTTGCATGAAATATTTTTTTCCATCCTTTTATCTTCAGTCTGTGTGTATCTTTTGATTTAAGGTGTGTCTCTTGTAGACAGCATATGTATGGGTCCTGTTTTCTTATCCACACAGCTACCCTATGTCTCTTGATCAGATCATTTAATCCATTAACATTTAAGGTTATTACTGATATGTAATTGTTTATTGCCATTTTTTTCTTTAAAACTGTATTCCTCTTTTGCTATATTATTTTTTTCCTTTGATCTGTTTACAACAGGTCCCTTAGCATTTCTTGCAGCCTTGGTTTGGTTGCAGTGAATTCCTTGAGTTTTTTTTTTTTTTTTTTTTTTGTCTGTAAAGCTTTTTATTTCTCCTACACATTTAAATGATAGCCTTGCTGCATAAAGTAGTCTTGGTTGTAGGTTCTTGTTCTGCATTACTTTGAATATTTCTTGCCATTCCCTTCTGGCCTCAAGTGTTTCTGTTGAGAAGTCAGAAGTCATCCTTATGGGGGCTCCTTTGTAGGTGATAGTCTTTTTTTCTCTAGCAGCTTTTAATACTTTCTCTTTATCATTTAGCTTTGGTATTTAAATTATGATGTGTCTTGGTGTTGGTTTCTTTGGGTTTCTCTTTAATGGAGTTCTCTGTGCTTCCTGAACATGTGAAATGTTTTCCTGCCTTAATTGGAGGAAGTTTTCCGCTATGATATGTTTGAACAAAGTCTCTATCCCTTGTTCTTTCTCTTCTTCTTCAGGAACCCCTATGATGCGGATGTTATTTCTCTTCATGTTGTCACAGAGCTCTCTTAGAGTTTCCTCAGACTTTTTGAGTCTCTTTTTTTTTTCTGCTCTGCTTCCGTGCCTTTATTTATTGTTTCCTCTAACTCGCTGATTCGATTCTCTGCTTCATCCATCCTGCTTTTAATTCCTTCCATTGTATTCTTTATTTCAGATATTGTATTTGTCATTTCTGACTGATTCTTTTTTATTATTTCAATGTCCTTTTTTATATTTGTTATCTCTTTATTTAGGTTTTCATAATGGCCATCTATGGTTGTTCTAATATCTTTGAGCATCCTAACAATCGTTATTGTAAACTCTGCATCTGGTAATTTGGTTATATCTGATTCACTTAGGTCCTTTTCTGGGGATTTCTCTTGGTTTATTTGTGTTGTATTTCTCTGCCTCCGCATTTTCTCTTCACGGGAGTGGCTGTGATCACGCGCTCGGGTGCACAAGCATTGTTGGCCTTGACCTTTGCCCCGTCCCCGTGTGTGACGTTATGCTCGGTCCTGAGGGCACTTGCGAGCACCTTTGCTCAGCTGCGGGCCTCCATCTGTTTCTGAGCTTTCGCCCCGCCCTTGCAGGAGGAGCCCGCTTGAGGAACGGCTGCTAGCCTTGGCTCTACCACCGGGCAGGACTGCGTGCCCAAGCTCAGCTCAGTAGCAGAACTCTGCCTCTTCTGGGCTTTTGGCTCCACCCTCATGGGAGGAGCCTGCTACCAAGTCAGACCGCAAGCCTGGGTTGCATGGGTGGGGCAAGGCTGTGCTCCTGTGCCCTTGCACAGGGGCTGGTCTCCACCCTTTCGGGGTTCCCCGCCCTTCTCCCACAGGCTAGATTACATACTTCCAGCAGCTGAGCTTGATCGCTTTTCCACGCCCCCTTCTCCCCAGGCAGGCAAGATTGAGCTCACACCTGAGCCCAGTGGTGGCCAGCTGGCTTTTGCCCCTGCCAGCAGAACCACGCTTTTGTCTCCCACTGCTGCCTTCCCTCCGGCGAGCCCTCAGCCGTGTGGGTGGGGGCATTGCAGCTCGGACCCTAAGACTCACTACTGTAGACCCAAAAGCTCCCTCCTTCTATGTGACTCTGCTCTGAGTGCCATGGGGGAGCTTGTTTGGCTGCTCTCCTGCTTCCCTTTGCTGGTATTGCTGTTTCCGGGGGAAATATTCACTTCAGCTTTAGGGAGTGACTCGTCCCAGGGGTTAGGGTGGCTATCTCCCAAAATGTTTCTCCCTGTGCCTCCTAGATTACACTCTCTTCCTGTTACTCTGGTCCTCTCTTCTCTCCCTGTCCCCAGGAGCCCCCGGGTGAGTGGTTGTGAGAGAGATGTTCTGCACGGTCCCTTTAAGAAGGATCCTGGGTCTGAGAAATCAGACTCTTTCTCACAAACAGTATCCTGACTTGTTTCCAGCTAGATACTGTCCTTACGCCTCTTGTGGGCTCTGGGGCTGCAGGCTGGGGCTTTGTTCCTGGGGCTCAGGACCCTTCCCCCTCTGCTAAACTCACTTCCCACCACGCGAGTCTCTCCCTGCTGCTGTTCACTCCAGGGAGCTGGGCAGCCCTCTCCACATTTCTGCTTTTCCTACCAGTCTCGGTGTGGCTTCTTCAGTGTTCCTTGGTTGAAGAGTCCTCTTAGTTTAGTCCAAAGTTGGTTTTTCCAGATGATAGTTCTTAAAATTAGTTTGTAATCCACTTTGGTTCTGGGAGGTAGATGTTGGTACGCCCGCCTACTCCAGCGCCATCCATTCTCCAATATTGCAGTCGCCATCTTTTTTGGTAGAACAGTCCCCTCTGAGCAGCATCAGCCTGGGGAAAAGCAACTACCCCTCCTGCCAGAGTCTCTCCTGCCCCACCCATGGAGACTGGGTCATTCTGAGAAGCCAGGAAGCATGGGGTGCATCAGTGACTCAGTTTTCTGGCGCTGAGTCTGGAGCTTTCCCCAACACACTATTGAATCTATGACTGATGCTTCCACCCCACAGGAGACTCAGTATAAACTGTCCAGTCTGTGAGCAAACCACACCTCTGGATCTCAGATGCCACACCTACTTGACTCCTGGGACCACACCCTCTGAGGTCTGTTAAAAAATCTGGACAGACTGACACCTGGGGTTGAACCACACTCAGAACCACACTCACCATCCTTTCTAATCCCTGAGTTGCCACAAGCTCTAGACTCTACAAAAGATATTTTTCAGTGGCTAAGTCCAATAAGCAGACAGAGGCTACAGGAGGTGACATGATTTGTCGCGGGACTCAGGGAACCTTGACCCCAGGTTCTAGAGTGGGTAAAAGCCAGCTTCAGTGTGTGGTTTGGTATTTCCATGTACACCTGGGCCCAGCAGAGGCAACCACAAACTCTGGATTGCTTGTAGATCCAAGAAGGTTGCTGAAGGCCAGTCAAGGGCAGTGTCTCCCACTGGTCTGCACAAGGTTCCTGCCAGGGAGGCCCAGGGCTGGCACATCCAGTGGCCCATTATGGAGAGTATCGGTTCAGGACCCAACAACACTAGATAGAGTGGCATCATAAGGAAGGGCTCCTCACATCTGGCCCAGCTGAAGCAAGTTCTGCTATCTGTGTTCAGCACCAGCAAAGCAGCTCATCTGCATTGGACAGGGTGAAACTTCACAGCCAGCTGGCCCAGACGCTGGATCTCCTGCCCTGTTGGGCTAAATTCCATAGAAGAAATGGAGAGGGGCATAGAGCATGAACATATAAAGTATAGTTCCTTGTGAGCCTATTGTTAGGTCTAATCAAAAGGCTTCACCACTTTCTTGGGGGGCACAGTCAGCCCCAGGAGAGGACTGTGTCAGTCTTCCTCTCTGAGATTAGGGTCTCACCAGCTGTAAGAACTTCTGCAGAGGGGACTGTTGGCCCCACTCTATCTGAACCTGCTTCTCATCTTGCTGGAGAGAAATAAAATTTGAGTACCCAGCTGTAGCTGAGGGATTAGGCTCTGGAGTAAGGGCCACTTTTCCCATACTGAGATCCTGACCAAGACACCCCTGAAGTAAGGGGTCCCACTGATGTTTATTCCAAACCTCAGCTGTCCTAATCCACTAAGCTTTCAATCTGTAGAGGGGTTGGTTGGATGAGGCCAGTTTGAGCCCACACTGCAGTCTTTCTACAGAAGACTCTGTGGTAAGACCAGGCAGCTGCAAGCGGAGGTGAAATGGCTGAAAAGTGGAGGCAAACCTTACTGAGCTTGAGACTTTTACAGAGCTGCTGTCATCTCTAAGCAAGAGGAAGCTGATCCTTATACACAGGTTAGCCCCTCCCACACTACCAAGGCATCGGAAACACAGACACAAACAGTAAATAGAGCAATAGCTCCAGATAGGTAGCCCACAGTGGGTTACAAACAACAGCTGATACCAACCCAAGAAGACCTAGAACCAACACAACCAGTAGTGGGTGGCAGACAGCACCAACCCCAGACTCAGCTAACTACACAAGCAGTACACACAAAGGAGGAGTCTAGCAGGCACCAGATACTGTAGAGCCTTTAGAGCCAGCCAACCTGAAGGGATAACTGCACCTATGAAAGGACCAGCTGCATTTCTCACATACAACAGGAAAGAAAATACTACCCTCAAGAAGCATTCCTAGAGAAAGAAAATCAGGTGGCCTCGAGGTCAGTACCACCAAGCCCAGCTTCCTCATAAAGACGCCACAACAAATTTCAAAGTCAGACCACACTACCTAATACACAGATGAAATGGGAAGATAAAAAAAATACAACTCAAATGAATCAACAAGAGAAATCTGCAGAAAAAGAACTAAATGAAATGTAAGTAATAATTTTTAGTGCAACAATGGATGGTCATAACAAGTACCTAAATAAAGTAATAACAAGTGTCAAAAAAAAGACATTGAAATTGTAAAAAAGAACCAATCAGAAATGACAAATACAATATCAGAAATGAAGACTGCACTAGAAGGAATGAACAGCAGGCTGAATGAAGCAGAGGATCAAATCAGAGATTTAGAGGACAGAAGCAGAGCAGCAAAACAAAAAGAGGCTCAAAAAGACTGGGGAAATTCTAAGAGGCCTCTCTGACAACATGAGGAGAAACAATATTCGCATCATAAGGGATAAGAGAACGAAGAAGGGATAGAGAATGTTTGTGAAGAGATCATAGCTGAAAATTTCCCTAAATTGATGAAGGGAAAAGTCACACAAGTTCAAGAAGCACAAACTCCCATTAAAGAGGAACCCAAGGAGGCCTCCACAAAGACACATCATAATTAAAATGCCAAAATTAAGAGACAAAAAAAGAATACTAAAAGCTGCAAGAGAAAAGCAGTTAATTACCTACAGAGGACCCCCACAAGGATGACATCTGATTTCTCAACAGAAACACTTGAGGCTGGAAAGGATTAGCAAGAAATACTCAAAGTGATGCAAAACAAGAACCTACAACCAATACTTCTTTATCCAGCAAGGATATCATTTAAAATTGAAGAAGAAATAAAGTTTTCCAGACCAAAAAAAAAATACTCAAGGAATTCATTACAACCAAATGAGTACTGCAAGAAATGTTAAGGGGCCTGCTGTAAAAAGAGCAAAGAAGTCTGACCAAGCGGTAGCACAGTGGATGGAGCTTTGGACTGGAACACAGAGGACGCAGGTTCAAAACCTTGAGGTCGCTGGCTTGAGCATGGGCTCATCTGTCTTGAGCACAGACTCACCAGCTTGAGCACAAGGTCACTGGCTTGAGCATGGGATCATAGACCTGATCCCATAGTTGTTAGCTTGAGTCCAAGATCACTGGCTCAAGCCCAAGGTTGCTGGCTTGAGCAAGGGGTCATTCGCTCTGCTAAAGTCCCCCATTCAAAGCACATATGAGAAAGCAATCAATGAGCAACTAAGGTACTGCAATGAAGAATTGATGCTTGTCATCTCTCTCCCTTCCTGTCTGTCCTTATCTGTCCCTCTCTCTGTCACAAAAATAATTAATTAATTAAAAATAAATAAATATGTTGTTGCCCCAGACCTAGCATGTTATAGGGACAGTTGATAAGGAGATGTCTTCCTTGCCTTACCGAGGCATACTGAGATGTTGAAGAATTCCCAATGTTACTAACCTGTTATGTTAGCTGTTTTCCCTTTGTTAAATAAAACTCATATCTGCAGAAAATAATGAACAATTTTGGTCTAGAAACCTTGTATAATTTGAAACACATAATTAAGGCACAATTTTCTGTAACAATAGGTGAGATTCCCATTACTTTCCAAGAATGACTTTATCATTATTATTTTACTATCATATATATTAATATTTTGACTATAAGAACTCAAATATGCTTTTAAAAATTTCCAAATTGTGTGTGTACAAGTTGTGACTAATTTGACCTCAGAGGCATGGAGCAAGGATAATCAATTAAGGCCCACAGGACAAAGCCACACTTCTTTTAATACCACTTTCCCAATACAATGACAAAGCAAAGTAGTTTCTACAGAGACTGTGAAGCCCACAAAGTCTAAAATATTTCCTATCTATCTGGCCCTTTCCAGGAAAAGTTTGCCAACCCCTGGTCAAGAAGCTAAATGCAAGTGATCTGGTTGACATCCAAACCTGCCATTTACTTTACGACTTTGTACAACTGCTGTAAGCCTCAGTTTCCTCATCTGTGGAATGGGACTGATCGCTAAGTGTGGCTATAAGATTAAAATGAGTCTACGTCCATCGTACCCAGAGCGTGTAACGCATAGAATGAACAGAACAAATGTTAGTTGCTGCTATTCTTGTGTCTGGGATTGATCATAGCACCTTAATGTAAAACTAGCATGTGAGAGTCCCTTAGAGAATTTGAAAATAGAAATAAGATGGCACTGTATAAGGTTAAAAGGTAAAACAAACAGAAAGTAGATCAGGGCAGAGATGGGACGGATCTCTTAAAGACTCAAACTGGCACTCAGCCAATGAGGCTTAAATGGATCAACATATTTAAAAGAAGAATGTATCAATCAGGAAGCCCAGGGTTTAGATGGGTGTTGATTTAAAATTTAAGTTAAGGAAAAGTGAGCATTTGGACATCCAGAAGTGACATTGCCCATTCTAGCTGTGCCCCAGAGTAGAGGGGCCTCCCAAAGACGACGATTTTTCTGTGCCAAGGTAAAGCTATTCCCAGCATTGAGTTAAATGTACCATGTTTTCTTAGTATAACACCATAAGTATTTTAATATTTTCTTATCAAGCAAATTTCTAATTCTGATTTGGCTTTTTAACTGGTTACACCAGAAACTGGTATTTTTTAATAATATTTTTACCCCAAGTACTAGAGACCATAGATAAGGTTTGAGGACACATGAACCCCTTTAAATCACATTCAAACTATTCAGAGTATTTATGTTTTTTCTGGAGAAAGGATCCATAGCTGTGCTCTGAGCCTCAAAAGTTGTCATGACTCCAAAATAATTAAGCACCCACTGGCCCCTTACGATGTAGGTCCCATGTGAATTTTGTCACATGATAAACTGAGAGTCTGGTCTGGAGGTTTTATTCATCAGCTCTGTTGCCTCATGAGACTGTGCAGTGCACAGTACACAGCCTTCACTGCCACATGTGGTTACCCTGCTAGATAAATATGGCTGCTTCTCATCAGCAAAGGAGAGCAAACAAGAGGGAGGTCTGTGGGGCAGCCCTTAGGCCTTGATGAATTCTCTAAGATTTTCCAAGACTCTAGTGTCTTGACTCATGACAAGTATGTCTCTCTTGGTCGCTGAGGGCTAAAAGTACACCCTTTCTACCTGAATGTCCTTTAGTGAGCCCTTCATTAAAATCACTTACTTTTTTAACAATTGAAGGTGCCTTCAGTAAGTTGGAGTTAATCTTACATTTTCTTATGAGTTACATCTGATTTTATATTTGAGCCTAAAGAAAGACAATTCAAAAAAATAAGCCAGGTTTCTCTGTAAGAGCTTTGGCGAGAAAGAGAAGACTTTCATTTATCTAAAGCAATGATAGACAGCAGCTAGAAAGGTAAGGCTGATAAAGTGAGAGTCTGCCAGCTCGGCTCTGAGGGCACCCACACACAGCAAGGTTGGCCGGAACCTCAGTGACAACTTGCTTATGAATGCACACGAATTCTGCAGAGCACATACCGCAGAGACCCAACAGCTGTGGCATGTCCCATTGTAGACCGCTGCTTTTCTGGATTCAGATAAATATCACCGCAATGTGTAAGGTCAAGGGTCCATCCAGGGTCTCTATCTCATGGAGATCAGCTACATAGGAGGACCCTGGGGGCTCTTTACACAGTATTTCACACAAAGTTGTAGGAAATGGACAGAATTTTCCCAAGTTAGTACTCCAGTATCTGAAGAGAATCACCCAGATTTGTGAGGTGAATCTTCCTCTTCTGTCCTTAAGCATTCTGGGTAGGACTCCTTGGGCTCAAATCCTGCCCAGAGGAGGTCAGCCTGGGCTTTCCATCTCGCCCAGCCAGCACTGATGCTCCACAGGCCACAGAGCTCCTTCTACTTTGCAACCAGTAGGCAGTGGGGTTGCAGAAGAGCCCCTGGGTGCTCGGCCTGCTCTGTGGCACCCACTCTAGCACAGTGGCTCTAAGAGCTAGACGGCTCAGGCTCAAATGCCAGCTCTGTCGGTTCCAGCTGGGCCCATGGGTAAGTCACTTACTCTTCCTTAGCACATGGGGTAATGTCCTTCTCACAGGGATGTTTGACTTCATGAGATGTGCCCAGTGTGGTTTCTGGCACTCAGTATCCATATCTTCTGTTATAATCAATCATCATCATTGATGTTTCCTCATCACAGCTTAACTGCCCACTTTCCTCCAACTTCACTAGGGCATATTATTAGAATGAGTGCTTGCACAAATAGTTTTTAAATGAATATTTATAAGCTTACTCTAGCAAGCAAAGGAAAAGATACTGAATGTGAACCTTCCATACTCAAATTAGCCCTATAAAATCTAGCCTCAAAGACAAGCTCTCCGGGTCTCCAGGGACAAGAAGAGAGCCAGGTGCCTTGCTGGACCCCGAGTCCCTGACCTGGTCTCGCATCTGTGCTGTGCAAGCAGGTGGGGCATGCTCAGAAGGGATGCGGCTGAGTGCGGTTCACAATGATCTCTTCTTGGACAGTCCAAATAAGTCAAACCAAAAAGTATGAGGTCACTGACACTTGTATTTTTTAAATGCATTTGCTTCAAAATGTATCTTTTAAATATGCATTTCAAATAGCTTTTCACTGGTCAAGACCTGTCACCTTGAATGTTCAAAGCTAATATTGAAAGATTACTCACCAGATAGCAAGTGTTCTCCCACATCATCTCTTTTAGTCCCTATGACTGTCTAAATCAGGTCTTCTTATTACCTTCATTTTGTCTGAGGAGCCTGAATCTCAAAGAAGTTAGGTAATGTGATGAAGGTAAACATCTACTAAGTGTGCTAACATTTGTTAAACCCTTAGAACAATGTTGCATGTGGTCAGTCCTCATTAATATTACCTGCTGCTGCTGATGTTATCATTATCCATATTATTCTTGGGGAAGTAAAGCCCTGTTTGCATCAGACCAACTGCAGAACTTATGCTCCTAATCTCTACACATATAACTGCTTCCAAAAAACATTTCATTTCCAAGAAAGAACCAGACTTGTCACCCTGATCAAGAGAAAACTGAGGAGTTAAGCAGTTAAGACCCAGGTGCCCTCAGTGACTCATCAGAAAAAAGAAGCCGATGAACAATCTGCTTCTGTGTCTGTAGTGGCTGGGCTAAGATTGAGGCAGAGGGCAGAGTGGCCCTGCTTTGATGAGTAGGTAGAGTGAGGCGGGGGCGTGAGGAAGGAGTCCTTGTACTTATGGGAGGGCCAACCCTCCATTGCTGCACAATAGGCAGCTACCATTCATGTCCAACCAGAAGAAGTGCCTTGGGACCACTTCTGACACACTGATTTCCACATTCAAGTTTGTATCAAAGTCCACCAGGGATGGAGTCGTGGTCAGAAAGAGCTCCCTGGCAGTCCTTGCCCAGCTCCTAGGAGAATGCCAGGAGTAGTGCTAGGAGAGAAGGAGGATAGGCAGTGGGAGGAGGATGTGTCTAACTCTCTATCAGAGGCGGGTTAGGGTTGGTGGAGGTCCCGGGCACAGAAGAAAATATTGGGCCCTTGTCATTAGAAAAAAGAGTAAAGTTGGGGTTTGGCGGAGCCCTTCAGAAATCAGGGCCCAGGGTGCACCTGCCGTTAAATCCACCTCTGCTCTCCCTCCCAACACACGCAGGCCTCTCTTCCTGCTGGAATGCTCGCTGTAGAGTCCTCATGGTCACTTTAGAGTGCAGTGTTAAAAGCACTTCTTCCACTTTATTTCCTAGTCCCAAGTTTGAAAAGCCTGCTATGAACACATGTCTAGTTGACTCTCATCTGAAGGATTTTTCTGACTGATACTTAAAAGGCAGAAGGTAATTTTTATCACAAATCTCACAAAGCACAGATCCAAGAATACTGCTGAACACTAGCATTGACCACATCAGTTTGCTATATGTAGCCAAAATTTCAGCCAGCATCAAGAAAAATCAGAGACAGAGAACTCAACTCTAGCTGCAATTCATGATACACAAAGGCTCACTTTGCTGTGCTGTATCAAGTGGTGTTCTTTTCTTGCAAAAATACAGAAGTGGACTCAAGCTAACATAAGCAGGGAAACAATATACAGAAAAGAAAGCATGGGAATGCCCTCAATTAAAAATAAAGGAATGCTTGAGTATGAGTGACTTAATCAAGTGAGGATTCAATCTTTCTTCAACTGCAGGAAGCCTTTGGTATTGGTTCAAGGGCTGGACAATGTAAAGACTGGTTACCTGTGATTCTTTTTCTTTTCCCTCATGGTCACAAAACGGATGCCATCCCACCAAATTTCATCTGCTTTAAAGACAGGAAGAAGGAAAAGAGGAAGGGAGAGCACCAGTTGCTCTCGTCTCTTTTATTAGGAAAGTAGAATCAGCTTAAGTCTCACTGGCCAAAATTCTATCACTTGAGTCCCTAATCATTATCTATAAGAGATACTGGAAAAGTAAATATTTCTCACCATCTGTAGGGAAGCAGGTAAATGAAAAGGGATTGGAAATAGTAGAGAGTTAGCTCAGTATTTCTCAACCTTACCATTGTGGACACGTTTGGGCCAGGTAACTGTTGCAAGGGCTCTCCTGTGCATTAGAGATTGTTTAGCAGTATCTCTCACCTAGTTAAAACCACCAATATGTCTTTAGGTTTTGACAAAATTCCCCTGGAGGACAAGAATCACCCCTAGTTGAGAAGCATTAAGGTAATCTACTCACAGCACCTGCAACAGATGATAAGGCCACTCCCAAGATCAAAGACAAAGGGAAAGACCCAGAGCAGTTCTTAGGTTCTAGGGATCAAGATCTAGAGACAATCTCCACCAGGCAGTTATCTAGGAATGATTCAGGTCTAACTATTTTTAGTCTACTTTGACTCAAGACATAAATCACAAGACAGAAGAATAATATTGGCTCAGGATTACTAGGTCATCATTGCTGGAGGAAGAACGGGGTATCTTGACTGAATCTTCCACCAAGCCTATAGCCAACGCAGAAAAAGTAGATCCCAGTAGCTCTTACCCGAGGCATTGGGGGTAGAGGGATGGGTGGAAATGAATGCTTGTCAGAATATGTATATATACAGTACAGAGAAATGACCTTGCACAACTGATCCTATTTCTGAGTGGTTTATGAGTCCCTTGTATTAGTTTGAAAAAAATCCAGTCTGAAAAGTCCTTTTGTTCCAGTCCAGAGTGGCTGTATGAACTTAGGCAAATCACATGACCTCATTGAGCTTCTCTGTATTTAAAGCTATGCTTCCATTGCCTGGGTCTGGGCTGTCTTGACAGTGAGAAGCAGAAGGAGACTATAAGCTTGAGCAGGAGCGTGGCACAAAATGTATATATAGATCATTTGAGATTTGGGGGAGTCTCATCTGGGACTTACTGAATGTATCAAACCCAAAAAACAAATCACAGCTCAACTCAATGACCTCCAAGTCTCTTGCAGGAATCTGATTAAGGAAAGTGACCTTCTTCTGTACAGTCAGCACCTGCCAGAATATTCTTGAAAGCTGGTGACAGATTCTTAATGGAAAAGCCCACAGTGGTCCTGTACTGTGGTTGTGATGCTACCTTGTCAATTTATTTAGTATAGTGATTAAGAGGAGAGGAATTGGAGCAAGGGGGTAGAGAGAAATGGGGATTTCAAATGTAAATACATGATTACTTCTAATGACCTTATTACTTGACATAAAATATGTTTGTATTGACAAATAAGTATGCAGATGTTTATATCAACACTCACTTCATTAAAATAGTAAATGCTTGAAGTTAATATTAGTGCAGCATTGAAATCTTGAGCAGTTTTGATTGCATAGCAATAAGCTACTAATGAGTATCATTATATACCAATCACACAAAAATGAGCCACCAAAGGCCGTATTTCCAAAACTGAGTTGAGAAAGTTCATCCACAAAAAAAGAGAGAGACAGAAACTAAGTATCAGAGACTTTTCCTATCTTCAAATTCCAGCATAGTTTGAAGGTACAAATCAAGAAATTGCATGTGCAGAAATGCAATTGAATTTGTAATTGTGCAACGCACACTCCCAAAAGAAGTGTATTTTAGACAATGAAGACTCCCCTACCCTTTGTATACCACCCCTCCTCCCTTTTATTAATTTTTTCCAAACAATCAATTTTTTTATCTTAAAAACAAGTTATCTTTAAAAGATCAGAATCTTTACAGGTCAGCAGGCATGAGAGTGTTTGTCTGTTAAACGGCAAGCAGTTGGGTTTAAGATTACTGAAAGAAATCAGCATGTTTCTTTAGTTTTTCTTCTCAGGTTCTGTATTTGCTGAAAACTTTACGATGCAAATGCTTATGAGAAGATACAATCAGTGAGAAAGGTGAGTTGGAAATGCAGGAAGTCTCAGATGGACACAGAGCTACAGTCATTTTGGGGGGAATTTTCATAGAGGCCACAACTGAAGTTTTCTTTGGCTTGAGAAAGCTGGCTCTTTAGCCTCCATTGCCACATTTTAAATTTTCAACCAAAACTAGAAAGAGTCGACATCCTTAGTATTAGTAAAGTGTGGGGTTCTCTCAGGAAAAGTGATCATAAATAGGTCTTTATTTCTTTTCTTTTTTTTAACAAGGCTCAGATAAAAGTTTATTACCCTCTTACATAAAAAGGACTTGGAGACTCAACATCTCCAAATACAGTTACATCCTGAGTACTAGGGGTTAGGCTTCAACATATGAATTTTGGAGGGGTCACAATTCAGCTCATAGCATTGTCCATCTCCCTCACCCACCTACAAACTCCATAAAGAATTCATGTCTGGTCAGAGAAACTCATGTGTTTTTTAAAAAAAAATTCTTGAGGTGACATTGGTAAATAAAACCATACAGGTTTCAAGTATACAATTCTATAATACACCATCTGCATACTGCATGGTGTGCTCACCATCCAAAGTCAAGTCTCTTTCCGCCACCGTTACTGGCTTCTTTACCCTCTTCTTCCTCCCCCACCCCCTTTCCCTCTGGCAGTCACCGTACTGTTCTCTGTGTCTGTTTTTATTTTTATATTTTCTTAATCCCTTCACCTTTTCACCCAGCCCCCAACCCACTCCTCTCTGACAGCTGTCATCTTTATGTGTGTATGAGTCTGTTTCTATTTTGTTTGTTAGTTTGTTTTGTTTATTAGATTTCACATATAAATGAAATTATATGGTATTTGTCTTTCTCTGACTGGCTTGTTTCACTTAGCATAATGTTCTTCAGGACCATCTATGCTATCACAAAAGGTAAGATTTCCTTCTTTATACTGCCCAGTGGTATTCATTTATTTTCAATTAATTTTAATGGGTGGCATTAATAAATCAGGGTACATCTGTTCAGAGAAAACATCTCTAGGTTATTTTGACATTTGATTATGCTGCATTCCCATCACCCAAAGTCCAATTGTCTTCCATCACCTTATAACTGGTTTTCTTTGTGCTCTTCCCTTCCCCTAAACCCCTCCCTCTCCTCCCCCCCACCCCATAACCCCCACATCTTCTCCATGTCTCTGAGTCTCATTTTTATATCCCACCTATGTATGGAATCATACAGTTCTTAGTTTTTTCTGATTTACTTATTTCGCTCAGTATAATGTTATCAAGGCTCATCCATGTTGTTGAAAATGATTCGAAGTCATCATTTCTTTCTTTTTTTTTTTTTTTTTCATTTTTTCGAAGCTGGAAACAGGGAGGCAGTCAGACAGACTCCTGCATGCGCCCGACCAGGATCCACCCGGCATGCCCACCAGGGGGCGATGCTTTGCCCCTCTGGGGCGTCGCTCTGTTGCGTCCAGAGCCATTCTAATGCCTGAGGCAGAGGCCACAGAGCCATCCCCAGCACCCGGGCCATCTTTGCTCCAATGGAGCCTCACTGCAGGAGGAGAAGAGAGAGAGAGAGAAGAAGGAGAGGGGGAGGGGTGGAGAAGCAAATGGACGCCTCTCCTGTGTGCCCTGGCTGGGAATTGAACCCGGGACTCCTGCACGCCAAGCCGACACTCTACTGCTGAGCCAACCGGCCAGGGCCCGAAGTCATCATTTCTTATGGCTGGGTAGTATTCCATAGTATATATGCACCAAAGCTTTTTAATCCACACGTCCACTGACAGACACTTGGGCTGTTTCCAGATCTTCATTATTGTGAACGATGCTGCCATAAACATGGGAGTGCATTTCTTCTTTTCAAACAGTGCTATGGTGTTCTTGGGGTATATTCCTAAAAGTGGTATAGCTGGGTCAAAAGGCAGTTCAATTTTTAATTTTTTGAGGAATCTCCATACTGTTTTCCACAGTGGCTGCACCAGTCTGCATTCCCACCAGCAGTGCAGGAGGGTTCCCTTTTCCCCACATCCTCGCCAGCACTTATTCTGTGTTGTTTTGTTGATGAGCGCCATTCTGACTGGTGTGAGGTGATATCTCATTGTGGTTTTAATTTGCATTTCTCTAATGATTAGTGATGTTGAGCACTTTTTCTTATGCCTATTGGCCATCTGTATGTCCTCTTTGGAGAAGTGTCTATTCATTTCTTTTGTCCATTTTTATATTGGATTGTCTGTCTTCCTGGTATTGAGTTTTACAAGTTCTTTATAAATTTTGGTTATTAACCCCTTATGAGACATATTGTCAAATATATTCTCTCATTCTGTAGTTTGTCTTTTTATTCTGTTCTTATTGTCTTTAGCTGTGCAGAAGCTTTTTGGTTTGATATAGTCTCATTTGTTTATCCTGTCTCTCATTTCACTTGCCTGTGGAGATAAATCGGCAAATATATTGCTGCGAGAGATGTCAGAGAGCTTACTGCCTATGTTTTCTTCTAAGATGCTTATGGTTTCACAGCTTACATTTAAGTCTTCTATCCATTTTGAGTTTATTTTTGTGAATGGTGTAAGTTGGTGGTCTAGTTTCATTTTTTTGCAAGTAGCTGTCCAATTTTCCCAACACCATTTGTTGAAGAGCCTGTCTTTACTCCAATGTATGCTCTTACCTCCTTTGTCAAATATCGGTTGTCCATAAAAGTGTGGGTTTATTTCTGGGTTCTCTGTTCTGTTCCATTGATCTATATGCCTATTTTTATGCCAGTACCAAACTGCTTTGAGTACAATGGCCTTGTAGTATAACTTGATATCCAGAAGTGTGATACCTCCCACTTTATTCTTCCTTTTCAAGATTGCTGAGGCTATTCGTGTTCTCTTTTGGTTCCATATAAATTTTTGGAATATGTGTTCTATATCTTTGAAGTAAGTCATTGGTATTTTAATCGGTATTGCATTGAATTTATAAATTGCTTTGGGTGATATAGACATTTTAATGATGTTTATTCTTCCTAACCATGAGCACGGTAATGCTTCCACTTGTTTGTATCTTTCATGATTTCTTTTATCAATGTTTTATAATTTTCTGAGTACAGGTCTTTAATCTCCCTGATGAAATTTATTCCTAGGTACTTTATTATTTTTATTGCAATGGTGAAGGGGATTACTTCCTTAATTTTTCTTTCAGACACTTTATTGTTATGTATAAAAATGGCTCAAATTTCTGAGTATTAATTATATATCCTATTACCTTGCTAAATTCATTTATCAGGTCCAGTAGTTTTTTGACTGAGACTTTAGGGTTTTTTATATACAATATCATATCATCTGCAAATAATGATAGTTTTCCTTCTGTTGCAATTTGGATGCCTTTTATTTCTTCTTCTTGTCTGATTACTGTGGCTAGGACTTCCAGAACTATGTTGAATAAGAGTTGTAAAAGGGGGCACCCTTTCCTTGTTCCTGATCTTAAGGGGATTGCTTTTAATTTTTGCCCATTGAGTATGATGTTAGCTGTCGGTTTGTCATAGATGGCCTTTATCATGTTGAGGTATGTTCCCCGTATTCCAACTTTGCTGAGAGTTTTGATCATGAATGGGTGCTAGATTTTATCAAATGTTTTTTCTGCATCTATTGAAATTATCATGTGGTTTTTCTCCTTCCTTTTGTTTATATGATGAATCGCATTGATTGATTTGTGAATATTGTACCAGCCTTGCTTCCCAAGAATGAATCCGACTTGATCATGATGTATGATTTTTTTTCATATATTGCCAGATCTGGGTTGCTAATATTTTGTTGAGGATTTTAGCATCTAAATTCATCAGGAACATTGGCCTATAATTTTCTTTCTTTGTGTTTTCTTTGCCTGGTTTTGGAATCAGAATTATACTCGCCTCATAAAAGGAGCTTGGAAGTCTTCCTTCCTCTTGAATTTTTTGAAATAGCTTGAGAGGATAGGAGTTAGTTCTTCTTTGAATATTTGGTAGAATTCACTTGTGAAGCCATTAGGTCCAGTACTTTTCTTTTTTGGGAGTTTTTTTGATAACTGTTTCAATCTCATTTGTTGTAATTGGTCTGTTTAGGTTTTCTGATTCTTCCAGATTAATTTTTGGAAGATTATATGATTCAAGGAATTTGTCCATTTCATCTAGGTTGCCTAGTTTTTTGGAGTACAGTTCTTCATAGTACTTTCTGAGAATATTTTGTATTTCTGTTGTGTCAGTTGTTATTTCTCCTCTCTCATTTCTAATTTTATTTATTTGAGTCCTCTTTCTTTTTTTCTTGGTGTGTCTGGTTAAAGGTTAATCAATCTTGTTTACCTTTTCTAAGAACCAGCTCCTGGTTTCATTGATCCTCTGTATTGCTTCTTTAGCCTCTATGTCATTTATTTCTGCTCTGATCTTTATTATTTCCTTTCTTCTACTACATTTGGGCTTTGCTTGTTGTTCTCTTTCTAGTTTTTTTAGATGCAGGATCAGGTTGTTTATTTGAGCTTTTTTGAGCTTCTTAAGGTATGCCTGTAATGCTATAAACTTCCCTCTCAGGACTGCTTTTGCTGTGTCCCATAAATTTTGAGTTGATGTATGCACATTATCGTTCATTTCTAGGAATTATTTATTTCTTCTTTGATCTCATTGTTAACCCATTCGTTATTTAATAACATGCTATTTGGTTTCCAAGTGTTTGAGTATTTTTCAGTTTTTCTGTTGTGGTTGATTTCTATTCTAGTTTCATGCCATTGTGATCAGAGAAAGTGCTTGATATGATTTCAATCTTCTTAAATTTGTTGAGACCACTTTTGTGCCCTAACATGTGGTCTATCCTAGAGAATGTACCATGTGCACTTGAAAAGAATGTATATTCTGCTGTTTTAGGGTGAAAGGTTCTGAAGATATCTATTAAATTGAGGTGATCTAACATGTCTTTTAAGTCTGCTGTTTCTTTGTTAATTTTCTTTCTTGAGGATCTATCTAGTGATGTTAGTGGGGTATTGAAATTCCCTACTATTATAGTATTGGTGTTGAACTTGCCCTTTAAATCCATCAAAGTCTGCTTTATATATATAAGTACTCTTATATTAGGTGCATAAATAATTATAACGGTTATATCTTCCTGTTTGATTGCTCCCTTTATCCTGTTTTCTTATCCACACAGCTACCCTATGTCTTTTGATTGGATCATTTAATCCATTTACATTTAAGGTTATTATTTTTTTTCTTTTTTTCTTTTATCATTTTTAGAGAGGAGAGAGGGAGAGAGAGAGAGACGGGGGGAGGAGCTGGAAGCATCAACTCCCATAAGTGCCTTGACCAGGCAAGCCCAGGGTTTCGAACCGGCGACCTCAGCATTTCCAGGTTGACGCATTATCCACTGCGCCACCACAGGTCAGGCTAAGGTTATTATTGATATGTAGTTGCTTATTGCCATTTTAGTCTTTAAAACTGTATTCCTCTTTTGCTATTTTCTTTTTCTCCTTTGATCTGTTTACAACAGGCCCTTTAGAATTTCTTGCAGCCTAGTTTAGTTGTAGTGAATTCTTTGAGTTCTTTTGTCTGGAAAGCTTTTTATTCTTCCTTCAATTTTAAACGATAGCCTTCCTGGATAAAGTAGTCTTGGTTGTAGGCTCGCATTCTGTATTACTTTGAATATTTCTTGCTATTCCCTTCTGGCCTCAAGTGTTTCTGTTGAGAAGTCAGAAGTCATCCTTATGGGGGCTCCTTTGTAGGTGATAGTCTTTTTTTCTCTAGCAGCTTTTAATATTTTCTCTTTATCACTTAGCTTTGGTATTTTAATTATGATGTGTCTTGGTGTAGATTTCTTTGGGTTTCTCTTTAATAGAGTTCTCTGTGCTTCTTGAACTTGTGTGATGTTTTCCTGCCTTAATTGCAGGAAGTTTTCCGCTATGATATGTTTGAACAAAGTCTCTATCCCTTGTTCTTTCTCTTCTTCTTCAGGAACCCCTATGATGCGAATGTTATCACAGAGCTCTCTTAGAGTTTCCTCAGATTTTTTGAGTCTCTTTTTTTTTCCTGCTCTGCTTCTGTGCCTTCATTTATCTTGTCCTCTAACTCGCTAATTTGATTCTCAGCTTCATCCATTCTGCTTTTAATTCTTTCCATTGTTTTCTTCATTTCTGATATTGTATTTGTCCTTTCTGACTGATTCTTTTTTATTATTTCAATGTCCTTTTTTATTTTTGTTATCTCTTTATTTAGGTGTTCATAGTGACCATCTATTGTTGTTCTAATATCTTTGAGCACCCTATCAATCATTATTTTAAACTCTTCAACTGGTAATTTGGTTATATCTGACTCATTCAGGTCCTTTTCTGGGGATTTGTCTTGATTCATTTGTGTTGCATTTCTCTGCCTTCTCATTTTGTCTGTGTAAAAGAAGGTTTTGGCCACTGGAGTCTATTGGGTGTGGCCTCTGTGTTCCCTAGGTGTGGTCTGTGCGCAGGCCCACCACCCCCTCTATTGTTGCTGCCTAGGGCATTCGAGTATGGTCTTTGCTTGTGCCTCCCCACTGGGGCTGTTGCTGTGGTTTCCACCTGTCCTTCATGGGAGTGGCTATGATCATGTGTTCGAGTGTACAAGCCTTGGTGACCTTGTCCTTCACTCCCCCCCCCCCCGCAGTGGTGTTATGCTCAGCACTGATGGCAGGAGTGAGCACCTTTGCTCAGCTGCAGGTCTCCACCTGATTCTGGGCTTTCACCCCGCCCTTGCAGGAGGAGCCCACTTATGGGATGTCTGCAAGCCTTGGCTCCACAGGTGGGGCGGGACTGCGTACCCATGCTCAGTAGCGGGACTCAGCCTGTTCTGGACTTTTGGCTCCACCCCCACGGGAGGATCTGGCTCCTAATTCAGGCCGCAAGCCTCTGTTCCAGGGGTGGGGCAAGGCTGTACTCCTGTGCTCTTGATCAAGGGTGGGTCTCTGCCCCTTCCGGGGCTCCTGCCCTTCCCCCTGCAGGCTGGATTACAGGCGGTCTGAAGCTTGGCTTGACCACTTTCAAGTGTCCCCTCTTCCCTAGCCGGGAAAAACTGAGCTCACACCTGGGCCTCAGTGGTGGCCAGCTGGCTTCTACCCTTGTCAACAGAACTGCTCTTCTGTGTCCCACTGCTGCCCAACCTCAGGCGAGCCCTCAGCTGTGTGGGTGGGGGTGCTGCAGCTCATACCCTAAGACTCACCACTGTAGTCCCAAAAGCTTCCTCCTTCTAAGCGACTCTGCTCTGAGTGCCGCAGGAGAGCTTGTTTGGCTAGTGTCCTGCTTCCCTTTGCTGGTATTGCTGTTTCAGGGGGAAATATTCACTTCAGATTTGGGGAGTGACTCATCCCAGAGGTTAGGGTGGTTGTCTCTCAAAATATTTCTCCCTATGCCTCCTAGATTACACTCTCTTCCTGCTACTCCAATCCTCTCCTCTCTCCCCATCCCCCAGATCCCCGGGTGAGTGGTTGTGAGAGAGGTGATCTGCACGGACCCTTTAAGAAGAATCCTGGGTCTGAGAAATCAGTCTCTTTCTCACAAACAGTATTCTGTCTTGTTTCCAGCTAAATCCTGTTCGTACGCCTCTTCTAGGCTCTGGGGCTGCAGGCTGGGGCTTTGTTCCTGGGACTCAAGACCCTCCCCTCTCTACTAAACTCACTTCTCCACATGCGAGTCTCTCCCAGCTGCCATTCGCTCCGGGCAGCTGGGCAGCCCTCTCTATGTTTTCACTTTTCCTACCAGTTTCAGTGTGCCTTCTTCAGTGTTCCTTGGTTGAAGAGTTCTCTTAGTTTAGTCCAAAGTTGGTTTTTCCAGATGATGGTTCTTAAAATTAGTTTGTAATCCACATTGGGTTCTGGGAGGTGGAAGTTGGTACATCTGCCTACTCCATCGCCATCTTGTCTTCTCTCTTTATTTCTTAACTATGGACATTTGAGTTAGGCAGGTGCTCAGTCAGAAAACAGGTATTTATTGAGCACATACTATGAAGAAGGTACTCATGGAAGTATCTGAAACTGGCACTGCTTCCCTGTGGGTCCATTTGGGATGACAGACAGTAGACATCTCTATATAGCAAATGCTACATTGGGTGGTGGAGACTGACAACTTACTTGGTCCATAGTGTAGTGAAGAAAGCCACTGCATCAGGAGGGTCTCCTGGACAAGAAGGAGCTCAGCCTTGGACTCAGATTCGCAGATAGCACAGCAACTGGTGGGGAGATGGGGCATTTTTTTATGGCAGAGTGAAGCCCAAGGCAGAAATGGAATGGCTCTCTTTTAGACCAGTAAAGAGAAAAGCTGAAGCCAGGAGAGTCATGGGGAATGAAGGTGGAATCACATTACATGGCTCCTGACACCTCAGCCAGTAATCATGGACAAAAATGCAGCCACTGGGAGCTGTCTTATAATCTAAATTCTAATTTTAAATTTTAAATCTAATTTTAAATTCTAAAACAATCTCAAACTTAGAACAAAATTGCAAAAACATTACAAGGATTAGGTTGCTGACATGACTGGCCCTATCACTGTACAAAGTGTTTCCTACTAACAAGAACACTCTTCTACATACCACCACACAGACATCAAAATGAGGAAATGACATAGTTGCATGACCACATCTACTGGATCTATGGACCCATTCTAGTTTTGCCAATAACATCTTTTGTAGCAAAATGATCCAATTCAGAATCGCACATTGCACATGTTGCCTCTTCTCACTTGCCTTCCTGTTCCTTTCACTTTCATGACTTGAATTCTCTGAAGATTATAAGCTAGTACTTTGGTGGAATGTCCCTCAACTTGGTAAATCAACCTTAGCAAAAATATCACACTTGTGATGCTGTATTCTTCTTATGGCATTCTATCCAGCAGCTTGAAATTTTATTTGCCCCATTCCTGGTGATGGTAACTGATCACAAGATTAAGAAAGTGCCTGCCAGGCTCCCTTCACTGTGAAGGTGCCCTATTCCCCTTTAGGGTAGTCTTCGAGTAGAGGACTAGAAAATTCAAAGTAGCCATTAGGGAAAATTGGACACATTACCTCAGGCAAATGAATGAGAGAAGGGATTCAGGCTGGGCTGGGTAACCAACATAAGTAAGGCCCTTGTAGTATATGAGCTCAAGTAGCCTTTTGGTCAGTAGATAATACTCTGTTCTTTTTGACCTTGAAGTCAAGTCCATACATCTTGCCAAGAATTCTTACTGGACCTACTCAGTTTCCCAACAGCAACCAACTGGCCAAGATGTCAGAGAAAATGCAGAGCATGGAGAATTACAGAACATGGGGTCTAGTTTACCAGCTATCCCTGTGTATTTTCTAGAAGATGTGGACTCTGACACAGTGATAAAGAATGGGCTTTGGACCCAGAGTATCATGTGGTCCCCATTTACTTAACTACCAGGATTTGTTTTTCTGGCAAGACAAGGAAAGAGGGGGGTAGATCTGAACTGCTTAGCATATTTGACACAAATGTTAGAAGGGAAGGTTCCCATGCCAGCTGAGTCCTGGTATACAGATAGATTTAGACAATGGAATCCCCTCACCTCGTGTACAGCTAGATACAAACTAGGGTTTGCAACAGGGCTAGGCCAGAGTGACCAAAGGGTGGAACTTTGTGCTGTCTGGTTGGTACTGTTGCATGAGCAAGGTTAGGTGCATGTATGCAGACATAGCTGGGTGGTCTATCATAGACCACTATGGCTTCCCCAGTGGGCTGCCTAGCAATCGACCATTGGTGGCTGGCCCCTCTGGGGCTAACCCATCAGGGAAGAACTATGGGAAAGAGGACAACAGGAAGGGACCAAACTGTATCACATCCCTGATCATTGTCCTTTGCAGACTCCTAACAATAATGAGGCAGATGTCTTAGCCAAAATCAGAAGTCTGATCCCCCCCAGCAGAGGTCCAGGTTATACAGGCTATACAGAATGATCCCTTAACCACCTGGTGGAACTGCATAGGGAACATCTGGTGATGGGACTTGATTGTTATCACCCTGGTTGCTACTTGTTTGGTGGTGGGTTGTAGTAACCTGTTTTGCTGCTGCAGTTTCTGGGCCCTATGTACCAAAGGCCCCATCCTGTAGGAGTGAATTGTGGGGAAATGACGTGAGACCCAGAATGTGCCCAGGATGTGGGCTATGGCCAACAATCTGGACTTCAGAGGCCATCTGGCTCCCACGTCTTTTGGGGCCGCCTGACTCAGCAACAGCTATGTAAACCATAACACCACCTTTTTGCCCCTTGAGCTGATGTAATGTTGGCACCATGCTACTATTGTCCTTAAGCACTATATCTACCACTCTGGCACTGCTAGGATAGGAACAAAGCATTGCAGCATGTCTCATGTTCCTCCAGCTCCTCGAGCTTTCTTCACTTTGGGAATTTCACTGCCTAAGCCTGTGATGGCGAATCTTTTTTTAAAAACTGTCCAATTTTGCAGTGCTGGTCAACCTGGTCCCGCCCGCCCACTAGTGGGCAATACAGTTTTCATGGTGGGCAGAGCAGAGCAACCAAACAGCACCGTGATTGGCCCACCATGAAAACTGGAAAGCCCACTAGTGGGCGGGAGGGACCAGGTTGACCAGCACTGAAAAAGTGGGCATTTTTATAAAAAGATTCGCCATCACAGCCGAAGCCATCCCTTGTGGAGCAAGTGGGCTCCAACACCATATTGAGAACTTTTATACGCCTGTGTTCTTCCACAAGTGTCCTGTTTCTAACACAGAAAAACAACCCAACTAATTGGCCTGGAAATCCAATTGATTATGTATTTTAAAACCTATTAAAATTTGTTGGCCTGAATCATAGGAGTGATGTCACAATTGCTAATGTATTGAAATTTATATATGATATAAAATTAAAATAATAGTTGCAGAAAACCAGGGAGAGATATTTAGGAATATTTAGGAAGAGGTTAATAGAAAGTCTGATCCCCTGCTCATCACACACATGTTGATTTTTCTCCATGGGCCTGTTATAGAAGTTACGACATTGGGGTTGACTGGGAATGAAATGTGGCTCAGTTCAGGAGAGCTGCACCACCACTGTGACAGAGCCCTCTCGGGGTCAACGTCTTCTGTGTGGGACTTTGTTCTCATCTGAATTGTCCTTCATGGTTCTTTTCACCCAGTATCCCCTTAGTAGAAATATTAGTCAGTTCCAAGGACCACGATGTTTCCTTCAGCGCATGTCTGTTTTGTTCTGCTTTACTAAGATCTAGTTATTTCAACAGTGTGAGTGTTTGAAGAAATGTGGGGTGTAGAATGCACAAATGTCAAGAGATGGCCATATTGGAGTCCTCAGTGTTCGGGTTGTGGCTGAGCACGCAGAGCACAGGCATTCCCTCAGAGCCTGGCACAAAGGCAGAATCATAAACCCAAGGCAACCAAATTGCAGTCTGCAGGGTAACAATATCTCTGTGATTTATTTGTAAAATCAAGCTTAGAGAAATGTTGTTTTAAACCAGATATTAGATGTAGAAAATTTAACATCTCAAAAGTAACTGGGATCATTGATATTCTGGCTTAAATTTAAAAAAAAAAAAAAAAAAAAAGAGAAAAATGGAAAAATCCTGAAAATGTGGTTGGCATATAATTTTCAAGTTGGAGAATGCCTTGCAAATTAATAACAAAATATTTCATGAATCCACACCTGATGTAACTACATATTGGCGTTCATCTATTTTTTAAAAAGTAACATTTTTATTTATTTTTATTTTTTAATACTTTTATTTATTTATTTATTTTTAATGCAGTGACATCAGTAAATCAAGATACATATATTCAAAGATAACATGCCCAGGTTATCTTGTCATTCAATTATGTTGCATACCCATCACCCAAAGTCAGATTGTCCTCTGTCACCTTCTATCTAGTTCTCTTTGTGCCCCTCCCCCTCCCCCCCTTCCCTCTCCCTCTCTCCCCTCCCCCCGTAACCACCACACTCTTGTCAATGTCTCTTGGTCTCACTTTTATGTCCCATCTACGTATGGAATAACGCAGATCCTGTTTTTTTCTGATTTACTTATTTCACTTCGTATAATGTTATCAAGATCCCACCATTTTGCTGTAAATGATCCGATGTCATCATTTCTTATGGCTGAGTAGTATTCCATAGTGTATATGTGCCACATCTTCTTTATCCAGTCATCTATTGATGGGCTTTTTGGTTGTTTCCATGTCCTGGCCACTGTGAACAATGCTGCAATGAACATGGGGCTGCATGTGCCTTTACAAATCAATGTTTCTGAGTTTTTGGGGTATATACCCAGTAGAGGGACTGGGTTTTCAGTTTTTTGAGGAACCACCATACTTTCTTCCATAATGGTTGTACTACTTTACATTCCCACCAACAGTGGATGAGGATTCCTTAAAAAGTAACATTTTTAAATAGTTCTGTACATGTTTAATCAGATTATCTATACAATTTGGAAAATATTTATATATTTATATGAATCAGAGAATTTTTTCTTTGTCTTAGTAGCCATGCTTGCACACATATGGATTATCTCAGCCCTTGTAACTTCATAACCCACAGAATAGGAAACACTGGTCTAAAAAAATGATTAATCAATACTTGTCATAAGATATATTTCTTTCCTGTGCAAGAAATCTAGAATTTTAAATGACATATCCCAGAAAGTTTTGAATAACAAACCATGTTCAACTTCCAAACCTCATTAATACCCCATAGCAGTGATTCTCAAACTTTAGTGTGAATTGCCTGGACATCTGTTAAACACAGAGAGACCTAGCCCTCACCTATTTCTGTGAGCCTGAGGCTCTGGAGTCTTCACATGCTTTTCAGGTAGTTCTGACTCACATCCAGGTCTGAGAACCACTGCTCTGGAGTAGGGTTTATCAACCTTGGCACTATCGACATTTTGGGTCAGATACTTTTGGGGCTGTCCTGCATACTGTACGGGGTTCAGCAGCAGCCTTGGCCTCAACCCACTAGATATCAATAGCAACTTCTCCAGTTGTAGTAGACATAAATGTCTCCAGACATTTCCAATGTCCCCTAGGAGGTAAAAATCACTCCCAGTTGAGAAAGACTGGCCTACAGGAAGAAAGACCAATTGTGTGCTGGATTCTTAGAGTGACACAGTTTGGCTGAGAGTTGCATGGGACCTGGAGAACCAGAGTTCTGAATGGCTTTGCTTGTCCTTACCAAACGTCCTGGTCCTGCCTGATTGTCAGTAGCGATGATTATAGGTCCCAGACTATAAAAAATTGTTAGTCTATCCTGATCTTGACACATTGAGACTAACCCAGCTAAATGATTCAAACATTACTTAGTGATTTGAGTTCAATTTAAAGGTAATATGCAAAGCTCAACTGGACATTTGTCTTATGTCAGGGCTGAGTCACATTTGTCACACAAAGACCAGACCACTAAATGTCCCAGTTTAAAAAAAGCCTTTCCTAAAGCCAGTTTTCAATCTATGTTTGAAAATTGTATTTCACATAGATGAAAAACATAGATTTTCATTTAGTTTCAAATTAGCACTGTAAACAGCTGGCTCTCCTCTCTCAAGCGGAGGCCTTGGCTCCATTTGTTAGCTCTGTTTCTGATATTTTGCCTATTCTTTATTTACTTAACAGAGTTTGACAGGAAATCTCAGAGAGATAATATATCTTCATTAATAGGGTGACTGGGGAACATATTCTAAGGTTTCAAGTAGTATGGAACAATAACTTACATCTTTGACATTTTTGTCAGCTACCGTCCCCCTAATAGCATCCAACAGAGCTTCCCCTCAATCCATGTAACTGTATGAGTGCTTTGTGGCAAAGCACACTTTTGTATTTTTCAAGTGATTCAAGCCCATTACACCATTATCACTAGATAATGGTGCAAATTAAAGGGCTTGTGAGAAAGGCAACCTGATACCCATAAAACAAGATTCAGACATAAATCAAACTACTAAAATGAATGAAAATAAATCAAGCTGGATTTCCAGGTGAATCTGGGGATTTGAGGGTAACCAATTAGTGTTGAACTGAAAAGTATGCAAAGAGAAGTCTGCTCCCTAAAAATGTAAACTTTCCCTTTGTTCTAGTTGGACGGTAGTTACCACTGAACTATAGGGAGTATCACCAAGAGATAGAAGGGCATGTTATTAAGCATAAATGCACTTTCTTCTTTGTAAGAAATCAGGAAAAACTCCAAAAAATAAGCCAGAAACTAATCTGTTAGGAATCCCTTTATTGTTTGATAGTTATTTACACTTGCATTTAAATATATATATAACAATGCATCAAGGGTGGTCTTTTTATTTTGAGGCAGATGAAGGTTGGTGGTTTTGCCCTTATTTTATTTTATTCTCATCCCCCACACCCTCCTGTTTAGCATTTATCAGTTTGTTCTCTATATCTATGGGTCTGTTTCTATTTTGTTTTGTTTATTCATTAGTTTTGTTTTTTTAAGATTCCATATATAAGTGAAATTGTAAGGTATTTGTCTTTCTCTGTCTGACTTATTTTACGAAGCATAATACACTGTAGGTCCCTTTATATTATTGCAAATGGAAAGATTTCATTCTTTTCTATCTCTGAATAATATCATATTATTTCCATGTCTTGACCACTGTGAATAATGTTGGAATGAACACCGGGGTGCATATATCTTTTCAAATTTGTGTTTTTCTTTTTTCAGATATATACTTAAAAGTAGAATTTCTGGGTCATAAGGTAGTTTTGTTTTTTATTTTTTGATGAAACTTTGTACTGCTTTCTACGGTGGCTTCACTAATTTACATTCCCAACAGTGCACCATGGTTCCCTTTTTTCCACATCCTCACCAACACTTTTGTTTGTTGATTTATTGATGATGACCATTCTGACAGGTGTGAGGTGATACTAATTGTATTTTTAATTTGCATTTCCCTGATAATTAGTAATGCTGAGCAACTTTTTATATGTCTATTGGTCATCCATATGTCCTCTTTGGAGAAATATCTATTCAGGTCCTCTACCCATTTTTATTTTATTTTTTTTAAATAAATTTTTATTAATGGTAATGGGATGACATTAATAAATCAGGGTACATATATTCAAAGAAAACATGTCTATTTTTAAATTAGATTGTTTGGGGGAGGTGCTGTATAAATTTCTTATATATTTTTTATATAAACTCCTTATTGTATATACCATTTGTAAATATTTTCTCCCATTCAGTAGGTTACCTTTTCATTTGTTAATGGTTTCCTTTGTTGTGCAAAAATGTTTTAGTTTGATATAGTCCCATTGATTAATTTTTTTCTTTTGTTGCACTTGCCTGAGGAGACATATCCAAAAAGATGATGCTAAAAGAAAGGTTAAAGGGTTTCCTGCTTATGTTTTCTTCTAAGAGTTTTATGGTTTCAAGTCTTACATTTAAGTCCTTAATCCATTTTGAGTTTACTTTTATGTATATAAAAATGATCTTTTTTAACTCATTTATCTGTCCAGTCTTTACAACGGCACTTATTGAATAGACTGTCGTTACCTCTTTGTATGTTCTTGCCTTCATTGTCATAGATTAATTAACCATATAAATGAGAACTTATTTTTGAGCTCTATATTCTTTTCTATTAATCTATGTCTTTTTTTTTAAGTCCAGTACCATACTGTTTTGATTGTTGTAGCTTTGTGGTATAGTTCGCTATCAGATAGCATGACACCTCCCATTTTTTTCTTTCTCAAAATTTCTTTGGCAATTCATGGTCTTTTGTGCTTTCATATAAATTTTAGAATTAATTGTTCTGATTCTGATAAAAAATGGAATTGGTGTTATAATAAGAATTGCATTGAATCTGTATATTGCTATAGGTTATAAAGACATTTTAACAATATTAATCTTTTCAATCTGTGAACACAGTATACCTTTCCATCTATTTATATCTTCAATTTTTTTTCTTCAATGTCTTATAGTTTTCACTGTACAGGTCCTTTATTTTTTTGGTTAAATTTATTCCTAGGTAGTTTATGCTTTTGAATGCAATGGTAAATGGGATCATTTTCTTAATTTCATTTCATCATTTATTATCGGTGTATAAAAATGCAACAGATTTTTGCATATTGATCCTGCATTCTGTAACATTTGTTTATTAGTTCTAATAGTTTTTTTTGGTGGAGCCTTTAGGGTTTTCTATATTAGTATTATGTTATCTATATATATTCTATACTCTATATATAGTATATTATATATATAGCATTATGTCATCTGCAAATAATGACATTATTATTTCTTACTTTTTTTTAATATTAATATTTTTTTATTAAATTTAATGCAGTGACATTGATAAATCAGGGTACATATGTTGAGAGAAAATATCTCTAGATTATTTTGACATTTGATTGTGCTGTATACCCCTCCCGCAAAGTTAAATTGTCTTCTGTCACCTTCTATCTGGTTTTCTTTGTGCCCCTCCCCTCCCCTAACCCCTCTCTCCTCTTCACCCCCTCCCCCCTCCCCCAACCCCCCCCGCCCCTGTTGCCATCACATTCTTGTTCATGTCTCTGAGTCTCATTTTTATGTCCCTTCTATGTATGGATTCATCTCAGGTTTTCTTCTGATTTACTTATTTCACTCCGTATAATGTTATCAAGGTCCATCCATGTTATTGTAAATGATCCGATGTCATCATTTCTTATGGCTGAGTAGTATTCCATAGTATATATGTACCAAAGTTTTTTAATCCACTCGTCCTCTGACGGACACTTGGGTTGTTTCCAGATCTTCGCTATTGTGAACAATGCTGCCACAAACATGTGGGTGCATTTCTCCTTTTCGAGCCGTTCTATGGTGTCCTTGGGGTATATTCCTAAAAGTGGGATAGCTGGGTCAAAAGGCGGTTCGATTTTCAGTTTTTTGAGGAATCTCCATACTGTTTTCCACAGTGGCTGCACCAGTCTGCATTCCCACCAGCAGTGCAGGAGGGTCCCCTTTTCTCCACATCCTCGCCAGCACTTATTCTGTGTTGTTTTGTTGATAAGCGCCATTCTGACTGGTGTAAGGTGATATCTCATTGTGGTTTTAATTTGCATTTCTCTAATGATTAGTGATGTTGAGCATTTTTTCATATGCCTATTGGCCATCTGTATGTCCTCTTTGGAGAAGTGTCTATTCATCTCTTTTGCCCATTTTTGGATTGGGTTGTTTGTCTTCCTGGTGTTGAGTTTTACAAGTTCTTTATAAATTTTGGTTATTAACCCCTTATCAGACGTATTGTCAAATATGTTCTCCCATTGTGTATTTTGTCTTTTTATTCTGTTCTTGTTGTCTTTAGCTGTGCAAAAGCTTTTTAGTTTGATATAGTCCCATTTGTTTATCCTGTCTTTTATTTCACTTCCCCGTGGAGATAAATCAGCAAATATATTGCTCCGAGAGATGTCGGAGAGCTTACTGCCTATGTTTTCTTCTAAGATGCTTATGGTTTCACGGCCTACATTCAAGTCTTTTATCCATTTTGAGTTTATTTTTGTGAGTGGTGTAAGCTGGTGATCTAGTTTCATTTTTTTGCAGGTAGCTGTCCAATTTTCCCAACACCATTTGTTAAAGAGGCTGTCTTTACTCCATTGTATTTCCTTACCTCCTTTGTCAAATATCAGTTGTCCATAGAACTGTGGGTTTATTTCTGGGTTCTCTGTTCTATTCCATTGATCTATATGCCTGTTCTTATGCCAGTACCAGGCTGTTTTGAGTACAATGGCCTTGTAGTATAACTTGATATCAGGAAGTGTGATACCTCCCACTTTATTCTTCTTTTTTAAGATTGCTGAGGCTATTCGTGTTCTCTTTTGGTTCCATATAAATTTTTGGAATATGTGTTCTATATCTTTGAAGTATGTCATTGGTATTTTAATTGGTATTGCATTGAATTTATAAATTGCTTTGGGTAATATAGACATTTTAATGATGTTTATTCTTCCTAACCATGAGCACGGTATATGCTTCCACTTGTTAGTATCTTCCTTGATTTCTTTTATCAATGTTTTGTAATTTTCTGAGTACAAGTCTTTAGTCTCCTTGGTTAAGTTTACTCCTAGGTACTTTATTTTTTTGGTTGTAATTGTGAAAGGGATTGTTTCCTTAATTTCTCTTTCTGACTGTTCATTGTTGGTGTATAAAAATGCTTCTGATTTCTGAGTATTGATTTTATATCCTGCCACTTTGCTGAATTTATTTATCAGGTCCAGTAGTTTTTTGACTGAGACTTTAGGGTTTTCTATATACAATATCATATCATCTGCAAATAATGATAGTTTTACTTCTTCTTTTCCAACTTGAATGCCTTTTATTTCTTCTTCTTGTCTGATTGCTGTGGCTAGGACTTCCAGGACTATGTTAAATAAGAGTGGTGAAAGGGGGCACCCCTGCCTTGTTCCTGATCTTAAGGGGAGTGCTTTTAATTTTTGCCCATTGAGTATGATGTTGGCTGTGGGTTTCTCATAGATGGCTTTTATCATGTTGAGGTATGTTCCCTGTATTCCCACTTTGCTGAGAGTTTTGATCATGAACGGGTGCTGGATTTTATCAAATGCTTTTTCTGCATCTATTGAAATTATCATATGGTTTTTCTCCTTCTTTTTGTTTATGTGATGAATCACATTGATTGATTTACGAATATTGTACCAGCCTTGCCTCCCCAGAATAAATCCCACTTGATCATGGTGTATGATTTTTTCCATATATTGTTGGATCCGGTTTGCTAATATTTTGTTGAGGATTTTAGCATCTATATTCATCAGAGATATTGGCCTATAATTTTCTTTCTTTGTGTGGTCTTTGCCTGGTTTTGGAATCAGAATTATGCTCGCCTCATAAAAGGAGTTTGGAAGTCTTCCTTCCTCTTGAATTTTTTGAAATAGCTTGAGAAGGATAGGAGTTAGTTCTTCTTTGAATATTTGGTAGAATTCCGTTGTGAAGCCATCGGGCCCCGGACTTTTCTTTGTTGGGAGTTTTTTGATAACTGTTTCGATCTCCTTTGGTGTAATTGGTCTGTTTAAGTTTTCTGATTCTTCCAGATTGATTTTTGGAAGATTGTATGTTTCAAGGAATTTGTCCATTTCATCTAGGTTGTCTAGTTTTTTGACATACAGTTCTTCATAGTATTTTCTTACAATATTTTGTATTTCTGTTGTGTCAGTTGTTATTTCTCCTCTCTCATTTCTAATTTTATTTATTTGAGTCCTCTCTCTCTTTTTCTTGGTGAGTCTACTTAAAGGTGCATCAATCTTGTTTACCTTTTCAAAGAACCAGCTCCTAGTTTCATTGATCCTCTGTATTGTTTCTTTAGCCTCTATGTCATTTATTTCTGCTTTGATCTTTATTATTTCCTTCCTTCTACTACATTTGGGCTTTACTTGCTGTTCTTTTTCTAATTCTTTTAGATGCAGGGTTAAGTTGTTTATTTGAGTTTTTTCTAGCTTCTGAAAGTGTGCCTGTAGTGCTATGAACTTCCCTCTCAGCACTGCTTTCGCTGTGTCCCATAAATTTTGAGTTGTTGTATGCTCATTGTCATTCGTTTCTAGGAATTTCTTTATTTCTTCTTTGATCTCATTCTTAATCTATTCATTATTTAACACCCTGCTATTTAGTTTCCATGTGTTTGAGAATTTTTGAGCTTTTCTGCTGTGATTCATTTCTAGTTTCATGCCGTTGTGATCGGAGAAAGTGCTTGATATGATTTCAGTTTTCTTAAATTTGTTGAGAGCACTTTTGTGCCCCAACATGTGTTCTATCCTAGAGAATGTACCATGAGCACTTGAAAAGAATGTATATTCTGCTGCTTTAGGGTGAAAAGTTCTGAAGATATCTATTAAATCGAGTTGATCTAGTGTTTCCAATAAGTCTGCTGTTTCTTTGTTAATTTTCTTTCTTGAGGATCTATCTAGTGATGTTAGTGGGGTATTGAAATCCCCTACTATTATAGTATTGCTGTTGATCTCGCCCTTTAAATCCATCAAAATCTGTTTTATATATTTGGGTGCTCCTATATTAGGTGCATAGATATTTATAATAGTTATATCTTCCTGTTGGATTACTCCCTTTATCATTATGTAGTGGCCTTCTTTATCTCTTACTATATCCTTTGTTTTAAAGTCCAATTTGTCTGATATAAGTATTGCTACCCCAGCTTTTTTTTCATTTCCGTTTGCATGAAACATTTTTTTCCATCCTTTTACCTTCAATCTGTGTGTGTCTTTTGTTCTAAGGTGTGTCTCTTGTAGACAACATATGTATGGGTCCTGTTTTCTTATCCACGCAGCTACCCTATGTCTTTTGATTGGATCATTTAATCCATTTACATTTAAGGTTATTATTGATATGTAGTTGTTTATTGCCATTTTCTTCTTTAAAGGTGTATTCCTTTTTCTTTTTTTTTTTCTGTATTCTTTTCCCACTTTATCTGTTTACACCAGGCCCCTTAATATTTCCTGCAGCATTGGTTTGGTTGTAATGAATTCCTTGAGTTGTTTTTTGTCTGGGAAGCTTTTTATTTCTCCTTCAATTTTAAACGATAGCCTTGCTGGATAAAGTAGTCTTGGTTGTAGGTTCTTGTTCTGCATTACTTTGAATATTTCTTGCCATTCCCTTCTGGCCTCAAGTGTTTCTGTTGAGAAGTCAGATGTCATCCTTATGGGGGTTCCTTTGTAGGTGATAACTTTTTTTTCTCTTGCAGCTTTTAATATTTTCTCTTTATCGCTTAGCTTTGGTATTTTAATTATGATGTGTCTTGGTGTAGGTTTCTTTGGGTTTCTCTTTAATGGAGTCCTCTGTGCTTCTTGGATTTGTGAGAGTTTCTCTTGCATTAATTTAGGGAAGTTTTCAGCTATGATATGATTGAACAAAGTCTCTATCCCTTGTTCTTTTTCTTCTTCTTCAGGAACCCCTATGATGCGGATGTTATTTCTCTTCATGTTGTCACAGAGCTCTCTAAGAGTCTCCTCTGACTTTTTGAGTCTTTTTTCTCTTTTCTTCTCTGCTTTCATGCCTTCATTCCAGTTGTCTTCTAACTTGCTGATTCGATCCTCTGCTCTATCTATCCTGTTTTTAATTCCTTCCATTGTGGTCTTTATTTCTGATATTGTATTTGTCGTCTCCAACTGATTCTTTTTTATACTTGCTATTTCTTTATTTAGGTTTTCAAACTCCCCCTCCATTGTTGTTCTAAGAACCCTAAGCATCCTTACAATCATTATTTTGAACTCCGCATCTGGAAGTTTGATTATTTCCATATCACTCAGTTCATCTCTCGAAAGTGTCTCTTGTGGTTTCATTTGGATTGCACTCCTTTGTTTTCTCATCTTCTTCTTCTTTTTTTTTTTTTATTTGTAGAGTTGATTGAGTCTAGGCTTGGTGTTGTCTGCCTCCAGTTTTCAGTTGTGTTATTTTTAGGTCTTCATGGGTTGGTATCAGCTATTATTTGTAATCCACTTTTGGATTTGGGCAGCTTTGAAGTCTTGATTTGTTTGTTTTCTTAACAGGTGATAGTCTTGTTAACTGATCTCAGCAGGGGGCTTCCTTGAAACTGTATCCAGGAATGCTGTGGGTGTAAGCTGAGATGCTGAAGGTCTCTTCCTCCAACTAATCTCACTGGGGGCAGGGTTTTTTCTCTCAGCTTCAGTAGGGGGAGGTGTATCTCAGATCTCCATGGAGACCTGAGTTACTGCCCCTCCTCCCCACTTCTTGTTTTCAGCTGTGTCTTGTTGTGCTGATTGGAGCTGGATAGATGTCCGGAGATCTCTGATCCGGAAGCACTTCAGCTCTGTTTTGTGAAAGGTTCAGTCCCTCCCCCAGCTATGGCCACCTCCAGCACGAATGAGTCAGCTTTTTTATTTTGTTTCTTGCATACCTTAGCCCCTCACAGTCTGTCCCTCTCCCTGTCTTTTCCACTTGGGAGATAAGCTGGTCTTTTCAACCCACCTTGCTCCCTGGTCACCAGGTAAGTGGCTGTGAGCAGTAGTTTCTGCTCTTTTTCCTCTGTGAAATCCTCTCTGGGCTCTCAGCCTCACCCCCCTCCTTCCCTTCCTGTAAGCAGAGGAGATTCAGGCACTCCTTACCAGGATTATTGTGGCTTCCTCTTTGCTCCTTGGTTTTTGAGAGCTGTTCTTGCAGTTCAGTGTTGGTTTTTCATGCTGATTTTTTCTAAATTGATTTGTATTCCAGTTTGGTGTTGAGAGCTGGGTGTCTGTGCATCCACCTACTCCGCTGCCATCTTCTCTCTCCCTATTTCTTACTTTTCAATTTAAATGCTGTGGCTAGGACTTCCAATACTATGTTGAACAAGAGTAATGATAATGAACATCCTTGTCTGGTCTGATCTTAGAGGAAAGCCTTTCAGCTTTTCACCACTGAGTATGATATGTACTGTGAGTTTGTCATATACAGCCTTTATTATGTTGACATATGTTCTCCTATACTCACTTTGTTGAGAGTAAAGGGTTGTTTTATATCCATATATTCACAGCCAAGTAATAAAGATCCAACCTGGCAAATAGGGAGAAGTTAAACCCATCTAACAGACATTCCTACCATTATTTATAGCTCCAATTCTGTCTGAAATGTGTCTCTAATAATTGATAATGCAAGGGACATGATAGGAATTAACCATGCAATTTATAGCAGACAGAAAAAACCCCAGATAGAAGACCATTTACCTTATAATGCTACTAATTATGAGGGTGGTTTTAATTAGACTATTCACTTAGAAACAAAATACAAAGGCAAGAAGAGAGACTTTCCTGGTGTTGGAACTTCTTTTTTTTACTTGAACGGTTATTTGCTTTTTCCAAGTAATATTTTAAAAACTTTATTTTTAAGATAGTGTTTGTTGGGCAGATAAAATATATTATGCTCACTTTGTTAAAGATGGTGCTGCCCACGTAGAAGCCGTTCACCCAGGTGATGGTGTTGGTTGCCCTTCTTGCTTGGAATGGGCATGATTATATTAATGTGTGTTGGGGGTGGGCTGTGGGCAGGCAGGATCCTTGTAGCCTGGGGCTTGGTTTTAGGACTAAGCTTTTCCCACTCTTTTTGATGTGGGGTGGTGCACTCTCATGAGGAATCCCATTATGCCTCAGATAATTGACTTTGTATCAGAAACTTCCTTGTTTATATATTGGATTAAAGGTTTTATTTTCTACACTATAAAGTGGGGCAGACCGAGAGCTTGCTCTCTCGCGGTTTTTGAGATTAGCATTAGAGAAGAGAGAAGAGAAAGGCCACATGGAGAAGGCCAGGAGAAGCAGCCAAGATGGTGGAGTGCTGACGGAGAAGCCAGTCTGTGCAGAGTTTGTGCAGAGAGAAGGAGATGGGGAACAGAGGTGAATAAGGCTGGTGAGCTAGAAACCTTTGATCTTCGGAAAACTCAGATAAGTCAGTGGCTTTGTGAGCACTGAATGAGTGGGTTTTGGAACCCAGTGTGTGTTTTTACTTGCCCGCCAGGTGCAAGCTAAGATTAAAGATAATGGTCCACCAGTTCTTGGCTCCATTGTCTCATTGCTGTCTGTCCGAATCTAATGTGAACCTGCATGGGCCAGGCGGCTGTGATGGTGGCCATGGCTACTGGCTTTACAGTGTTACTTAGAAATCAATTTACAGTTGATTTTCTCCCCCATATTTATAAAATCATCTATCAAGAGAAAGTGTGTTTTCTACATAACTGTGTTTTGTATATTCTATAGTATTTATTAAATAGTTAATAAGTACACAAATACAGTGAATAGAATAATGGCCCCCAAACACAAAAGATATATTCAACTCGAACAGTCTGTGAATTTACCTCATTTGGAAAAAGAATCTTCACAAATTTAATCATGTTAAATATGATATCATACCACATTAGAATCAGAAATTCAGTGGTTGGTGTCCTTATAAGATGACTAGAGGAGGGGACACACACACACACACACACACACACACACACACACACATACACACACACACAAGCTATGGAGGAAAAACTGGAGTGATGTTGCTACAAGTCCAGGAAACCAAGGATTTCCAGTAACCACCCAAGCTAGGAGAGAGATGTGGAACATATCCTCCTGAGTCTCCAAAAGTAATCAACCATCCAACCCTCTATCCCTGACTTCCAGCCTTCTAACATAGGAAAGAAGAAATTTTGTTATTTTTAAGCCACCTAGTTTATGGCAATTTGTTACATTAGTCTTAGAAACTAATGCTGTATAATTAACTTTTTCAGTTTTATATTAAGAATAAAAGTGAGGTTTTTTAACTTTTAATTTATTGGTTTTAGCAAGAGAGGAAGGAAGAGAGAGAGACAAGAACATCAATCTGTTCCCTGCATGTGCCCTGAGGATCGAAACAGCAACCCCTGTGCTTCAAGATGAAGATCTAACCAAATGAGCTATCCATCCAGGGCAAGAACAATAGTGATTTTCTTCAGAGTAAAATTTAAAAATAGTGTTTGATTGAAAAACTAAATAAAACCTTTTACCAGATTTAAATAAGTTCTATAATGTATTTTAGAATAACAAAACTAAACAATATATTTAATTTTAACATACAAAAGCTGATTTCTTTAATCACAAACCAAATAATATCATTTTCATTTTAAAAGTTGTTGTTCTAAAAATCAGATTTTAGGCAACCTGGAACATAACCTTGAATCAAAAAAACTAACAAATTTGCCTGACCAGGTGGTGGTGCAGTGGATAGAGAGTTGGCCCGGGACCCTGAGGACCCAGTTTCAAAACCTCGTGGTTGCTGGCTTGAGCGTGGGCTCACACGCTTGAGTGCAGGGTCACCAGCTTGAGAGTGGGGTCATAGACATGACCCTATGGTTGCTGGCTTGAGCGTGGGCTCACAAGCTTGAGTGCAGGGTCACCAGCTTGAGAGTGGGGTCATAAACATGACCCTATGGTTGCTGGCTTGAGCCCAAAGTTTGCTGGTTTAAAGCTCAAGGTTGCTGGCTTGAGCAAAGGGTCACTGGCTTGGCTGGAGTCCCCCATCAGGGTACATATGAGAAGCAATCAATGAACAAGTAAGGTGCTGCAACTATGAGTTGATGCTTCTCATCTCTCTCTCTTCCTCTCTGTCTCTCTCTCTCAAAAAAAAATACAAACATAAAAACACAAATAAAAAAAACAAACACACAAAGTAACTTTGCTTACTTAAAAGAATTATCACATAACTGTTAGAAGTCCCTCCTCTCAATGTACTCATTTCTTCAAACCTCCCAGAATAATTACGTGTGGCACATGCCATCCTTCAGTCTGACTACAGCAAGTATTACTTTAACCACCAAGAAATAACATTGAGATTTGGAAACAATTTTTTAATTAATTTTTTTTTACTTTGATAATTCTTATGAATGTAAATGGGCTTGTCTGTGATCTGTGTTGATATTTAAGGTGCTTATATAACCATATGGAAAATGCGATGAAAATTCCTGTTTACATTTCTTGAACATTTTACATATTTCTAAAGTTCAAAATTTTTAATGTTAAAAAGTGTTCTTGTTTATAACACACATTAATATATTTCTCAGAAGAGTAGTCTTCAGATATGTCTCTTTGCTTGAATTAAAAGGCAGTTCTCTCAGATAGTACGGGAAGGCTGGGTTCCATACAAGGTAAGGCAAGTCATTAAATCATCTTTTTTGAAAATAACTAGTAGTTAGTCACCAGTTCATTGGTCTGAGATTTGGGGGTTTTTTGCAGACTTTAAGACAAACAGTGTCTAAAATCTTAAGTATTTTCTTTCTCTATAGAGTTTCAGCCACTACCTAGAGATTTTATACTAGTGGTCTTACAAGCAAACTTAGAGGACATATGTTTGTTGTTTGTTTGTCTGTTTTGTTTTGCTTAATTATTTTAGTCATATTCAAAATCTTAAAAATTGTTTTTAAATTTGAGTGCCTTTAGGCAAAGTGACATTGTAAGCTCCCCTCAGTCCCCACTACTATCTTGTATACGCAAGCCCATTTTGTTCATTTACGTTTCTTGTAAGTCCCTCCCGACCAAGGCAGCTTATGTTTTTTATTCTGGCTACAACCTATTCTCTAACCATTAGTGACAAAAAGTGTCAGTTTCTTCTAATTGTGATATTAGATCTTGCTCTTCAGAGAAGCATGCAAATTTTCAAATGCTGTGAAAATGTACCATGTGAATTAATTTTGCTTGAGTCAAAGGCTCACAGGAGCAGTCAAGATCTTCTAGGAGACTTCCAGATGCCTCACAAAGTAGGGCAGGAAAGGGCTCAGACAATGAGTCTTTCTGGGACTCCCCTTTGTTCTCTGCAGCATTTGATGCCATAACATCCAGCAACTGAACCTGACCAGGAGAAACCATGTTAGACCATGCCAATAGCACTACTGAACAAACAATGTGGGGTAGTTGTTCCGTGTGCTGAGAAGGTCTGGCCCCTGTGGTACATAACCTGGAACAGTAGTCTTAAAAAAAGTAGAATGTGGGATTTAACATTTAAAATTAGCAGTTTATCTTACTTCTTAGATAAAATTAACATTGACAAAACTGAGGTTTATCTACATAAACCTTTAAACAAAGATGTAGTTCTGAATCAAAATTAAGGACCTAAAAAAACTAAAGTTGAGAATTAGGTGCTGTTTAATTTCTTAAAGGTAACTCTTCAAAGGAAAGGAAAATAAAAGCATGAGGAAGAGAGACTATACGATCAGCTGTCTTCTTATGCTATTTTGGGCTGATTGCTGGCAGGCACCATTTTGGCTAGGAGTTTTCTTGAGAAGACGGCTTCTGCATGTTCTATAACTTCTGAGATCATTTAAACTTAAATTTGAGTTCCAAGCTCCTAAACTGCTTAATTTTCTGTGAGCTAGTGAACCAACAGTTTCTTGACAAGTCATTCCAGAATAAGAATTAAGTTGTCTATAAAATGCTGACCTCAGATCATTTCTCCATCGTTAGGCTTGATATGTTCTGCATGAAGAGTAGTTTAGTTAAAGCAGATCACAGATTAATTAAAACAGATAAGAATCGCTTCTGTGGCAGCATCGCTCAAACAAAGCATTTACAGGATTTGTATGCTTAAAAGTAGAAAACGCTGATGAAGGAAATCAAAGAAGACCTAAATAATGGAGAGAGTCATACTGCCTTCGTAGATTGGGAGACATAACACAGTGGTGATGGAATTCTCCCCAAATTGATCTATGTGTCTAATGTAATTCCTATCAAAATCCCAGCAAGGTTTTTCATAAGCACAGATAAATAAGCTTATTATAAAAATCTATATAGATAGACACCCACCATAAAATAGCTAAAAAAGATCCTGACAGAAGAATGAAGTGCAGTAGTACTTAGCTGCTATCGAAGCTTACTGTGTAGCTACAGTACTCAAGGAAGCACAGTCAGCAAAGGGGTTGCCACGGAGAACAGTGAATCAGACCAGACGACAGAGAGACCCACAAAAATATGCCAACTGATTGCGAGCAAAGGTGCAAAAACAACTCAGTAGAGGAAGGATGACATTTTCAACAAATGTGCTTGGAACAATTGGACATTTTATAGGCAAAATATTAAAAAGTGAACCAAAAACCTCACACCTTATAAAAATTTAACTCAAAATGTATCATATACATAATCAGAAAATGTAAAACTTTACGAAAATAATGCATAGGAGAAAATCTTTAGGATCTAGAAACTAAGCAAAGAGTTCTAAATTTAACATCAAAAGCGTGCTTAATCAAAATTACAAGCTCTTATTCTCTAGGATAGACCACATGTTAGGACACAGAACGAGTCTCAATAAATTTAAGAAGATTGAAATCATATCAAATGTTACTGATTAATGTGCTAAGTAGCCAGAGACCATAAAACTTAGTATTGGCAACACCATTTGTTAAGGCCAGGAGCCACCATCATGGCCATTCACATGCAGGTTCGCATTGAATTTGAACAGTCGGTAAAGAAACAACGGAGTCAAAAACTGGTGGGCCATCATCTTTAATTCTAGCTTGCATCCAGCGGGTAAGTAAAAACACACACTGGGCTCCAAAACCCACTCATTCAGTGCTCACAAAGCTACTGACTTATCCGAATTTCCTAGAATCAAAAGTTTCTAGCTCACCAGCCTTATTCACCTCTGTTCCCCATCTCCTTCCTTCTCCCTGCACAAACTGCACAAACTGGCTTCTCCGTCAGTACTCCACCATCTTGGCTGCTTCTCCTGGCCTCCTCCACGTGGCCTTCCTCTGCTTTCTCTAATGTTAATCTCAGGAACAGAGAGAGCAAGCTCCTGGTCTGCCCCACTTTATAGTGTAGAAATCAAAACCTTTAATCTAGTGTACAAACAAGTAAGTCTCTGATACAAAGTCACTTATCCGAGGCATAATGGGATTCCTCTTGAGAGTGCACCACCCCACATCATGCAATCAGTCAAGGGTGTGGGGAAAAGCTTAGTCTTAAAACTAAGCCTTAGGCTATAACCACCCTGCCTGCTTTCAGCCTGTCCCACACCCAATGCAAACTACAGTGTGTCCGTAAAGTCATGGTGCACTTTTGACTGGTCACAGGAAAGCAACAAAAGACGATAGAAATGTGAAATCTGCACCAAATAAAAGGAAAACCCTCCCAGTTTCTGTAGGATGATGTGGCAGCATGTGCGCATGCGCAGATGATGACGTAACACCGTGTATACAGCGGAGCAGCCCACGGTGATGCCAGTTGAGATGTGGACGGTGCTTCAGAAATGTTTAAGACATCTCAGGCCTCCCTCTCAATGTGTTGCTGATGATGAGATTCACATCTCTGCCTGGTCAAATGAAAAATGCACACATGAGCGATCAGGTCATCCTAAAGGACCATAACTGCCTACTTATATTTGTTTATATAGACACACACTGATAAAATTTACTCTCATGTGTTATTTTTCTAATAAAGCTTTGGTGTTGAGATTGCTGACTATAACTTTATGTTGCAATCTCATGGAATCTAACCATTTTGATAAAAAGCTCTGGTGAAATTTATCTTGACATTTTTTGTAGGTATTTACAGAATACCTACAACCATGTGCCAGGGTTGGCTCATGGGGCAGGGTTGGCTCCCCTTGACCTCTCCATAAATGGCCACATGCTGAGACCCAGCAAGGGTTCAAGTTTTCTGAGTTTTCTTCAAGGAAAATACCTAAATAAAGACATTTTAAGTCCCCAAAAAACCCTTGTTCTCATCCATTTTGAGCATAAAACTACAGTGCGGCTGTTTCGTCCCGACAGGTGCGTCAAACACACAGTGATAGGAACAGCCGCTTGTACTTACTGTTCCCCTTGTGCCAGCCACTGCACTAGGCTTATACCCATCTCATTCATTCCTGCCCATCAAGAACCATTTTATTCTCATTTTACAAGTGAGGAAAACTAGACTTGAAGAAGCGAATTGTCTAACAAACAGCCACACGGCTAGGAAATAGCATCACTGAAATTAAAATCAGACACCTGACCCCAGAACCCAGGGGCTTGACCACCAGGATAAGCTGTCTACAGGCTTTCTAAAAAAAGTTTCTCAACCCTCTGTTTTTCTAAGAAGTGCTTATTTGGAATTGGTTCTAAATGTTGGCATTATTTTAATAAACTCTGACTGATATGGAGGATTCTTACATAATGAACACAGCCTCAGGTCTACCTCCTTTATCAATACTCCATTAAAAATTGGTTTGAAATCTCCCTGCCATGTTGCATTGGCATGAACTTTGTCATGAAGTGGGTTAAACACTTCCTTAAAGAACCTACTTACCAGACAGCAGTATGCGAACAGGTTAGATAAAGCTTCAGGGAAAAAAAATTCTACATGCACTGATTCTAACTACATGATTCAATTCAACAAATACTTATTGAATTTATACTGCCTAGAAAGTACAGAGCATTGGCAACACTGGAGTCAGTATGAGCTTGCATTCTAGAGGGGAAAAAAGACAACAAACAATAAACAAGTAAGTATGTATATGTAAGCAGGTGAGTTGGGGAGTTAGGGTGGAGGGATGGGCATTCAGATGCTATTTGATATACAATGGAAAAGCAACCATTGGTCCCAGATCCAAAGGAAGTGAGAGAACAAGTCCTGAAAGTATCTGAGGGGCAATCAGTCCAAGGAGTGGAAAGAGCCAGCAGAGAAGCCATTCAGGCAGGTTCTGCTTGGTGGGCTTGCGGAACTCCAAGGAAGGCCTTGTGGTGTGGGCTGAGTGAGATAGAAGGAAAGCAGGTGGACTACTAGAAGAGGTGGGACACAGAGTGCAGGGGAGGCCTGTGGGTCACCGTAAGAACTTCTGTGTTTACTCCATGCTGGGAAGCCATTGGGGGAACTGAGTGGAAGGGCGTGGATTCAGTTTCTGTTTTGAAAGAATCACTCCGGCTGTTGAAAAGACGCAAGCACTGTAGGAGACAAGGGTTGAATCAAGTCTAGTTAGGTGGTGGTTGCCAGAAGGGAGGTGGGTTGGGGTGCTGGGTAAGCGACGTGAAGGAATTGAGAATACAAATTGGAAGATACAGAACAGTCACAGGGATGTAAAGGGCAGCACAGGAAGTCTAGTCAATAATACTGTAGTAACTGTGCACGACGCCACATGGCTACTGGAAATATTGGGGGAACACTGTGAAGTATATGATTGTCTCACCACCATGCTGTACACCTGAAATCAATACAAAATAATATTAATGAATGTAAACTATAATTGAAAAAATCTGCATATTAAAAAACATATATCTAAAAAATAATAATAAAAATTTAAAAAATGTAAAAGTCCAGCTGAGGAGTCATCGCAATGGCCTGAGCAGCTATAAAGGTGGCAATGGAGTTTGGAAGATGGGGTCAAGTTCTCAGTAGATTTTGAATGATTTTACAGCTTTTTCCAGTAGCTATAATGTACAGTATTAGAAACAGAAACCTGTTGAGGATAATTCAAAGCTCTGGGGCCTGAACAACTCAAAGATTTAATTAGTACATTCAGCAAATATGTTTTATGAACTTAAACTTGAATTAGAGAAAGTGATGTCTAAAGTGAGGCTTGAAGAATAAATAGAAGTTGGCCAACCAAATAAGCGGCTAGAGAGCCGCCAGCCCTGCCTGAGCAGGTTGTGAGCCCTGGGATGTATGGGAGAGTCCTGCGAACGGGGCAGCACAGCCACTCAGCATCGCTGGGTGTGTGAGCCCTGGGATGTATAGAGGAGTGTAGCGAACGGGGCAGCACAGCCGCTCAGCATCGCTGGGTGTGTGAGCCCTGGGATGTATGGAGGAGTCCTGCGAACGGGGCAGCACAGCCACTCAGCATCGCTGGGTGTGTGAGCCCTGGGGTGTATGGAAGAGTGTAGCGAACGGGGCAGCACAGCCGCTCAGCATCGCCGGGGACAGGCGGCAAAGCTTGGCAGAGGCTCAGCCAGCCACCGCTGCTACATGCAGACAGACACCTGTGAGTGTCGAGATAAGCAGGCCAACATCTCTTTCTTCAGATTCTGATACTGCCCTGGTTTACTAATATTGTTGGGAAACTGCTTGCACCAAGCAGTATTCTAGGTGCTAAAAAGAGAGCTGGAGAAAAGGACAGATCGACATTCTAGCCTCTAAGAGTGAATGTTCAAGAGGCAAGTGCTCCTTCATTGTGAAATTCAATCATTAGTTGCTTTATCTATCACACAATTATGTATTGAGGATCCACCATGTACCAGGCACATTGCCTGGCCTGGAATATAAAGCCATGAACCAGACAAAAACCACTGAATCCACAGGGAGAAATATAATGGATGGTGATATAAAGTAAGCAAAATATAAAACATGATGAGTAATAAAATGATAAAGACTAAAGGTAAAAATGAACTAAGGAAGGGTCATAAAGAAAAAAGGTCGGAGTTATAATTTGAGATAGGTTGCATCTCAGACATGCGGGGTATAATTTGCTATGACTCTGTTTTAAAATGTGGTTCAAGTATGGACAGTCTTCCTCACTTGAAGTTAAATCATTCCCCTTAAGAAAAGGTTAACGGTGAAATGTTAATTCTCAGCTCTCCAGATTCCTGCCTTAAATAGAAATGATCTTTTTATATTAAAACATCAGGACAGTAGCCTTTGAAAAAGATGTGCAGTCTAATTAAAATGAAGAGATTAGCTGCCTTCAGAATATTTGCAAAAGCCTAGAAAGGTAATTTAGTGAAATGTATACAGTTTTATCTGGCATTAATTTTTAATGAAATAATTTATAATGTGTGCCATTTTCTTTATTTACCTGCATTGGCCAAACTGTGAACCTGTTTACAAACAGACAGTGCCTTATGACAATGGTGTGGAGCCGTGGTGTTGGTAAGGACCGACAGATTAGCACAAGACAGGAACTTCACTCTTGCTTACAGCTGCTGCCTTTCCGCTGGGTGGGAATGAGTTTCCAATTTGAGATACTATAACTGAAAATATCTGAAAAAGTTTAACTTGTGCTAAAAAATAAACTCCAGACTGAGTTGGACAGTCACTGTTATCTGACAGTTTCCAATCAAAGAACACCAGGAGTGTCGCAATAACAACAGTAGTTCCTGTGTATTTTTTAGTAAAAGGTGATTTATTTGCATCATGATGAAACACCATTTGATATGGACTATACCAGAAAAATATTTTTAAACATCTATAAATATTTCTATTTTCCACTCAGATCCATGAGAAGATTCTGTTTTCCCATTGCCTTTGGGCAGATGTCTTGCTTTGGCCAGTGAAGTGGTATGTGTCTTAACACTGAGATGCCTTAAAAGCCTATACATTCTACATTCTGTTTACTTTTTTCCCAACTTGGCCATCATATAATCATGGGGCAAGATGCATCAGCCTGACTCCCAGAATGACTGGCAGGAGCTGAGATCCTGGAGATTCACATTGGTCAAGTAACGTGTGGGTGGGGGAAGGAAAAATTTCCCCTCCTTTCTCCCTTAGTTCTTCTGCTTGGTTTAATAACCAAATCGACATGGGACAGATTAACAAAAAACATAACCAAATTTAATGACATGTGTACACACTGGGGCTCCATAGAATAGAGGCTCCAAAGTTGAGGTTTATTTGCCATCTTGAATTAAAGAGAAGGGGATGGGGGAGTGATTTGCTGCTCAAAGAGCAGGAAGGCAATTCACGTGGAAATAGACAAGCAAGTGTTTCGTAAATAAATGTTTGCTGGGCCATCTGTAAACATGTGACAGAGAGAAGACTTTGATCAAAAGGTTCTCCCTGTCTATCAAACTTAGTTTACATTAAACAACAGTCATTGAGGATGATATCTCCCTTCCTGAAGCAGGTCCTCAGTCTAAATTCTTTTAGGCAGTTATGGGAAAGTAAAAAATTTTTCTTGAGTCTTTCATTTCATAAAAATAAGCAGCTTAATATAATCATAACCCTCCCCCCAAAAAAAAGTCTATTAGGGGTGGCAAACTGCTCCCATTCAGTGGCATTTATAGTTATGTTCTGTCAGCTCACTAATATCTGGAGAAATTTTTGTTATTATAATATAAACCAGCATATTTTGCCTGATATTAAGCCAGATTTGAAATGCTCTGAAAATAAGGAATATAAAGGAAATGAATGAGAAACCCATACCTCCAGAAGAATCTTTTGGCTTGAAAGATTTGAAAAGTAGAATATGTAAATGGAACTAATTACTGTGGGGAGGGTTAAGGGTAATGATAGTTAAATGGGCAGAATTTCCCCTGCTCTTCCACTTGTTAGGTGATAAGACTTCAGGCAAGGTATCGAGCACTTCTGAGTCTCAGTTTCTCCTTTTCTTAAAGGAGAGCAATTGTGATATGTTACAGCATAGAATACAAGGGCTAAAAACATAATATCCTCTTTAACTTCCTTGTGTTGTTTTCTTTGTTTTCATAGCTAAGAATTTCAACCTAGTTATGAGATCATAAAGCCTAATAATGATCTTAAGTTTAAAAAGACAGTTAAACTGCATCGTAAGATGAGAAAATATAAGAGGAAATAAAATGAAACAAAATCCCCAAAGCCAGATTTTATCATAAACAATGAAATCCTTAGAATATTGGAAGATAGGTTTCTAGCTTAGTAAATCAGCCACTACGCAGTATCATCTAACCTGGATCCCAGTTTGAGAGTGTGCTGTCCATGCTAATAGTTAGTGTGAGAGAGCTTGGCCCCGTGGAACAAGCTTTACCCAGAAGGAAGCAGGGGCGCAAAAGAGTCATCTGAGAGGTTTTTGAAGCGATGCCTACTTCCTCTCACCATTCTACCTTGCATCTAACTTGCCACCCAAGGTGGCAATATCAGAATGTAGGAAAACAAAGAAATAGCCCTCTGGTCTTCATGGCTTACAAGAGCAAAGGTGTGTTGCTCACTCCTAAGACCTGCCTAACACAGTGGACTGCAGCTTTGCTCTCCAGCAGCTCCACTGTGGGAACCACACTAAGGAATGGGTCTCGACCCATAACACAACCTAACCCATGAAGGGAAGAAAGAATGACACAGCAAACACCACACAGACTCTTCAGCGTCTAACCAGGAATGCTGTGTCACCTTCAGTCATGAATTGCTGGCTAGAGAAGGTCACAAAGCCAAGCCTGTAGAGCAAGGGAAGGATAACCTCTCTGAGAGAGGGACAGAAAGTATTTGTGAGTATAAAGCTTACCCTCAGAACAACGTCCTGCCCCTGCTGCAGAAGTGAGCTCTGCCATCACCAAGGAGCGGCTGTTGTATCCACTGGCTGTGCCAGACAGAAATGAGGTTGAAGTCCGCTTTAAATCTCTGCCCCCCTCTACCACATCACAGAAACGGGTTTAGAACTGAGTTAGGGGTTCGCTGAGCCAATATTAGAACTCTGAGCAATAGCAATATCAGAGCTTTCACACTCTCTTCAGCCACTGATATTCTTCTCTCTTCCACCACATGTCAGACTGGGGAGATAGAATTCATTCAGTTAGGAAGCTCCGAGAAGGATTCAAGGCATACTAAAGAAAAGGCATGCTATTGTTTTGTCTGTTTGACATGAAACCACAAGTTATTCATTCCAAAATGCATTTAGTCTGGTGGGAAACTGTTTGTGATGTTGTACTGAATGATGAAGGGGAATAATCCATGCCAGTCCTTGACTTCCCCTGTTTTAGAACAAGTGTGTTGATGTATTGAAGTTAGACTTCCAACCTCCAGGTTATCAAGTTTCTCTCTGCCTAAATTTCTGTTTTTGTCCTGATGACTTCATCCCAAAGGCTTAAACTGAGATCAAATGTTTGAGGACAAGTCGTACTACAGGCTGAAGGGGGTTTTGTTTGTAGTTTCAACCCTAATGAGGATGAAAAATGATGTTACTCAAGCTTTTAAAGCTATATAGGCACAAATTCAACAAAAGAAAGTATCTTTTAAAAAATAGTAGTACCAATGCCTTTATATAACTAAATAGAGAGTTCTTAAACTGAAAATCATTAAGTATCGACTGATACACTATTAGTTGCATTCCTTTTGTCATGTTTTACTGTCCAAACGATCTGTAAGCAAAATGTGTCACTTGATGGAAACACAGGTCAGCAACACTCTTTAGCACCTCACAGGGCTTCTCTGAGCTTATAACAAGGTTTGGTTAAAGTGCTGTCATCATGTACCCACCACAACATTTTGGCTCTGCCTCTCTTTGTCACGCCCCATCTGAATATTCCCTCTAGTTACTGCTAATTCAGTGTATGTGTTACCTTTGCTTCTATCAAGATGCTTTATGCTGTGAACATTTAAATCTTTCGATCATTTTTGTGTTGGACAATCATCATCCACTTTACAGTCCATGACTGAAAGATAACCCATTGTTAATGTCACTTCCAGGGGCATGTGATAGGACTCAAGTTGTTGCAACTTAAAAACATGTAGCACAGTGGAATCTCATGGCTGAAAAAATTATTGCTAGCAATGCGCATGTTGACCTTCCTTTTCTTCTTTCTTTTTCCTTAATATAACTTCAATGCCATTATCACCACTGTCAAAAAGAGCAGATTTCTCAGACCAACGCATTCAATGTTCAAAACGCCCTCTTGTTTCAAATGTCTCTTTGTACTTGATTTGTGAGAAACAAAATCCAAACAAAGCCATTGCATTGGGTGGGTGTCCCCATTCCAATTCTAGCTGAGTGTAGTCTTATGATGTCATTTTATTTGTTTCTTTATCTCCCTGATTTCCTGTAAGCATGTCAGAGATTTGATTAAATCTGGGTATATATTATTTGTAGAATTTTTCAGTGGTAGGGCTGTGAATTTTCTCTTTCATTACATCAGGATGTTCACGATTTCTGGTTTATCTCCTTTTAGTGATGTCAAGATTGTTTGGAGGTAAAGCTGACAAAGATGGGTAAACATTTCTTGATTCAAATAAACTTCAACTCAGATGACTGGATGCTGGCTGAGCCGTGTGAAGGTTTCGCAATGGCAAAATACTACCAACCAACAATAAAATCCAATTAGGTTCTTGTTTAATGCAAATGTGAATGTACTTAGGGTCTCCATCCCACCTTTTTCAGAGTTCAATCAAGCTCCTCAAATTTGTGAATCCGCTGGATGAAGAAATCCCCAGCACACCTGATGACCTTGGTGTCATGGCCTTATTAATATAGGAAGTCAGCCTCAAAGGTTAACTGAAATTTGCCACTGAGCGTAGAGACACACCCAGGCCAAACCAGGGTCTTCATTTTGTGTTTGAAGACAAGAAGCTGGATATGAAACTTTTGCTCTGTGAGGTCCAGAAAGCCAGTCAGCTTGGCCACAGCCATGGTGATGAGGAGCTTGAGGAGGTGGGTAAACCTGACCAAGATGGAGGAACAGAATTGAACTTCATCCCTCCCAGTTTATGATTTATCATCATGGTTATCTCTCAAGAGTAGCATAGATTACAGTTGCTGATCAATAGTCAGTGAAACTTCTGAATTCAGGTAAGAATCATAGAAATCTCTGTTTTCATCAGAATCATTTGAATGAATGAGCTCTGCTTGAGTGATGAAAATTTGTATTCCAAAGTAGACCTGAAAGGCCTGCTGGTGGAAAATAAGAACATTATTACACAAGCTGTCATGTATTATGCACGTTACAAAGTCATCATTAGACTAGAATTAACTTCTAAAAGCAAATCAAAATCTAGGGAAAGAACATAAAAAGTCAAAATGAAATAGTATATTGCAAGACTTCATGATATATATAAGGTTGCTGAACACTAAAATTTTACATATTTATAAGGGAAATTAATGCACAATATTTCTCCCAATTAACATGTGATCTCTGGCTAAAGATCTTAAAACCACCTGGATTAAGAAAATAAGTAAATAAATAATACAACAGCATGCTTTGAATAAACACTACTTCACTGACAAAATAAAATAGCCTTCAATAATACTAACATTATCTGAATATCAAATTTACACCATCTGAGGTTCCTACCCAGCTCAGGTTCAGGAACTAAAATTTGAAGAAGTACAGTTTAATGAACAAAAGAAATTGCAAAGGAATTCCATTAAAGGTCTAAATATATAATCCACACTGAAGTTTTTCCATCTCAGAACTATTGATATTTTGAACGAGATAGTTCTTTGTTTTTGACTTTTGGGGAGTTTTCTTTGGGGGGAATGTCTGATCTGTACATTGTAGGATGTTTAATAACATCAATGGTGTCAATCCGTGAGATGTAAGTAGCAGTTGTGACTATCAAAAATGTCTTCAGACTTTGCTAAATGTGCACAGGGAAAAGGATCACCCCCAGATAAGAACCATCAATCTGCAGCAACTCATCAAAACCTTCTTTCTCACTTGCCAGAAGTTTGTATGTTCTATTGTACTTTGGCCTCCAGAGGATAGCCACAGTAAAGTTTTAAAATGTATATTCTTGGGCTTCCCACGACAGTGTCTAAGAGAGCAGGGTCTGAAGTCAGACAGCCCCCAAACAAATTCCAGGTCTACCAATTCCTAATTCTGAAATGTTGGGGAATCTAAATTTTCTCTATTGTAACATGGGCGTCCCCCAAACAGGTGCTGTCTTTCCATAAAAGACCTGCTGCCTGTGAAGCAGGTTCACAACTCACAGTCTGGTGGGCATGGGGAATAAGCCATCTGAGCCCAAGATCCACCATCAAGAACTCTATCTGAGCACGGCCTGGAGCTGCTCAGCTTTCATGTGTGCATGTGCTCTTTTTTCGTTCTTTCTCTTTTATTTCCATAGCCTTGGTACATTTCCACTGTGGTGCAGCCATCACTGCCACATATCTCTAAAATTTTTCCATTTTCCCAAACTGAGAAAACACACATTAAACACTAAGTTCTCATTTCTCCCTCCCTCAACTCCTGGCAAACGCCATTCTACTCTTTGTCTCTATGAATTTGATTACTCTAGGGACCCCCTATAAAGGAATCATACCATACCTGTCTTTTGGTGACAGGCATAATGCTCACTTAGCATAATGTCTTCAAGTTTTAACCATGTAACATGTATCAGAACTTCCTTCCATTTTAAAGATGAATAATATTCCATTGTATGTACAAACCAATATTCTTTATCCATTCATCCATTATGGAACATTTGAGTTGCTTCTAACTTTTGGCTATTGTGAATAATGAACATGGGTGTACAAATATTTGTTTGAGTTTCTGTTTACACTTCTTTGGGGTATAGGCCTAGAAGTGGAATTGCTGAAACAAATGTTAAGTCTATGTTTAATTTTTTATGGAACCATCACAACTTTTTCCGCAGAAGCTGCCTCATTTTACATTCCCAACAATGACATTTAGGGGTCCAATTTCTCCACATCCTGCCAACACTTGTTATGAAATATCTTACTGAGTAGGACGTGCTATCTCATTGTGTCTTTGATTTGAATTTCCAGTGATTTGGCCATATTGAGCATCTTTTCATGTGCTAAGTTGACCATTTGTATATCTTCTTTGGGGAAATGTCTATTCAACTCCTTTGTCATGCATTCTAAGTCACGTTCTGCATCATGGCAAAGAACACAGGCTTTGGAACCTAAAAGCCCTTGGCATTCATCTCACTTCTATAGCTTTTAGCTGTGTGAACTCAGGTAATATTTTTACTGTTATGAGCCAGCATTTCCTCAACTGCAAAACAAAATTAGAAAACCTCCAAAGTGAATTTTTGAGAATAAAATAAGTAATATCTTATATAAATTACTGGGGGTCTTTTATTCTTATTTCCCATGGAATAAGGAAATGATTTTCTGTGTGTGTTTTTTTTTTTCTGTGATATCCTCACATCAAAAGGAGACGAAGAAGTGATACAAAGATTTACCTACAAGTTTGTAAAAATTATGAAAGAAGTAATACAAGAAGTCATTCAATGTCCCCATTCAAAAATAATGTTTGCTCTAGTTCTTTTGTTTAATGCTATAATTATCAAGGCCTGAAGTTGAGACCTTTTTTTGTTAGGGATAAAGGCCAAAGATCACCAAAAAGTAAATTCCACCAGGTGCTACAGAGTGAAGCGTCACTAGAACATATATATTAACCTCAGGTGTACACTATCAAATGCTAGCCTTGTTATTGAGCTGTAGTTAAGAAGGTGGTATTGACCAGTTTTCCACAAATATATTCTTTGTCATCCTTATAGCATGTAGAACAGTTTGTCAGCATTTAGAAGCCAATGATACAGAGAAACAAGCCTGATCCTTTAAATATTCCTTAATCCATAAATGTATTTCCTTGGAATATGTTTTCACTTGATTTCTTTTTTTTAAATTTTTATTAATTTTAATGAGGTGACATTAATAAATCAGGATACATATATTCAAAATAAATATCTCCAGGTTATCTTGTCATTCAATTATGTTGCATACCCATCACCCAAAGTAAAATTGTCCTCTGTCACCTTCTATCTGGTTTTCTTTGTGCCCCTCCCCTATCCCCTCTCCCTTCCTCTTCTCCCCCCCGCTCCACCATAACCACCACACTCTTGTCCATGTCTCTTAGGCTCATTTTTATGTCCCACCTATGTATGGAATCAGGAAGTTCTTAGTTTTTTCTGATTTACTTATTTCATTCTGTATAATGTTATCAAGATCCATCCATTTTGTTGTAAATAATCCGGTGTCATCATTTCTTATGGCTGAGTAGTATTCCATAGTGTATATGTGCCACATCTTCTTTATCTAGTCTTCTATTGAAGGGCTTTTTGGTTGTTTCCATGTCTTGACCACTGTGAAAAATGCTGCAATAAACATGGGGCTGCATGTGTCTTTACAAACCAATGTTTTTGAGTTTTGGGGGTATATACCGAGTAGAGGGATTGCTGGGTCATATGGTAGTTTTATTTTTATTTTTTTGAGGAACCATACTTTCTCCCATAATAATTGTATTACTTTATATTCCCACCAACAGTGAATGAGGGTTCCTTTTTCTCCACAGCCTCTCCAACATTTGCTATTACCTGTCTTGTTGATAATAGCTAATCTAACAGGTGTGAGGTGGTATCTCATTGTAGTTTTGATTTGCATTTCTCTATTAGCTAATGAAGATGAGCATCTTTTCATATATCTGCTGGCCATTTGTGTTTCTTTTTGGGAGAAGTGTCTGTTCATGTCCTCTTTCCATTTTTTATTGGATTGTTTGTTGTTGAGTTTTATGAGTTTTTTGTATATTTTGGATATTAGGCCTTTATCTGAGCTATTGTTTGAAAATATCATCTCCCATTTAGTTGGCTTTCTGTTTATTTTGTTGTCAGTTTCTCTTGCTGTGCAAAAACTTCTTAGTCTGATATAGTCCCATTCATTTATTTTTACCATCACTTCCCTTGCCTTTGGAGTCAAATTCATAAAATGCTCTTTAAAACCAAGGTCCATGAGTTTAGTACCTATGTTTTCTTCTATGTACTTTATGTTTCAGGTCTTATATTTAGGTCTTTGATCCATTTTGAATTAATTTTAGTACAAGGAGACAAACTGTAGTCCAGTTTCATTCTTTTGCATATGGCTTTCCAGTTTTCCCAGCACTATTTGTTGAAGAGGCTTTCTTTTCTCCATTGTGTGTTATTGGCCCCTTTTTCAAAAATTATTTGACCATATATATGTGGTTTTATTTCTGGATTTTCTATTCTGTTCCATTGGTCTGAGTGTCTAATATTCTGCCAATACCATGCTGTTTTGATTGTCATGGCTCTCTCCTATAATTTGAAGTCAGGTATTGTAATGCCCCCAGCTTCGTTCTTTTTCCTTAGGATTGCTTCGGCTATTCCGGGTGTTTTATACTTCCATATAAATCTGATTATTTTTTGTTCCATTTCTTTAAAAAATCTCATTGGAATTTTGATGGGAATTGCATTAAATTTGTATATTGCTTTGGGTAATATGGTCATTTTAATTATATTTATTCTTCCTATTCAAGAACAAGGAATATTTTTCCATTTCATATATCTTTTTCCCTTAACAATGCTTGGTAGTTTTCATTATATAGGTCCTTTACATTCTTTGTTATGTTTATTCCTAGATATTTTATTGTTTTTGTTGCAATCGTGAAGGGGATTATTTTTTTGAGTTTGTTTCTAATGTTTCATTGGTTTTTGTATATTAATTTTGTATCTTATGACCTTACTGAATTGGTTTATTGTTTCTAGTAATCTTTTTGTGGCGTTTTTGAGGTTTTCAATATATAGGATCATGTCATCTGCAAAAAGTGAAACCTTTACCTCTTCTTTTCCGATATGAATGCCTTTTATTTCTTTATCTTGTCTGATTGCTCAAGCTAGAACTTCTAGCACCACGTTAAATAAGAGTTGGGAGAATGGACAACCCTGTCTTGTTCCTGATTTAAGGGAGAAAGTCCTCACTTTTATGCCATTTAATATGATGTTAGCTGATGGTTTATCATATATGGCCTTTATCATGTTGAGATATTTTCCTTCTATACCCATTTTGTTGAGAGTCTTAAACATAAAATTGTGTTGTATTCTATTGAATGCCTTTTCTGCATCTATTGATAGGATCATGTGCTTTTTGTTCTTTGTTTTGTTGATATAGTGTATTACGTTAACCGTTTTACGTATATTGAACCATCCTTGAGATTCTGGGATGAATCCCACTTGATCATAATGTATTATTTTTTTAATGTGTTGTGGTATTTGATTTGCTAGTATTTTAGCATCTGTATTCATTAGAGATATTGGTCTGTAGTTTTCTTTTTTTGTGTCCTTGCCAAGTTTTGGGATGAGGGTTACGTTGGCCTCATAAAATGTGTTTGGAAGTATTGCTTCTTCTTCAATTTTTTGGAAGACTTAGAGTAGAACAGGAACAAAATCTTCTTTAAATGTTTTATAGAATTCACTACTATCGCCGTCTAGGCTTAGACTTTTATTTTTGTGGAGGTTTTTAATAGTTTTTTCTATTTCCTCCCTGCTTATTGGTTTGTTTAGGCTTTCTGCTTCTTTATGACTCAGTCTAGGAAGGTTGTATTGTTCTAGGAATTTATCCATTTCTTCTTGATTGTTGAATTTGGTGGCATATAGTTTTTCATAGTATTCTACAATAATTCTTTGTATATCTTTGATATCTATGGTGATTTCTCCTCTTTCATTTTGGATTTTGTTTATGAGTCCTTACTCTTTTTTCCTTGGTGAGTCTTGCCAAGGGTTTGTCAATTTTGTTGATCTTTTCAAAGAACCAGCTCCTTGTTTTATTAATCTTTTCTATAGTTTTTCTGTTCTCTATTTCATTTATTTCTGCTCTAATTGTTATTATTTTCTTTCTTTGTCTGGTTTTGGGTTCTCTTTGTTCTTCTTTTTCTATTTCCTTAAGGTGTGAAGTTAAGTGGTTTACTTAGGCTCTCTCTTGTTTGTTCATATAGGCCTGAAGTAATATGAACTTCCCTCTTATTACTGCTTTTGCTGCATCCCAGAGATTCTAATATGTTGTATTGTCATTTTCATTTGTCTGTATATATCTTTTGATCTCTGCGCTTATTTCTTCTTTGACCCACTCATTTTTTAAAAGTATGTTATTTAGTTTCCATATTTTTGTGGGGTTTTTTTACCTCTTTTTTGCAGCTTAATTCTAGTTTCAAGGCTTTATGATCAGAAAATATGCTTGGTACAAATTCAATTTTTCTGAATTTGCTGATGTTATTTTTGTGGCCCAACATATGATCAATTCTTGAGAATGTTCCATGTACACTAGAGAAAAATGTAAACTTTATCACTTTGGGATGAAATGTCCTGTAGCCGTCTATCATATCCAATTGCTCTAGTGTTTCGTTTAAGGTCAGTATTTCTTTATTGATTTTCTGTTTGGATAAACAATCTAGAGCAATCAGCGGCATATTGAGGTCTCCAAGTATGATTGCATTTTTGTCTTTTTTTGTTTTTAGGTCAGTCAATAGCTGTCTTATATATTTTGTTGCTCCTTGGTTTGGTGCATATATATTAAGAATTGTGGGATGATGTCAGAGTAATGGCATGGTAAGAAGTGATACCGATAAATCTCCCCCAAAACTCAACAAGATCTTCAACCAGAAACAGGAAATAGGGAGTAAGAAATGCTTCGCCTTCCTCACTAACCTAAACAGGGCTGCTTTCACTGGGAACTGAGAATATAGAAACTAAGGCGGGCAAAGGGGGTGAATAGATCCAGGCCGCAGCACAAATGGCCGAACCAGGCTGTGGCACGGAGATCCAAGCCAAGGAAAAACTGTGCCTGTGGCAACCCAGTCAATACAAGCTAACACTTGCAACAAACCTAGACAAAGAAAGACAAGCGAGGCAGCCATTTTCTCCGATTTCCGGGTCGGTGCGCGCAAAGAGTGGGTGAAAGATTCCTCCAAGTGCCTCAGCAGTGGGCTCTTGTGTTACCCCACAGAGAGGCAGAGTCAGGGGCGTTTGTGTGCGGAATCTCCAGGCTGCCCCAGCGCCCTGAAAAAACCACGCATGGGGAGGGAGTGAGAGCCAATTCCAACGCTGGAACTCTTCTGTGTGGGTGGGGGTTTCACTCAGAGGGTGAGGCGGCTGGCCTGATATCCTGGTCTACCCACACAGATAGTGAGCGAGAGATTCCTCCAAGTGCCTCGGCAGTGCACGCCCATGTTATCCCACAGAGGGGCAGAGTCAGGGGCCTTTGTGTGGGCCAAAAGCGGAATCTCCAGACTGCCCCAGCGTCCTAAAAAAGCCGCGCATGGAAAGGGAGCGAGAGCCAATTCCAACACTGGAACTTTTCCGTGCGGGAGGAGGTTTCACTCAGAGTGAGAGACTGCCGGCCTGATATCCTGGTCTGTGTGTGCGGATAGTGAGCAAGAGTTTCCTCCAAGCACCCCGGGAGTGGGTGCCCGCCCGTGTTACCAGATAGAGTGGCAGAACCAGAGGTCTTTGAGTAGGTGGAAGCCCCACCTGCTTATGTTAGCAGCTCTGACTGACTAAACCTTACCCAGAGCCCTGTGCTGAGTGGGAATAGAGTGGGGAGTGGCCAGCTCTTTGAGCCTCTTACTATCCAGGCAGAGGCAGCAGTAACCCCATAGCTGGATTATCAGGCTACTAATTGAGGAAGGAAAGACTAGGAGAGAGGCTCCAGGAACATGGACTCTCTCACTGTCAGAGCCTATAAATGCTAATGAGCCTCGACTGCCAACAAGACTGAAGCACAATACATGACATCGCCATAGAGACTTATCAACTGCAAACCTCTACCTGAGCATGCCAAAGGGGAAGAACCTGGGGTATAGAGTCACCGACCAGGAAGAGGAAGAGAAAAAAAAAAGCAAGAAGATAACCTCTCAAAATCAAGAATAATCCACAGACTTTATAACTTATCCCATTTTATTATATTTGTTCATTTGTTTCTCTTATCTTCATTCTTGATTTTTTTTTTCCCTCCTCCAATTTGGTCGTTTAACTCTCTGTCAGTATTACTCTCTCCTCTCCTTGAAATACACTACCCATAAGTGTTAAATCTCCCATTATCTTTTCTTTCCTCTTCCTTTCTCTCTATGAGGGTTGCACTCCAAAACCCTTAACTTTCTCTCTCTCCTTTTTTTTCTTTTTTCTTCTTTTAGTGGTTTCGTCTTTTTTTCTCTCTCTCTCTCTCTTTCTTTTCTCCCTCTATATTAGTTTCTTCCTTTCTCCTTTATGTCTCCTCTCATTCAAACCTCAATAACAAACAAATTATCTTATCTGGGACTCACACTTATGTTTGTGGCATTTTGGGGGGTTTTTACTTCACCTTTTTAACTCACTAGCAGTGCTCCCATCCCTGGCTCTCCATTTTATCTAATTCTTGTTTCACTAAATACAATAGTAACTTTTTAATTTGTCCCCCCACTTTCCTATTTCCCTCTTATTCCTCTCATCATAACTCTTAGTCAACCAACACCTAAAAGAAAATCATTTTATTCTTGACCCAAATTTTTTTCTTATTTGCTTTTTGTGGGTCCATACCCCCCTTTTTTTGTTTTTTGTTTGTTTGTTTGTTTGTTTTTTGGTTTTTTGCCCCTTTATTACTTCTCCCCAATTCAGGCCCTCATTTACAGGCATTGTTTGTTCTATTTAGTACAATATAATTCACAGTTCACCACAAGATTTTCTCAAGAAAGAGGGGAGAGGAGAGGAGAGGAAAAAAGGAGGGGGGGAAAATTTCCTTTTTTAAAATTTTTATTTTATTTTTCTTTATTTAATTATTAATTTTTTTAAAAAACAACACTTTTCAATTTTTATTTTTATTTTTTTAACTTTTTATTCTTTATTAAATCTCACTAATATTATCAACAAAATCACTCTCAGATGCCATTAAGGAAGAGAAAATCGAATATCATGGATACAAAAGAAAGAGAGGTAACACAGATAGATGAGGAAAAATCTATGGAGAAAAAATTTAATATATTGGAAACCTTGGAGTTAAACGACAGAGAATTTAAAATAGAAATCCTAAAAATACTCAGAGATATACACAGAAAGGCAATTAAGGGAGCTCAGAAAACAACTCAATGAACACAAAGAATATATTCCCAAGTAAATTGAAACTATAAAAACAAATCAAACAGAGATGAAAAACTCAATTCACAAGCTGAAAAACGAGGTAATAAGCTTAACTAATAGAACAGGCCAGATAGAAGGATTAGTGAAACAGAAGACAAGCAACTTGAGGGACAACAGAGAGAAAAAGAAAGAGACTCAAAAATTTAAAAAAATACGATAGCCCTACAGGAATTATCTGACTCCATCAAAAAGAATAACATAAGAATAATAGGTATACCACAGGGAGAAGAGAGAGAAAATGGAATGGAGAACATAAACAAATAATAGATGAGAACTTCCTAAGCCTGTGGAAAGAACTAAAGCCTCAAATTCAAGAAACAAACAGAACTCCGAGTTTTCTTAACCCCAACAAACCTACTCCAAGGTACATCATAATGAAATTGGCACAAACCAACCGCAAAGAAAAAATTCTCAAGGCAGCCAAGGAAAAGAAGAATACAACATATAAAGGAAGGCCCTTTAGATTATCATCAGATTTCTCAACAGAAACTCTACAAGCTAGAAGAGAGTGGACCCCAATATTTACAGTCCTGAAAGAGAGGAACTTTCAGCCACGAATACTATACCCATCAAAGCTATCCTTCAAATATGAAGGAGAAATAAAAACATTCACAGATACAGAAAAGATGAGGGAATTTATCATCACAAAACCCCCACTCCAGGAACTACTAAAGGGGGTTCTCCAATCAGATACAAAAAAAACCAAAAACAAAACCACAAGTAAAAGCTCCACCAAGAACACAATAAAACCAAATTTAAACTGTGACAACAACAAAAAGAAAGGGGGGGGGGAAGAGGATGGAGATTAACAGTAGCAAAGGACGATGGAGTACAAAAGTACTCACAAAATAGTGCACTACAATGAACGGGGTAGGAACGCTTTTTATTAATTAAAGGTAACCACCATTGAAAAAACCACCACAGAAGCACATGATGTAAAAAAGATAGTAACGGAGGAAAGATGTATGGAATACAACCAAATAAAAACAAAAGATAGAAAAATGAAACAGAAGGATCAAACAAGACACAAAACTAACAGAAAGCAATCTATAAAATGGCAATAGGGAACTCACAAGTGTCAATAATTACACTAAATGTAAATAGATTAAACTCACTAATAAAAAGGCACAGAGTAGCAGAATGGATTAAAAGGGAAAATCCAACTGTATGCTGCCTACAAGAAACTCATCTAAGTAACAAGGATAAAAACAAATTCAAAGTGAAAGGCTGGAAAACAATACTCCAAGCAAATAACATCCAAAAAAAGCAGGTGTAGCAATACTCATATCTGATAATGCTGACTACAAGACAGCAAAAGTACTCAGAGACAAAAATGGCCATTTCATAATGGCTAAGGGGACACTGAATCAAGAAGACATAACAATTCTTAATATATATACACCAAACCAAAGAGCACCAAAATATATAAGACAGCTACTTAGTGACCTTAAAACAAAAACTGACAAAAATACAATCATACTTGGAGACCTCAATACACCGCTGACGGCTCTAGATCAGTCATCCAAACAGAGAATCAACAAAGATATAGTGGCCTTAAACAAAACACTAGAGCACCTGGATATGATAGACATCTACAGGACATTTCATCCCAAAGTGACTGAGTATACATTTTCCTCCAGTGTACATGGATCATTCTCAAGAATTGACCATATCTTGGGCCACAAAAACAACATCAGCAAATTCAGAAAAGTCAAAGTTGTACCAAGCATACTTTCTGATTATAAAGCCTTGAAACTAGAATTCAACTGCAAAAAAGAGAAAAAAAAAACCCACAAAAATGTGGAAACTAAACAACATACTTTTAAAAAATGAATGGGTCAAATAAAAAATAAGTGCAGAGATCAAAAGATATATATAGACAAATGAAAATGACAATACAACATATCAGAATCTATCAGATGCAGCAAAAGCTGTGATAAGAGGGAAGTTCATATCACTTCAGGCATATATGAACAAATAAGAGAGAACCCAAGGGAACCACTTAACTTCACACCTTAAGGAACTAGAAAAAGAAGAACAAAGACAACCCAAAACCAGCAGAAGAAAGGAGATAATAAAAATCAGAGCAGAAATAAATGAAATAGAGAACAGAAAAACTATAGAAAAAATTAATAGAACAAGGAGCTGGTTCTTTGCAAAGATCAACAAAATTGACAAACCCCTGGCAAGACTTACCAAGGAAAAAAGAGAAAGAACTCATATAAACAAAATCCAAAATGAAAGAGGAGAAATCACCACGGACATTGTAGATATACAAAGAATTATTGTAGAATACTATGAAAAACTTTATGCCACTAAATTCAACAACCTAGAAGAAATGGATAAATTCCTAGAAAAATACAACCTTCCTAGACTGAGTCAAGAAGAAGCAGAAAGCCTAAAGAGACCTATTAGTAGAGAAGAAATAGAAAAAACCATTAAAAACCTCCCCATAAATAAAAGTCCAGGCCCAGACAGCTATACCAGCGAATTTTATCAAACATTCAAAGAAGACTTGGTTCCTATTCTACTGAAAGTCTTCCAAAAAATTGAAGAAGAAGCAATACTTCCAAACACATTTTATGAGGCCAACATAAACCTCATACCAAAACCAAGCAAGGATGACACAAAAAAAGAAAACTACAGACCAATATCTCTAATGAATACAGATGCTAAAATACTAGCAAATAGAATACAACAACATATTAATAAAATAATACATCATGATCAAGTGAGATTCATCCCAGAATCTCAAGGATGGTTTAACATACATAAAACGGTTAATGTAATACACCATATCCACAAAACAAAGAACAAAAACCACATGATCTTATCAATAGACACAGAAAAGGCTTTTGATAAAATACAACACAATTTTACGTTTAAGACTCTCAACAAAATGGGTATAGAAGAAAATATCTCAACATGATAAAGGCCATATATGATAAACCTTCAGCTAACATTATATTAAATGGCACAAAACTGAAGGCTTTCCCCCTTAAATCAGGAACAAGACAGGGTTGTCCACTCTCTCCACTCTTATTTAATGTGGTACCAGAGGATCTAGCCAGAGCAATCAGACAAGACAAAGAAATAAAAGGCATCCATATCGGAAAAGAAGAAGTAAAGGTATCACTTTTTGCAGATGATATGATCCTATACATCGAAAACCCCAAAGAATCCACAAAAAGACTATTAGAAACAATAAGCCAATACAGTAAGGTCGCAGGATACAAAATTAACATACAGAAGTCAATAGCCTTTCTATATGCCAACAATGAAACCTTTGAGAACAAACTCAAAAAAATAATCCCCTTCACGATTGCAACAAAAAAAATAAAATACCTAGGAATAAACATAACAAAGAATGTAAAGGACTTATATAATGAAAACTATAAACCATTGTTAAGGGAAATCGAAAAAGATATAATGAGATGGAACAATATTCCTTGTTCTTGGTTAGGAAGAATAAATATAATCAAGATGGCCATATTACCCAAAGCAATATACAAATTTAATGCAATTCCCATCAAAATTGCAATGAGATTTTTTAAAGAAATGGAGCAAAAAATCATCAGATTTATATGGAACTATAAAAAACCCCGAATAGCCAAAGCAATCCTAAAGAAAAAGAATGAAGTTGGGGGCATTACAATACCTGACTTCAAACTATATTATAGGGCCACGACAATCAAAACAAAATAGTATTGGCAGAAAAATAGACACTCAGACCAATGGAACAGAATAGAAAACCCAGAAATAAAACCACATATATATAGTCAAATAATTTTTGATAAAGGGGCCAACGACACACAATGGAGAAAAAGAAAGCCTCTTCAATAAATGGTGCTGGGAAAACAGGAAAGCCACATGCAAAAGGATGAAACTGGACTACAGTTTGTCCCCCTGTACTAAAATTAACTCAAAATGGATCAAAGATCTAAACATAAGACCTGAAACGATTAAGTACATAGAAGAAGACATAGGTACTAAACTCATGGACCTGGGTTTTTGTTTGTTTGTTTGTTTGTTTGTTTGTTGTATTTTTCTGAAGCTGGAAATGGGGAGAGACAGTCAGAGAGACTCCCGCATGCGCCCGACCTGGATCCACCCGGCACGCCCACCAGGGGCGATGCTCTGCCCCTCCGGGATGTCGCTCTGCTGCGACCAGAGCCACTCCAGCACCTGGGGCAGAGGCCAAGGAGCCATCCCCAGCGCCCGGGCTATCTTTGCTCCAATGGAGCCTTGGCTGTGGGAGGGGAAGAGAGAGACAGAGAGGAAGGAGGAGAGGGGGGTGGAGAAGCAAATGGGCGCTTCTCCTATGTGCCCTGGCCAGAAATTGAACCCGGTTCCCCCGCACGCCAGGCCGATGCTCTACCACTGAGCCAACCGGCCAGGGGTGGACCTGGGTTTTAAAGAGCATTTTATGAATTTGATTCCAAAGGCAAGAGAAGTGAAGGTAAAAATAAATGAATGGGACTACATCAGACTAAGAAGTTTTTGCTCAGCAAGAGAAACTGATAACAAAATAAACAGACAGCCAACTAAATGGGAAATGATATTTTCAAACAACAGCTCAGATAAAGACCTAATATCCAAAATATACAAAGAACTCATAAATCTCAACAACAAACAAACAAACAATCCAATAAAAAATGGGAAGAGGACATGAACAGACACTTCTTCCAGGAAGAAATACAAATGGCCAACAGATATATGAAAAGATGCTCATATTCTTTAGTTATTAGAGAAATGCAAATCAAAACTGCAATGAGATACCACCTCACACCTGTTAGATTAGCTATTATTAACAAGACAGGTAATAGCAAATGTTGGAGAGGCTGTGGAGAAAAAGGAACCCTCATACACTGTTGGTGGGAATGTAAAGTAGTACAACCATTATGGAAGAAAGTATGGTGGTTCCTCAAAAAACTGAAAATAGAACTACCTTATGACCCAGCAATCCCTCTACTGGGTATATACCCCAAATACTCAGAAACATTGATATGTAAAGACACATGCAGCCCCATGTTCATTGCAGCATTGTTCACAGTGGCCAGGACATGGAAACAACCAAAAAGCCCATCAATAGATGACTGAATAAAAAATATGTGGCACATATACACTATGGAATACTACTCAGCCATAAGAAATGATGACATCGGATCATTTACAGCAAAATAGTGGGATCTTGATAACATTATACGAAGTGAAATAAGTAAATCAGAAAAAAACAGGAACTGCATTATTCCATACGTAGGTGGGACATAAAAGTGAGACTAAGAGACATTGATAAGAGTGTGGTGGTTACGGGGGGAGAGGGGAGAGGGAGAGGGAAAGGGGGAGGGGGAGGGGCACAAAGAAAACTGGATAGAAGGTGACAGAGGACAATCTGACTTTGGGTGATGGGTATGCAACATAATTGAACAACAAGATAACCTGGACATGTTTTCTCTGAATATATGTATCCTGATTTATTGATGTCGCCCCATTAAAAATATAAAATAAAATAAAATTTAAAAAAAAAGAATTGTTATGTTTTCTTGATTCAGTGTCCCCTTAATCATTATGAAATGATTATTTTTGTCTCTGATTACTTTTGCTGTCTTGTAGTCAGCATTGCTAGATACAAGTATTGCTACACCTGCTTTTTTTTGGACATTATTTTCTTGGAGTATTGTTTTCCAGCCTTTCACTTTGAATTTGTTTTTATCCTTGTTGCTTAGATGTGTTTTTTTAGGCAGCATACAGTTGGATTTTGTTTTCTAATCCATTCTGTGTCTTTTTATTGGTGAGTTTAACCATTTACATTTAGTGTAATTATTGACATTTGAGGGTTCCCATTGCCATTTTATATATTGCTTTCTGTTAGTTTTGTATCTTGTTTGATTCTTTTCTTTTGTTTTTCTATCATTTGTTTTTATTTGGTTGTAATCCATACTTCTTTCCTCTGTTGCTACCTTTTTTAAGTCATGTGCTTCTGTGGTGGTTTTTTCAGGGGTGGTTACCATTAAGTAATGAAAAGGGTACTTACCATGTTCATTGTAGTACATTATCTTATGAGTACTTCTGCACTCCATCGTCCTTTGCTACTGTTAATCTTCATCCTCTCCTCTTTTTTGTTTTTGTTATCACAGTTTAAATTTGGTTTTATTGTGTTCTTGGTGGAGCTTTTACTTGTGGTTTTGTTTTGATTTGTTCTTTTTTAGAAAACCCCCTTTAGTATTTCCTGAATTGGAGGTTTTCTGATGATAAATTCCTTCATCTTTTTTGTATCTGTGAATGTTTTTATTTCTTCTTCGTATTTGAAGGATAGCTTTGATGTGTATAGTATTCTTGGCTATAAGTTCCTCTCTTTCAGAACTTTAAATATTGGGGTCCAATCTCTTCTAGCTTGTAGAGTTTATTATATTTAGCCAACTTTTTGCCCAGTCATACCTTCTTGTTCAGTGTGTGGGACTTTCAGATGCTCCAGGGATAGATTTTTCTGTCTCTGGTTGTAGAACTTGTTGAAATTTTGGGGAGAGGTATTGAGATTGCTCCTCATGGCACCATTTCTCTGATGTCACCCCCCTTCACTTGATTTCTATGTTGCATCTTAGTTCCTTGGAATCACCCTCTCTTATAACATACCTCTACTCTCTGAGGTGTCCCTTGCTCATGATCTCATCAGTCTAACCCAATAATCTTAGGCAATATCCATGAGCCCAAGTTTCTAAGAAGCTCAGGAATCTGTCAAGTCATGTGTAAAATATAAAATTGGAACCATGGAGAACCTTCTATAATAGTGGCAAAATATGGGAAAATGCAAAGGAAGGCAGAAGAAAATTTACATTTAATGAGCACCTAGTGTAAAAGAACAAGAAATTGTTAACATGGGAATGGACATGGACTTGAGCAATTTCCTCAGCCTACCAAAGAGAATTTTGAACTTCCAATCCATTTTGTCTTCTTTATTCTAAACAATATTAAGCAAGAAAAAAAATAAAGAAAGAGAGAGAGAGAAAGAAAGAAAGAAAGAGAAAGAAAGAAAGAAAGACAAAAGAAACAAAAAAAACACATCATAGATACAGATAGCAGAGTGGTGATTACCAGAGGGAAAGGAAGGTTGGGGAAGGAGGAGGAAGGTATGGGGAGATAAATGGACAAATAATGTATTATAGGACTGTACACCTAAAACCTATATAATTTTATTAACCAATGTCACCTCATTAACTTTAATAAATAACAAAAATACAAAAATAAATAGAATAAAATAAAAAGAATATGGACTCTATTCTGAGAGAAAGGCCAAGTGAATCTACATAATAAGCAACTGAGAAGAAGATGAAGGAAGAGGAAAGAAAAAGTCATAGGTGAAGGGTGGAGAATTTTCTCTGGGAAATGTTGAGAAGTCCCTTAAGAGGTCCAGGGTATGAGTGAAGTGGCAGGAAGAGCAGATAATTTTGGTAAGTGTTGATCAAATAGTTGGGCTACCTTTAATGAAATTCTTTTTGGCAATGAAAATGTGTTTCTTCAAATTTGAATCTGTAAGACCGAACTATATGGGAACCTGAGACTTTTTAGGATTCCACTAATATGTATTACGGGGGGTCCTTGGTTTACGATACCGTTCCATTCCTATGACAGTGATGTAACATAAATTTTGGTGTAAGCTTAAACACCCCCTAGCTAAGTTACTTACTTATCCTAACACAGTTGTAAAATCTTATTCTAGTACATAAAAACACAACTAAGCCACAGAAAAAGGAAAAGGTCATAAATATACTGTACTGTACATTGTACTATAGTAACAGAAAAAATGAGTATATAAAAAAATCCTTACCTTTATTACTGTGATTGACCTGCACATTGGAAGGGGCATTGCAAGGTGATAGAGAGTGACCTATTGGGAGGAAGAAGCTGGAGAGGCAGGAAAACCTGCGGAAGGTGCTGGAGATAGTGGGTCAGGGGAATCAGGATTGCCTAAGGGACATGCAGGAGATGCTGGAGATGATTTTACCTGTACTACAGGTGTTTCCTCTGGATAAGCAGCTGATGTAGAGAGTACAGGGTCTGTTGCAGGCCTCTCCACTTTCCTAAATATTTGTTCAAGGCCAGTCTGGGGGACACCAACTCCTTCACTCACAAGCTGCATTACTGCATATTTTTCAGCTGCATGCAGCCAAACTAATTCGCCCACATAGTTCGTTAAGTACAACACTAACAGCATAACAGCATAAGCCAAAACACTCATGTTTCAATTTTTTGAAGTTTTTTTTTTCTTTTTGTATTTTTCTGAAGTTGGAAACTGGGAGGCAGTCAGACAGACTCCCGCATGCGCCTGACCGGGATCCACCTGGCATGCCCACGAAGGAGTGATGCTCTGCCCATCTGGGGCATCGCTCTGTTGCAACCAGAGCCATTCTAGTGCCTGAGGCAGAGGCCACAGAGCCATCTTCAGCGCCCAGGCAAACTTTGCTCCAATGGAGCCTTGGCTGCAGGAGGGGAAGAGAGAGACAGAGAGGAAGGAGAGGGGGAGGGGTGGAGAAGTATCTTGTGCCCTGGCCGGGAATCAAACCCAGGACTCCTGCACACCAGGCCGACGCTCTACCACTGAGTCAACCAGCCAGGGCCAATTTTTTAAAGTTTTTATGGGGTAAACATCATAAACTGGAAACATCATATATTTAGACTATCATAACCCAAGGACCCTCTGTACCTGCTTTTCTCACCCAGTGTCAATATTTTCTGGACATAGACCTGCATTTTACAGAAGCAGTAGGACATAGTAGAACCTCTTGAGTTAGCTGGGTTCAAAATCTGGTTCAACTACATATTAGCTATATAGACGTGAGTTAATCGCTTACCCTCCATGTACCTTCATTTTATCATCTATGTAATAGCAATACCAAAATTAGCTCATACATTTTCAAAGAAGATAAAGATATTGAAAAGCTTGTTGTCATATGATAACTCTTCAGTAATTGTTAGTGTTATCTTTACAGCCCTGGCTGGATAGCTTGGTTGGTTAAGAGCTTTGTCCTGAAGCACTGAGGTTGCAGGTTTGATCCCGGTCAGGGCACACACAGAAGCAAATTGATGTTCCTGTCTCTCTCTCTGTTTCTTTCCCTGCTTCTCTCACTAAAATTAATTAATTAATTAATTAAAAATAATATTATCTTTACACATGATAAAATTAAAGATATCACATGACTTGCTGAAGGTCACAGCCTATGGGTAGTGTTGCCAGATAAATTATGGGATGTCCTATTTAAAATTGGATTTTAAACAAATAACGAATAGTTTTATTGTGCATGTCCTAAATATTGCATGAGATATATTAAAAAATATTTGTTTTTTTATCTAAATTCCACTTTAATGTAATGTCTTATGCTTTTATTTGCTAAATCTGACAACATTGACTGTGATTCAAATTCATATTTTTTTACCTAACCAGGCGGTGGCACAGTGGATAGAGCGTCGGCCTGGGATGCAGAGGACCCAGGTTTGAGACCCCGAGGTCGCCAATTTCAGTGCGGGTTCAACTGGTTTGAGCAAAGCTCACCAGCTTGGACCCAAGGTTGCTGGCTTGAGGAAGGGGTTACTCGGTCTGCTGAAGGCCCATCATTAAGGCACATATGAGAAAGCAATCAATGAACAACTAAAGTATCACAACAAAAAACTGATGATTGATGCTTCTCATCTCTCCGTTCCTGTCTGTCTCTATCTATTCCTCTCTCTGATTCTCTCTCTGTCTCTGAAAAAAAAAACAAATTCATATATTTTGACTGCCAAATGCATGCTCTAACACTTGATCATAGGAACAGTTGGAGCCTGGAAATGGGAAAAAGTGCCAAGTGGTTCATGGACATCCCAGGGAAATGACACAGAGAGAGTATATTGAGCACCTCCAATGTGTCTAAGTCATGCTAAATAGTGAGCTCAACTAGATCAGTATTATTATTTCCATTTTATAGAAGGGAAAATTGCAAGTCCAAAATGCTAAATACTTGGCCAAGGACACAACAGATAGGAAGTAATACAGTTGAAGTTCCAAATCTTCACATCACTTTAGATCATGTTGTTAAGACAGTTTGACTGGGAAGAATTTGTGAGGCATAAAAAATGTGGCTGGCTGTTTTCTGAGAAAGTCTAGGGGAGCTGCATTTCCCTTTAAGTGACTCAGGTCCATGCAGTAAAGGGAAAATGGCTGTCCTCCTGCAGGTTTAAACATATAGACAAGTAATGTTTAGATTCTCAAAGCAAAAAGTAATCTGAGTTTGATGGTCTGAACACCCTGTATTCACTGGAAGGCTGCCAACACTGCACTTAGCGAGTGAGAGGGGTGAAGTTCCCCTCTTTTATTCCTGGGGATGATAAAGTAAGCCATATGATCTATTCAAAAATATGTGCAAAGTCACCAAAATGACACACACACACAAAAGTTTGTTCATCATACCTCTGTCAGAGCCAGATGTACTTTATAGATTTTCCCATATTTATTTTGAGAATAGAATCTTTGTATTTGACAGAGTCAGAAAATTAAGTACTCAGAGCAAAGTCTCTTCTGATAGATAAAAAATGAATAAAAACTCTAGTAATTTTGTTTTAAATTCCCCCAACTGCCATTATCAGTCTCAAGTCCTGAGCATCTGCTCATTCAATTGAGATGGTTTAGAAGGGGCTATCATTTTCTTAGTTCAAAAGCAAATTGAACTAAGCCAGCTCAGTCTATAAATAACAACAATTACACTTCTAGCTAACAAGGAGAATTCTGACATGCCTTTTATTCATTAAGCAATTTTTGTTTGATCATCTACAATATAATGGTGACCCTGCCAGGTACTAGGGAAGCAAAGTGACTCATGACTATTTAGACCTTACCATGTGGATATCTTTTCTCAAAAACTAGCAAATTATGTACTATAGTTGGAGAAGAAAATAGCAAACAACAAGGAAGAAAAAATATTGAGATTGTTTAGCACATTATCTTTGAGTTTGAAATATTTTTCAGTTCTCAGTATGTCTGCCTCTTAACACCAGAATTTGTAATTACTCCCATCTATTAAAAAAGAAACACAGGTTGAAGTAGTGTGAATGGTTCCTAGTTTAGCTAGTCTACCATGTTAATGTTAGGAAAGCTGTTTTTCTTTGATAAGTGCAGTGGTATTTATGCTAACCAGAACTCATTTAGTTGCAAGTCACAGAAACTCAATTCAAAGTGACTTAAGCAAAAAATATATATATTTTCTTGGGTCATGAAATCATATTGTGCAGAGAGTGAATGTGAATGAATCAAGTAGCTTAGATACATAGGGAATTTTTTCTCTTTCCATCTCTTGGTTCTGATTAAATTTGCAAGCCCAAGGAGCTCCTACTTTAATTTTCCAATTCAGCATGGAAAAAAATATTTCACTTTAACAATGATTCCAACAAACTCGCCCATCCCTGAATCAATCATAAACCCACTGGGGATGATGGTGTCCAAAGCATGAAAGATTTTGATTGTCTGGGGTAGGAGGGGGTAATTCCACTAGAATGACAAGGGAAGGAGGGGTTAGCCAAAGAAAATTGAAGGTCTGGTCATGAGACAAAAAGGAAATTCATATCGAGCAGAGAGAAACAAACATGTCAAATACACAGTTTTTAACAGCCTTCCCATAACATTATAAATACAAATATTTTTTAAAGAGTCAAAATATGTTTTCGAAAGTGGAAGAAGCAAGGGGATTCTAGTCTGGAGGTGCCTTCACACCGGGAACGAGGGAGCAGTGCTGAGAGGGAGAATAACTGTCACCTCTGTCCCCTAGACCTAGTGTCCACACACCTTTTAGACCAATGGTCCCAACCTTTTTTAGGCCACAGACCAGTTTAATGTCAGAAAATATTTTCACGGACCGGCCTTTAGGGTGGGACAGATAAATGTCTCACGTGACCAAAACAAGCGTCAAGAGTGAGTCTTAGACGGATGTAATAGAGGGAATCTGGTCAATTTTTAAAAATAAAACATTGTTCAGACTTAAATATAAATAAAATGGAAATAATGTAAGTTATTTATTCTTTCTCTGCGGACCAGTACCAAATGGCCCACGGACCACTACAGGTCCATGGCCCGGGGGTTGGGGACCACTGTTTTAGACCATCTGCCTGAAGAAAGTGGTTGAACTTGAGTTTAGTTAAATGTTTAAACTATTGATTTTAAAGTGAGAAATGACAGCCTAACCAGGCAGTGGCACAATGGATAGAGTGTTGACCTGGGATACTGAGGACTCAAGTTTGAAACCCTGAGGTCGCAGGCTTGAGTGCAGGCTCATCTGGCTTTTGTGCAGGCTCACCAGTTTGAGCCCAGGGTCACTGGCTTGAGCATGGGATCATAGACATGACCCCAAGGTCACTGGCTTGAGCAAGAAATCACTGGCTGGACTAGAGCCCTTCAGTCAAGGCACATATGAGAAAGCAATTAGTGAACAACTAGAGTGCCACATCTACGAGCTGATGCTTCTCATCTCTCTCCCCTCCTGTCTGTCTGTCTGTTGGTTTCTTTCTTTCTCCTTCTCTAAAAAAAATTAAAAAGTGATAAATGACAATAGTTAATAATTAGGGTATTGGTCTTTGGAAGCAGAGCTAAGTTAAAAATGTAGCTTTACCCTTCAGTAACTCTGTAACCTGCAACATGTTAACTCTCTTTAAATCTTAATTTCCTCATCTGGAGAAAAATGGGGGCCATAATTGAATCTAGGGATGAAACATGGCCATACATGAAGCTTAGCATAGACTCCAGCTCTCAAACAGAAGTTGGAAAAATTTTGACATTTTGTTACTTCTCTCCTCCTTTCCCTAAGGAAAGGTGTTCATTGGATAGAAGTTTCAGCTTTAACAGGCTGATTCTCACCACCAGCTACATAATTTGCAGGCCCAGTGCAAAAAAAAAAAAAAATACCATGAGGCCCTTTGTTCCCAGACTAACAAGAATTTCAAGATGGCTGCAGCAGAGCATCAAATCAAGTATGTAAGGCCCTTCTAAGCACAGGGCCTCTTTGTGCAATAGTGCAGCTCTCAACCCACTCAGATGAATGTGACTCTCACGTTACTTTTGCTAAAAGAAATGTCATGTCAGATCCCTTCTGACTAAGAAAGGAGTGTGAGCATTTACTTGAGGTCCATTTCTTATAAGGAGCAAAATCTCTGAAATGAAGCTTCATTTTCTCCCTCGCTCAGATTGGGGGAGACTTCAGACATGGGTAAGAGATGGACACTTTCCCAGGAGATGCCATTTTCAATTGATTTTAAGGAGGTGTAAAAGAAAAAAGAAAAGCGCTTTTTTTTTTTTTTAATTTGGATGGGAAGCTTTCTGGAGATGGAAGACAAATGACGATATGGAAAGGAATTTTCAGTGAAATAACATTATAAATAGCTCTGAAAGCATAACAAAGTGAAGCCAAGACAAATGGACGCTTTGCATGGTCTGAAATTCCACAAAGATTCTCTTTCAGCAATACACTTTATTAATAAATCAGTTTTCTTTGCTCCATTAAAATCATAAAGCCAAGTAACTTGTGGTTAAGTTAATGTCACTTTTGTCCTCATTCAAAGAGCTCACCTGAGCAACAAAGAATTGTTTTGATCTAAGAGATTTAAAAATACATTAAAAAATTGAATTTCCATAAATTGAAAAAAAACAACCTTGTTTTTATTCAGTCATGGATTATTCTATGGTTCCACAGTCACAGAAAGAAGGACTCAAATAATCTTCTAACCTCTATAGGCTGCAAAAATAGATGGAACAATCTCCTTGCTTTGCATAATCCAAACTAATCCAAATGATGGTAGTGTTGCCCCAGTTTAAAACTCAAGGGTAAGAAGTTGAGCCACACCCTCTTCATTTTATTTGCAGTAGAAATTTAACTTTAACTCCCATCATCCTAGGAGCAAAGTGACATGCTGGTAATCCATGTCAATAGTAAATAAACATTTATTTATAATCTAATATATAAAAAGCAATAAACTGGGTGGCAAAGGCACATTTACTATAGCATCCTAAATAAAGGAAAGAGCATATGCAAAACACTGAAGTCTGAAAGGGCATTTAGAGCATGACTTCACCAACAGTCAAATAGGCAAGAAACCCCATAAAGGACTGGTGGTAAAGTCATGCTCTAAATGCCCTTTCAGACACAGTGTTTTGCATATGCTCTTTCCTTTATACACATATATTTAAAAATTCCAAAGCAAAGCACATTGACAAAAACCTCATCCACCACCAGCTTTTGAGGGGACCATGAAAACATGGTTCAAATTTCATTTTGTTAATTTTTTAGTGAGAAGTTGCCATGTTGGTATTCCACATTCACAACTGACATGCATCTTGCCCACATTCAGATTTCCTCTGCAATCTCGTGATCTCAGATAAGTTACAGCTCAATTTACCTCTTAGATGAATGTGAGTCCATTAAAAAAAAATTGACAACATTTTCAGGGCTCTAGGTGGTCCTCAAGGCCGGCTTACCCCCAAGAGAAGGGTTAGCTTAAAAAAATATTCATTGTTGAGCAGGAACTTTGTACTGGGAAGCAAGCAACAGGTCCACAGCTCCAATGAAAATGCTTCGTGTTAAAGCAGCTCAAGCTGGAAGACAGGGCCCTGCAAAAAAAAATGTCTTCCAGGGCAGTTTACCGCTGGGAGATAATCACCGGCATGTCAAAAAAAGAATGGAAACTAGGATTACCCATTGATCAAGGTGTAGCTTTGCTGGTAAGAATTCTTCAAAATTAGTAGGCATCAACCAAATGGGAGATGATATTTACAAACAACAGTTCTGATAGGAAGTTAATTTTCAAAATATATAAACTCAAAAAACTCAGCAGCAAACAAACATTCCAATTAAAAAATGGGGGGAGGACCTGAACAGACCCTTTTATGAAAACATACAAATGGCCAACAAATATATGAAAAAATGCTCATCTTCACTAGCTATTAGAGAAATGCAAATCAAAATTACAATGAATACCACCACATGTCTGTTAGATTGGCTACTATCAACAAGACAGGTAATAACAAGTGTTGGAGAGGCTGCGGAGAAAAAGGAACCTTCATTCACTGTTGGTGGGAATGCAAATTAATACAACCATTATGGAAGAAAGTATGGTGGTTCTTCAAAAAATTAAGAAGGGAACTACCATATGACCCAGCAATCCCTCTACTGAGTATCTATCCCCCAAAATAAAAAAAAAAATTATTATGCAAAGACAGACGCACCCTCATGTTCATCACAGCATTATTCACAGTGGCCAAGACATGGAACAATTACAGTGCCCCTTGACAGAGGACTGGATAAAGAAGATGTGGTACAAATATACCATGGGATACTACTTAGCCATAAGAAATGATGACATATTGCCATTTAAGACAACATGGATGGACCTTGAAGACATTATACTGAGTGAAATAAGTAAATCAGAAAAAGCTAAGAACTGTATGATTTCACACATAGATGGGATATAAAAATGAGACTCAGAGACATAGATAAAATGTTGTGAAGTAGTTACCGGGGGAGGGGCATTAAAAGAGATTAATATACGGTGATGGAAAATGATTTGACTTTGGGTGATGGGCACACAACACAATCAACAGTTCAAATGCTATGGAAATGTTTACTAATTTCTAAATAAAATTGTTTTTAAAAATCAGTGGGCAGTGATGCACCTTTTGTTATAAAAGTGGACCCCAGTGACAATGGACTTCTTACTGGATTAAAGTTCTACCAGCAAGCTGACAAACCAGAGTAAATTCAGAAGTGGATTCATACCCATAAACTAAATTACTCACCTGGATATTTCTAAGTATGATAAAGTTGGAAAAGTTGCAGTTTTATCATAGTGGATCCCTTTGGGAGTTATACCTTCAGAAAATATATGAAGCAAATGACAAAAGGTTTTCTTGGAAAGCTGTCTTTCAGCTGAGCTTAAGATTTCTAGATATTCTGGAATATATTCATGAATATATCATGGAGGTATCAAGGTCTCAAATTGTCTTCTGAGCTGCAAGAATCCTGACCAGGTGTACCGGTTAGATAATGGCCTTGCTTATTGGACTATCCAGAAAGAATTCATAAATAATGCAAAAAAACCCCAAAAGATGTCATGATGGCATTGTTGAATTCACCACAATTGACTTGCACATTGGCGTGGTCCCATTGAGACACTGTGACTTGGAAATACTTGGTTATTGTATAATTCAGGGGCTCAAAGACTATCTTCCGTGAGAGGATAATTTGAAAGATGCTAAATCTATGTTAGAGATTCCAAAATTAGATACAGAGAAAACGCTGCAGGTTTGATAGGCAAATGGTTTCCTAAGAAAAACAAGACAGATGAAAGTTCTAAATATATGGAAACAGTGAAATTACTGAACCATGCTGAGAAACTTCTTTATAAAAATTGACAGGATATTCCTTTGCAAGGACTAAAATCTATAGGAAGTAAGACTGGCAGCAAACTTCAACTTGGCAATGTGGAGAATGGAGGTTTGAAAGCACAAACTGTAACAACAAAGCAGAAGAAGTTGATAAAAGCACAGAATTTAGTGTTGAAGACATGGAGTGCTCCGATGCACAGATAGAAGAAGCCAGGCAAACCCATTTTAAAAAGATAGAGTCCAGAAGGAAACCCCGCTCTGTGAGCCAGTTTTTCTTCTTTTCATTTGACTTTTTCTTCTTCTTATACTTTAAGTGTTTTCATGTGAGTCTTGTAAGTAGAGGTAACAAGAAAACACCTATATCTTTGAAAAACAAATTAAAGACTAACATTTAAAATCTTTAGATTATATGTACTCTGTAAGCTGTCTCACACTGTGTGACAGGTTCTGGGTACTAACAGAAAAAGTTCATGACAGGTACTTTCCAATCACCATCTCAGAGCATGTAAAATGTTTGACCAAGTCCTTTCTGTCAAGGAAACATGAAACCTAAAATAAAGGGCAAATTTTCTGAAACAAATACACACACACACACACACACACACACACACATTGTTCTTCTCTGGGTAGGTAAAATACTCAATGCCAAGAGATTTAAGACAAGTTTCTGCTCATCAGAATTGCCTATGGAAACACAGATTCCTGGGTCATATCACCTTTCTGGTTTGGGTCTTGGAATTTGTGTGTGTGTGTGGGGGGGAGTTATGACAGAGACAGAGAGAGGGACAGATAGGGACAGACAGACAGGAAGGGAGAGCTGAGAAGCATCAATTCTTCATTGCAGCACCCCAGTTGTTCATCAATTGCTTTCTCATATGTGCCTTGACAGAGGGGTCTACAGCAGAGCAAGTGGCCCCTTGCTCAAGCCATCAACCTTGGGCTCAAGCCAGAGACCATGGGGTTATGTCTATGACCCCACACTCAAGCGACCCTGCCTCAAGCTTGTGGGCCTGAGCTCAAGCTGGCGACCTCGGGGTTTCGAACCTGGGTCCGCTGTGTCCCAGTCAGATGCTCTATCCCAATGCACCACCTCCTGGTCAGGCAGAATTTGTGTTTTTAAAACTCCCAACAAGTATCCTGATTTGGGTACACGCAAAAAAATGAAACTAGACCACCAACTTACACCATTCACAAAAATAAACTCAAAATGGATAAAAGACTTAAATGTAAATCATGAGACCATAAACATCTTGGAAGAAAACATAGGCAGTAAACTCTCCGATATCTCTCGTAGCAATATTTTTGCTGATTTATCTACACATGCAAGTGAAATAAAGGATAAAATAAACAAATGGATTATATCGAACGAAAAAGCTTTTTTCACAGCAAAAGATATCATTAACAAAATAAAAAGACAACCCACACAATAGGAGAACATATTTGCCAATACATCTGATAAGAGGTTAATAACCAAAATTTATAAAGAACTTCTAAAACTCAATGCCAGGAAGGTAAACAATCCGATTAAAAAGTGGGCAAAAGAACTGAATAGACACTTCTCCAAAGAGGACATACAGATGGCCAATAGACATAGGAAAAAAATGTTCAACGTCATTAATCATCAGAGAAATGCAAATTAAAACCACAATGAGATACCACCTCACACCTGTCAGAATGGCACTCATTAACAAATCAACACACAATAAGTGCTGGCGAGGATGTGGAGAAAAGGGAACCCTCCTGACTGCTGGCGGGAATGCAGACTGGTGCAGCCACTGTGGTAACAGTATGGAGATTCCTTAAAAAATTAAAAATGGAACTGCCTTTTGACTCAGCTATCCCACTTTTAGGAATATATCCTAAGAATACCAAATCACTGATTCAAAAGAAGATATGCACCCCCATGGTTATTGCAGCATTGTTTACAATAGCCAAGATCTGGAAACAGTCCAAATGTCTGTCAGTGGACAAGTGGATTAAAAGCTGTGGTACATATACACAAAGGAATACTATACAGCTGTGAAAAAAAAGGAAATCTTACCTTTTGCGATGGTATGGTTGGATCTGGAGATTATTATGCTAAGTGAAATAAGCCAGGCCCAGAAAGACAAATATCGTATGATCTCACTTATATGTGGAATCTAATGAACAAAGTGAACTGGGGAATGGAATAGAGGCAGAGGCGGGGTCACAGGGAGCAGAGGGACAGCTGTCAGAGGGAAGGGGGATGAACAGATGGGATCTGAGAAGGTGAAGAGATTAGTGAAATTATATATACACAACACGTAGATACAGATAACAGGACAGCAAGTCCCAGAGGGAAGGAGGAGTTAGGGAGAGGGGCACAAGCAGTGCAATGGGGGACAAGGTAGTGAGGGTGAGGGAGTTATATTGAGTGTGATACTTGAATCCATGTAAACACAATAAATTAAAATTAATAAAATTTTTTTTAAAGAAAAATCCTGATTTGGGACCGCTGACCTCTGTACAAAGCAGTCCTTTTGTTCTCATCTGAGAATGGAGGTTAGGGCTTCCTCAGAAGTATCAACCTCGCTGCAATTATTTTCTATCCTCAGAATTGGAATGTGTATTCCTGTATAGTTTAGATTAGAACAGGTATCAACAACTATGACCAGCAGTTCAAATCTGGCTGTCAACCTACTTAGTTAAATAAAGCTTTATTGAAGCACAGCCAGAGCCATTTGATTATATCTTGTCTATTGCTGCTGACCCTTTGCAAAAAAAATGTTTTTGGATTTCCAGTTTAGAAGATAATAACTACTAATTTTTTTTAGAGCTTACCTGGAATTGGACCATATGGGGATATAAATTGTCTTGTGTGTTCTCCCAGCAAATCTAAGTGGTAGGTTTTATCTTTATTTTCTTTAGTTATGGAAAGTACAATCTAAAGAGGTTCTATAATGCAGTCAAGGTTACCCAGCCAGTCAGATAGTAGAGCTGGGCTTTTGCTTCTGGCTCTGTAGCCCAAGCTCAAGCTCCTGCTCTCTACTGCACAAGATCATCAGCTCCCTGCCATGGCTAGGAGGAAATCCCCAGGCTGTCAATGAAGGGCTTCACTTAGCTAAATGATTTATTCATCTGAAAAAAAGGGAAGGATTATGCTGATTTTAACCTAGCCAGTAATGATCTTGTTAACCTTGACCTTTCGAATCAATCTTTTATATCTATCTTTACCTTTTAGAAAGAATTCCATTTTCCAGTGGCAAAGCACATTCTTTTCTTCTTACAACCTCATGATCACCTGCTGTATTACTGGACATCATAGTGGCCCATCAAGCCATTAGTTACACATAACATCAAATAATATACAGTATTCACAGTGGCACTTTTTTTCAACTCAATAAAAAGGAAACAATTTATTAGAAGAGCCTGATATCCATCTTGGTGCATTAGGACAGTCTTTTCCAAAGAGGTATCGGCTATGCCAATCATATATAGAGACCAAGGTAGTTATGCAGTTAGAAGTAGCTAGAAAAGCATGGGCTTTTCTTTCTGGCTTGGCCACTTAGAGCTGTGGGGCCATGCTGGGGACCAAAATTTTCTGAATGTCAGTTCCCTCATCTATAAAGTGTGTATGATACCACCTACCTTGAATTGTCTTTGTTGAGAATAAACTTTAAGGTTCATACTAACTATTGGGATGCTGGGTACAAAGTGTTTCCAAATTGAGTAAATTTAAATATTTCTTTTCCAGAACTCAAGATGCTTCACCTCAGGGTCAGATAGATCTTGGCACTGAAATATCCTCAAACTGTTCTAAGCCATCCTTGGGTGCCAAGGCCATGCCAAACACAGAATTCTAGGAAGTCAGCCCAGATCACAAAATCACACTAACCAGATAGCATCATCCCTTGGGAGGCGGGGTACTGACACTTAAAAGTTACATATTTTCAGCCTGACCTGTGGTGGCGCAGTGGGATAAAGCATCGACCTAGAAATGCTGAGGTCGCCGGTTCGAAACCCTGGTCAAGGCACATATGGGAGTTGATGCTTCCAGCTCCTCCCCCCCTTCTCTCTCTGTCTCTCCTCTCTCTCTCTCTCTCTCTCTCTCTCTCTCTGTCTCTCCCTCTTCTCTCTAAAAAAAAAAAGTTACAAATTTTCAAAATATGCTTTTAATCCTCGGAACTAGCCAGAGACCAGCCTAGTTTATGAGCCTATAGTACTCCCTCTTAAGGCCAACATCCTGGGAGCTTTCAATATCTGCCTAGAAGAGGCAAGATAAGGTCCGAGAGAGAGAAATGACAAGATGTGGCCTCTCCAGCTACAACCTTTTATCAATGAGGATAGATAGATGGATGATAGATAGATAGATAATAGATGGATGATAGATAGATGGATGATAGATAGATAGATAGATAGATAGATAGATAGATAGATAGATAGATAGATATACAGAATGATTTTGTGTATTCGCCAGTCCATCAATAATGTGTTCTTGGTCCTTAAAAAAGCAATTAACGGGCAAAACCAAAGATGCTGGTCCAGGTTGGAATATTAGTGTTAAATGAAGGTGATAGGGAGTTCTTGCAACTGTGGCACAAGTTCACCCATGAGATGCAATCTGAACTGGGCTCCACAAAGAGGGAGCTTGGTAAGGAGGGAAGAAACCACTTTTTACTGGAAGGAAAAATATGAATAAATACTAACGCTTCAAGAAGAAGAGGTTGAGGGTCAGAGTGGGCCAGTGAGTTAATCAGCCCTGGTGATGGGAGGATCTAAAATTACTAGATATCAGAGGGAACATGACCATGAATGACTGGCTTGGAGGTGAGGCCTAAATCTTCAATAATTTCAAGAAATCAGTCCTCATTTGAGAAGTAGACCATGCTAGAGCAGAGAAGACTTTTCCTCTCCTTCCCCCCAGCTGGGGCTTCTGTGGACATAGATATCTACGAAATACATAAATATATGATCAGATCTCAGCACACTGCATGGCTGGCACCCCACTTCTGCCATTTAACCTTAATGAAGTGACATCTCATGTGAGCATTTGGTACTAAGATGACTCGTAAGGCAACAATTGAGTAGGGTCAACATCCACCTTGCAAATGCTTACAGAGGCCCCTTAAATGGACTGCCATTTTCTCTCTCAATGTGCCTGGGATTGCCCATCGTTTTCTTTCTTTTTTTTTTTTTTTTTTTTTTTTCTGAAGCTGGAAACGGGGAGAGACAGTCAGACAGACTCCCGCATGCGCCCGACCGGGATCCACCCGGCACGCCCACCAGGGGCGATGCTCTGCCCACCAGGGGGCGATGCTCTGCCCCTCCGGGGCGTCGCTCTGCCGCGACCAGAGCCACTCCAGCACCTGGGACAGAGGCCAAGGAGCCATCCCCAGCGCCCGGGCCATCTTCACTCCAATGGAGCCTTGGTTGCGGGAGGGGAAGAGAGAGACAGAGAGGAAGGAGGGGGTGGGGGTGGAGAAGCAAATGGGCGCTTCTCCTGTGTGCCCTGGCCGGGAATCGAACCTGGGTCCCCCGCACGCCAGGCCGACGCTCTACCGCTGAGCCAACCGGCCAGGGCCTGCCCATCGTTTTCAGTGTTGAAACAGATCATCAGCTTTTTGTTGTTGCTGTTGTTGTTGTTGTTTTGTCTGGAGTGTGTGATGAAATAATTGAATGTTTTTAGGAACTTGGTGTACAGAGACTATGAACCTTTTCACATTAGAATCACACTTAGGTTGGCAGCAACTTCAGGCATGAGAGACACCCGGGAACAGACTGTAGTGGAGTAACAGTGCTTCTCCCACTTCTCATTTATGCAGAGCAGGCCTCCTTGTCTGCAGGGCACGCACGACGGGCTGCATGGTCACCTGACCTCTCTCACGGCCAAGGAAGGGCTCAGTTCCAGTCACTTCTGCAAGGCTTATGATGTGTCTTCACTTTTATGTGCACTCTTATTTAATTCTCACTATAACTGTATGAAGTAAGTATTGTTACAGATCTCATTTTACAGATGAAGAACTGAGGCCCAGAGAATTTAGGGAACATCAACAACATGTAAGGGACAGAGCTGAGATTTGAACCTAAGTTTGAGTCCAATACTCAGGCATGGCTGGTCATGTAACTTTGGGCTAGGTACATAATTCCTTATTAAATTGTTATCATAAATACCATATATTTATCAATTATTTACATATAAACTACAAATGAGTATCTAAATAGGTATATAACTTATTACATATTAATGTATATAATAATAATGCATACTATTACAACCACTACTATATTGTGGTCTGTAAAGTGAGAATCATGGCACTATCTCATAGAAAGGACCTATGGGATAACATAGATAAATCACTCTCACTCATCATGGTATCTTCCATAGAATAGATATTACTGTTGCTGTTATTATATCGATATATACATAAGGGAAACGGAAATCAAATATCTTGGTCCTGGCCGGTTGGCTCAGTGGTAGAGCATCGGCCTGGCGTGTAGGAGTCCCGAGTTCAATTCCTGGCCAGGGCACACAGGAGAAGTGCCCATCTGCTTCTCCACCCCTCCCCCTCTCCTTCCTCTCTGTCTGTCTCTTCCCCTCCCGCAGCCAAGTCTCCATTGGAGCAAGATTGGCCCAGGGGCTGAGGATGGCTCTATGGCCTCTGCCTCAGGCACTAGAATGGCTCTGGTTGCAACAGAGCAATGCCCCAGATGGGCAGAGCCTCGCCTCCTGGTGGGCGTGCCGGGTGGATCCCGGTTGGGTGCATGCGGGAGTCTGTCTGACTGCCTCCCGTTTCCAACTTCAGAAAATACAAAAAAAAAATCTTTTGAGACATTGTTTCCACCATTCACAGAAGCTAGTGTAACTGGGACAAGACATATACATGACAGTTCACGTGATGACATAACCAGAGAAGCCATTCAGCTAAAAGTTATCAGAAATTCCAAGAAAGAACAACCTGTGGGCTGATGATGGTGGGAAAGGTGGCAGTTATTTTGGATTTTGAAGAAAGTGGCTAGATGCAGAGGTGGGGACGAAAACCAGCATGGGTAAATGTTGGGTCCAGGAAATGGCCTGGTATATCCAGCTATCTAGAAGAATACAAAGATTTCATTGCAGCCTTGTTTATAATACCAAAAAAAAAATGCAGAATGGCAGGGAAATCATTATGATTTATCCATTGAGAAACATATCAGACAGCCTTATAAAAAGATAAGGTAGAGGTTCCAATCAAGATGCAGCATAGGTGAATGTACTCACATTCTCCCACAACCATATCAAAACTACAACTAAAGCACAGCACAACCATCATTCAGAACCACCTAAAATCCAGCTGAACAGAATTAATATAACTAATGATATTTTAAAAAGCCACTATTACATGAAATGTTAAAGGGTCTTCTTTAAGAAGAAGGAAAAAAGGGATCAAAACTATAAATAATAAAATAGCAGTAAATGCATATCAAGAATGAGTTTAATGAACAACTAAGGTGCTGCAATGAAGAATTGATGCTTCTCGTCTTTCTCCCTTCCTGTCTGTCTTCCCCTATATGTCCTTCTCTCTATCTCTCTGTCACAAAAAAAACACACACAAAAAAAATGAATGACTTTATATGCAAATGGTTAAATGCTCCAATCAAAAGACATATGGAGGTTGAATGGATAACAAAACAAAACCTTTACATATCTGTCTACAAAAGACTCACTTCGGATTCAAAGACTCACACAGACTGAAAGTAAAAGGATGGAAAAGATATTTTATGAAAATGGAAATAAACAACCAAAAAGCTTGGATAGTGATATTTATACAAGACAAAATGGACTTTAAAACAGAGACTATATAACAAGAGGCAATGCAATTCTTCTTCTGGGTATTTATCTGAAAATACTCAAAATGCTAAATACAAAAGACATATACAATCCATATGTTGATTGCAGCATTATTTACAGTAGCCAAGATATGGTGGCAACCTAAGTGTCTATCAATAAATGAAAGGATACAGAAGAAGTGGTACATACATACAATGAAATTGATTCACCGTAAAAACATAATGAAATTTTGCTCTCTGCAACGACATGGATTGGACAGACCTGGAGGGTATTGTGCTGAGTGAAGTAAGGCGGACAGAGAAAGATAAATGCCAGATGATTTCACTTATATGTGAAATTTAAAAAAAACAAAATAAGTGAACAAGCAGAACATAAACAGACTCACAGATACAGAGAACATTTTGACAGTTGCCAGATAAGAAAGGGTTTGGCATTATGGGTGAGAAAGGTGAAAGGATTTAGAAATACAAATTGGTAGTTACGGAATAATCGTGAGGATGTAAAGTACAGCTTAGGGAACGTAGTCAGCAACGTTGTAATAACTGTGTGTGCTGTCAGGTGGATACTAGATTTAGCACGGTGATCACTTAGTAAGTCATACAATGTCTAATCACTGGGTTGTACACCTGAAACTAATGTAATATTGAATGTCAATTGTAATTGAAAAATACAAATTATTTAAAATAAAATTTAAAAAAAGAAGATAAAGTAGATACTATGTAGGGTATAAAATGAAGCCTGCTCTCCAGGACTGGGTTAAACTCTTTTCCAGTTTAACCCACTCACAGTTCCCTGTTTTTCTATAGTGTTCATCACATTTTAAAATATCATTATAGTATGATTGTTTGGATAATGCCTGTAGCTCCCCATTAGACCATAAGTAGCACAAATCTTTATACTAATCACTGTATTTCTATCATCTAGCTTGGAACAGTATGAAATTTGGTCAAATTTGGTGCACATACATAAAGAAAAGAAAAGGTGAATCTTACACAAGTAGGAAAAAATACCAATTATAAACAACGTATTTAATTGGGATAGCAGGTCCAGTCCATTGGAAATGTCTATAAAGGTTCTCAGGCTTTGTTCAGGGTGAAGGAGCAAAGACAACCTGGAGGAGAAATGTGTGTCCCAGGTGCCCTTCCTCTGTGACAGTCCTACCCAGACTGGATGTGAACCAGGAATAGAAGTGCACTACTAACTTACTAAGAGTGTGGTTATGATGCATAACTTATCTTGAATATTATTCACTAAAAATTTTTGGCTGAATATGACTTTTTTTTTCAATTTGTTTTCTTCTTTGAATTTTTTTTTATTTAGAAAATTAAATTTAATTGGAGTGACATTGATCAATAAGAGTACATAAGTTTCAGGTGAACGTTTCTGTAGCATTTGAACTGTTAAGATTGTGTTGTGTACCCATTACCCAAAGTGAAATCATTTTCCATCACTGTATATTTGTCCCTCTTTACTCCCCTCCAACCTCCCCACAACCCCTTCCCACTGGTAACCACTTCACTTTTATCTATGTTCATGAGTCTCAGTTTTATATCCCACCTATGTGTGAAATCATACAGTTCTTAGGTTGTTCTGATTTATTATTTCACTCAGTATAATGTTCTCAAGGTCCATCATGTTGTTGTAAATGATTCTATGTCATCATTTCTTGTGGCTGAGTAGTAGTATTCCATTGTCTATATGTGCTGAAAAGGTCTATGACCTTTTAACCAAGAAAAAGTAGGCTGTTTTCATTTTTGAGGTGTTAGTTACCTCTCACTTCAGCTGGCATGCTCCGGCTTCATCTCCTTCTTTTTCCCCTTCTTCCTCAGCACTAGCCCATCTGAGAGGATTTTGTTCCCCACAGACGCATAAAGATGCCTCACTACCATGGCTGACTCATCTCCAAACTCCTTGCTGATTACCACTCCTCTTAGGAAGGTGAGCAGGCTGCTTACCTGGTTGAAGATGGGCCAATGTCCACCTCATGAATATACAATGGATTTGTGACCACTCATCATCCCTGGAACAGCAGGGTGGCACTCTTTTGAGGCCAGATACGACAGGATAGGAAGCAGAAAACTCAAATATAGTGGTTGTGGAACCCCAGAGCCAATGCTAGAAGAAATGAAAGGTTTGCTGACATTCCACTCAACCAAAGTCATTCTTTATACTAAGGAGATAACAGCTATCGAAAAAACAACTATCTCATGATTATATTCATTTCTGCTGCTACAACCAGCCCGGCAGAAGCCTAAGTGGGATACATGTCACCTAGAATGCCACTGATTGCTCCTGTAGGGTTGAGAGCAAACCCCAGTGTCTGACAGAGTTCTTGGAGCTGCCTGCCATGATCTTGTGGGTAAAATGGTCAGGATTGGGGTACCCTTCTTAAATTGCAGTTCTATTTCCAAAAATGTGGTCTCAGAACACCCATGTCATAGGATGTAAATGATCACCCTGTATGAAAAGGTTGTATAGTAAACAAGTTTCAAATGTGCTAGTTCAACAATATCAGTTTATTGTTCTTATTTTTTTATTTTTAATTTCTCATGGGCCGCTATTCAGAACCTTCATGATACACACTGTCTCAAACAGGAAGATGGGGCTCACAGTGTTCCCAGCTTTATTTGACCAGAGAATCCTTTTTTCATGGAGTATCTGGATGCATAAGTATTTCCAAGAATAGATGTTCAGAAATGCTACCGTGGATATTAATGACAGGAGTCAGAGATACTCCTGAGAAATATTTTGAAATGCATTCAGGGGGTCTTTGTGTCTGATTCTTCTGCAGCCTTTAATATGATTTTGGCAAATAAATTCCCAAAAGAGAAAGAAAATGCCTAGAACTTTTAGAAACGGAGTGATAACTTTGTTCTGAGTTGGTAGTTTGCAATAAAGCTAACTGGAACAATGAATCTTGTAAAGTGAGCCCTGTGTTCCGCCTCTCCCAATGTGAGTTTTCAGATGTTTTCCAAGATAAGCTTTTCCTTCTTCGGCTGAGGAGAGGGGCAGGCAGCCATTCCAAAGCAAGAATCCTCCCGCTAGAAATGGTCCTGCTGCTTCCGCGCAGTGCCCAACACCTTCCCTTCACACCCCAACTTTTCTTTCTTGCTTTGAAAATATTCAGTACTATCTCAAAATCTAAAGAGTCTTCTTTCCTGTCAGCTAAGTCGAAATTCCTCTCCTATCTAAAACGGAGACCCTCGTTTTCCAGCTGAAGCTTCCAGAAGAGTTTCCCATAATTTGAGTACAATGTATACCGTAAATAACTTGAATACCATAGTAACTGTAGTTACTGTTGCCCAACATTTTCCTTTCTACCTGCTGGTCAAACTCAATTCAGTTTGGTTGGGCACACTGCTCTTATATTCTGCTTCCCTGCTCAGAGGTCCATGGAAAAAATTCTTTTGGGGGTTTTGAGATGCCATTCACAACTCATTTTCCCTAACAAAGTCTAAACCAACAATCTGAAAGTCGCATCTTCTGAGGCACAAAAGGATGATTTTTAGAATTCATACAAAACATTCCAGTTTCAAACTGTGACTCTTATGTGTTAACCTATAAAGTTAAAATATATTTCAACCTAACAAGGTGTCATCTTTGGGGACTATACCTAGGGCAACCAACCATCTTTTTGCACATCATCATCCTCACTTTTTATCTCTCCAATGCTGATTGTGTTATTTATTAGTGAGGTCTAAGACTTCTCTCTGAAAGGAGACAAACCGAGAGTAGCTGAGGCCAAGTAAGGTCAGACACCTTTTCCTGAGTCAGCTCAGCACATATAGATACTTTTCTCCTGAGGTGAAGCCATCAGGAGCTCTGGGGGTGCGTAGGAGGAAATCCACCAAAATCAAATTTTTTTTAGACCCTATGCATAGTGCATAAAAATTAATCAAGTCCTACCATGACTTACTTTATTCATAACACTTAATGGTCATGTAATAGGAGTTTTTATTCAGTAGTTAAAGTTCCTAAGTGCAAGTTTTACATGGAGATGGGTATTATGCTGATAGTTTAATTACACACATTTTGCACACCAAAGGAAATGGTTTATGCAGGTTTTGTAATTAAAGGAAGGACTTCTGAGAGAGAATGAACCTAAAGTGAACTGATCTTTATTTTTAAATTAGTAACTCTTTGAAAATATCCAACCCAGGAAATGATACTTTATGTTAGAAGTTGTTTATCTATAAACAACATGGGCTCTCTCTCTCTCTCTCTCTCTCTCTCTCTCTCATATACACAGTTTTATAGTTTTCATTCTACAAATTAACATGTTTTTGTTTGTTTGTTTTATGAACTTAATATAGCACTAAGTAATTACCATACGTTCTTTCCTTTAAGGTCGGAATGAGAGACTTCCCCAAAGACATCAATTTTTTTTTTTATAAATTTTTATTAATGTTAATGGGATGACATTAATAATTCAGGGTACATATATTCAAAGAAAACATGTCTAGGTTATCTTGTCATTAAATTATGTTGCATACCCCTCACCCAGAGTCAGATTGTCCTCCGTCACCCTCTATCTAGTTTTCTCTGTGCCCCTCCCCCTCCCCCTAAATCTCTCCCTCCCTCCCTCCTGCGTCCTCCCTCCCCCCACCCCTGGTAACCACCACACTCTTGTCCATGTCTCTTAGTCTCGTTTTTATGTTCCACCAATGTATGAAATCATGTAGTTCTTGTTTTTTTCTGATTTACTTATTTCACTCTGTATAATGTTATCAAGATCCCACCATTTTGCTATAAATGATCTCATGTCATCATTTCTTATGGCTGAGTAGTATTCCATAGTGTATATGTGCCACATCTTCTTTATCCAATCTTCTATTGAAGGGCTTTTTGGTTGTTTCCATGTCTTGGCCACTGTGAACAGTGCTGCTATGAACATGGGGCTACATGTGTCTTTACATATCAATGATTCTGAGGTTTTGGGGTATATACCTAGTAGAGGGATTGCTGGGTCATAAGGTAGTTCTATTTTCAGTTTTTTGAGGAACCACCATACTTTCCTCCATAGTGGTTGTACTACTTTACATTCCCACCAACAGTGTATGAGGGTTCCTTTTTCTCCACAGCCTCTCCAACATTTGTTATTACCCGTCTTGTTGATAATAGCTAATCTATCAGGGGTGAGGTGGTATCTCATTGTAGTTTTGATTTGCATTTCTCTAATAACTAATGAAGCTGAGCATCTTTTCATATATCTGTTGGCCATTTGTATCTCTTCCTGGGAGAAGTGTCTGTTCATGTCCTCTTCCCTTTTTTTATTGGATTGTTTGTTTTTGTTGTTGAGTTTTATGAGTTCTTTGAAAATTTTGGATATTAGGCCCTTATCTGAGCTGTCGTTTGAAAATATCAGTTCCCATTTAGTTGGCTGTCTGTTTATTTTGATATCAGTTTCTCTTGCTGAGCAAAAACTTTTAATTCTGATGTAGTCCCATTCATTTATCTTTGCCTTCACTTCTCTTGCCATTGGAGTCAAGTTCATAAAATGTTCTTTAAAACCCAGATCCATGAGTTTAGTACCTATGTCTTCTTCTATGTACTTTATTGTTTCAGATATTATATTTAGGTCTTTGATCCATTTTGAATTAATTTTAGTACACGGGGACAGGCTGTAGTCGAGTTTCATTCTTTTGCATGTGGCTTTCCAGTTTTCCCAACACCATTTGTTGAAGAGGCTTTCTTTTCTCCATTTTGTGTTGTTGGCCCCTTTATCAAGATTATTTGACCATATATATGTGGTTTTATTTCTGGGCTTTCTATTCTGTTCCATTGGTCTGAGTGTCTATTTTTCTGCCAATACCATGCAGTTTTGATTATCATGGCCCTATAATATAGTTTAAAGTCAGGTATTGTAATGCCCCCAGCTTCATTCTTTTTCCTTAGGATTGCTTTGGCTATTCGGGGTTTTTTATAGTTCCATATAAATCTGATGATTTTTTGTTCCATTTCTTTAAAAAATGTCATAGGAATTTTGATGGGAATTGCATTAAATTTATATATTACTTTAGGTAATATGGCCATTTTAATTATATTTATTCTTCCTATCCAAGAACAAGGAATATTTTTCCATCTCATTGTGTCTTTTTCTATTTCTCTTAGCAATGCCTTGTAGTTTTCTTTATATAGGTCCTTTACATTCTTTGTTATGTTTATTCCTAGATATTTTATTTTTTTTGTTGCAATCGTGAAGGGGATTATTTTTTTGAGTTTGTTTTCTAATACTTCATTGTTGGCATATTGAAAGGCTATGGACTTCTGTATGTTAATTTTGTATCCTGCGACCTTACTGTATTGGTTTATTGTTTCTAGTAATCTTTTTGTGGAGTCCTTTGGGTTTTCGATGTATAGGATCATATCATCAGCAAAAAGTGATACCTTTACTTCTTCTTTTCCGATATGGATGCCTTTTATTTCTTTGTCTTGTCTGATTGCTCTGGCCAGAACTTTTAGCACCACGTTAAATAAGAGTGGAGAGAGTGGACACCCCTGTCGTGTTCCTGATTTAAGGTGGAAAGTCCTCAGTTTTACGCCATTTAATATGATGTTGGCTGATGGTTTATCATATATGGCCTTTATTATGTTGAGATATTTTCCTTCTATACCCATTTTGTTGAGAGTCTTAAACATAAAATTGTGTTGTATTTTATCGAAAGCCTTTTCTGCATCTATTGATAAGATCATGTGGTTTTTGTTCTTTGTTTTTGTTCTTTGTTTTGTTGATACGTTAACTGTTTTACGTATGTTGAACCATCCTTGAGATTCTGGGATGAATCCCACTTGATCATGATGTATTATTTTTTTAATATGTTGTTGTATTCGATTTGCCAGTATTTTGTTTAGTATTTTAGCATCTGTATTCATTAGAGATATTGGTCTGTAGTTTTCTTTTTTTGTGCCATCCTTGCCAGGTTTTGGTATGAGGGTTATGTTGGCCTCATAAAATGTGTTTGGAAGTATTGCTTCTTCTTCAATTTTTTGGAAGACTTTGAGTAGAATAGGAACCAAGTCTTCTTTGAATGTTTGATAGAATTCACTAGTATAACCATCTGGACCTGGACTTTTATTTTTGGGGAGGTTTTTAATAGTTTTTTTTTCTATTTCCTCCCTGCTGATTGGTCTGTTTAGGCAAAGACATCAATTTTAAGTTCATTAAGTAAATCACCTGATGTTGGACCAAAAATAATTCAACTGAATCCCCAAATTCTTGATTTCATTTAATCCAAACTATATACTTTCTCCAGATTAAATTCTGTTTATAAGTGGCAAAGATTTTCCACCTTCTCTGTTATTGAAACCAAATATTCTTTACTCCTTCCTGCCCCTAACACATACTCCTGCACATATCCAACCTCTTCTCTAACTTTAGATACTTTTCATCATCTGTCTAGTCAACATATCTTGGATAGTCAAGAAGCCTCTTGAGTTTGAAAGTCTAGGACAAAACCTGTTGCCTTTGAAGTCTTCTCAGTTGGTAAATGGCAACTATATCCTTTCAGTTTATCTCACCAAGACTTGAGTCTCCACTGACCCTTTTCATTTTTCATGAGTGACAATATGTTCATCAGCCAAGTCCCCTGGCTCTATTTTCCAAATAGAACTGTTCTTACCATCTCTACTGCTGCTCCCTTAGTCCAAGCCACCGCAGTCTTTCTTTTAATGGATCCTTCTGCTTTCACACTTGCTTCTTTACATTAACAATGCAGCAGCCAGAGGTCTTTTAAAACCCGTATCAGTGGATGTCATTCTTGTGTTCATAACCTCCAAAGGTTTCCATGTCACCCAGAAAAGCAAATGTCCTCACAATGAGACTCTAGATCAGGGGTAGTCAACCTTTTTATACCTACCACTCACTTTTGTTTCTCTGTTAGTAGTAAAACTTTCTAACATTCAACTGGTTCCACAATAATGGTGAGTTATAAAGTAGGGAAGTAACTTTACTTTATAAAATTTATAAAGCAGAGTTACAGCAAGTTAAAGCATATAATAATAATTACTTACCAAGTACTTTATGTCGGATTTTCGCTGTTTGGCAGAATAAATCTTTATAAAACAACTTACTATAGTTAAATCTATCTTTTTATTTATACTTTGGTTGCTCCGCTACTGCCCACCATGAAAGCTGGAATGCCCACTAATGGGCGGTAGGGACCAGGTTGACTACCACTGCTCTAGATGTACTCAAAGCATCATCTGCTGCCCGTACCTTTTTGTCCTTATTTTTCACAACCCTCTTTCCCCTCTATGCTGTACTCTCAGAGCCTTTGCTGTTTCTGTTCCCTGTGCCCAGAATGTTCTACTTCCCAGATAGCCAAATGGCTTGTTTCCCTCAAGTCTTTTTTTTTCTTTTTTGAGGAGAGGAGATAGTGAGACAGACTCCCACATGCACCCTAACTGGGATCCACCCGGCAGCCCCCGCCTGGGGCTAACGCTTGAATCAGTTGAGCTATTTTTAGCACCTGAGGCTCATGCGCTCAGACCAGCTGAGCTCTCCTCAGCACTAGGGGCCAATATTCAAACTAATGGAGACACCACAGCTAACGGAGTGGAAGGAGAAGGGGGAGGGGAGAAGCAGATTGTCACTTCTTTTGTGTGCCCTGATTGGGAATAGAACTCAAGACATCCGTACACCTGGCTGATGCTTTATCCACTGAGCGAACCAGCCAGGGCCTCCTTCAAGTTTTTATTCAAATGTCACCTTATTGTTGATGTCTTTACTATGGCAATCAACCCACCAACCTTCTCCAAAGTGCTTTCTTTCTCTCCTCCCTACTTTATTTTTTTCTGCCAACCACTTTTCCCCATTTACCCTTTCTAGAAAACAAGCTTTGGGAAGCTGAGATTATTTCCTGCTTTGGTCACTACTGAATCCTCAGAGTCTAACAAAGTGTCTGATACATAGTAGGCACTTAGGCGCATAGTTAGAAAAGAACTAGAATGAATTTTGTATCATATCTCTCATTTCTTGATCAGAAGGAATTTGGCTTCTGGCTTGATTAAATGCCAGGTTCAAATGCAGAATCATAGCTAAACAAAAAGAAGGATAACTAGCCATGGAGCACAGCTCCCCAGAAGTGGTGATTTTTTTCCAAAACATCTTCATAGTATCAAATAAGCAAGTCAGGTAAGAATATAAGAGATGCGAAAGGCAGAGCAAGATGAGAAACACAGAGAATGGACCTGAGAAGGGAACATGTGTGATGTGCTTCCTTCCTCTCAGGAATTTAGAATATCTGCTTGTGAGATGAATGGTCAGTCTCTAAAGGGTGACCAGATTATAAGCAACTTGAGGGCTAGGGACCCCTCTTTCAATGATGTGAACTCAATGCAATGTTTAACACTAGTTGGGGTAGTGGACAATTGTTTTGGTCTCCCCAGAACCACTTTCTGTTTTTTATTTTTATTTATTTTTTTAACAAAGATTTTATTTATTCATTATAAAGAGGGGGGCAGGAGAGAGAGAGAGAGAGAGAGAGAGAGAGAAGGGGGGAGAAGCAGAAAGCACCAACTCCCATATGTGCCTTGACCAGACAAACCCAGGGTTTTGAACCAGCAACCTCAGGGTTTCCAGGTTGCCACTTTATCCACTGTGCCACCACAGGTCAGGCACTTTCTGTTTTTTAAAGGAGATTTTTACCCTACTCAATGTGATTATGGCAAACATTTCCCAAAGGTATGGCCAGTATGAGGACATCCTTCCCACTGTTAGTCATTCTGACTGACTGGCAAGAAGGGGATAATCCAGGTTGGCCCAATCAAGAGTCTTCGCTTTAGTTCTTCGATGGTGAGAGCAGGGCACACTTACTCTGGACCTGTGGTCAGCTTATTTACACAGTGGAAACCATGGGCGATATTCACAATATTGAACAACTCATATGGCATGAACTGCAGGCAGTCAGACTGGAGACTGGGCCAGAACAGTAACATTATCATACAGCAGCATGCTAGCTGAGCTCGAGCTGAAGAATGCCACCTGTGGTAGGAGAGTGTGGGGTTTCCAGGCAGGGAGATGAAGGTTTGGGGGGACAAATGGGGAGGGAGGGAGAGACAATATTTAGAGAGGAAGGAAGCACATCACACATGTTCCCTTCTCAGGTCCATTCTCTGTGTTTCTCATCTTGCTCTGCCTTTCGCATCTCTTATATTCTTACCTGACTTGCTTATTTGATACTATGAAGATGTTTTGGAAAAAAATCACCACTTCTGGGGAGCTGTGCTCCATGGCTAGTTATCCTTCTTTTTGTTTAGCTATGATTCTGCATTTGAACCTGGCATTTAATCAAGCCAGAAGCCAAATTCCTTCTGATCAAGAAATGAGAGAAATGATATAAAATTCATTCTAGTTCTTTTCCAAGGACTCTCATCAACTATCCCTTTTTGGCATCTTGAATTACGTTGTACTTCATGAGAACACAAAACACTCACTTTGCCTCTCTTCTGGCCTCAGAGAGGTGCCATTCTAATGATTATCCCTAATTCCAGGGTGTGTCAAGTTCTCACTTTACCTGGAGAAGGATAATGTAGAACAAGGCTTTATTTAGAATGTCACAGGAGTCTTTCTCATGAAGCCATGACAACGGGAGGTCTACCCCTTGCCTCCATCTTGAACATCAACTAGCTCAAGCTCTCCTTTGCTTTTGGAGCTCCACACATACAGGCTTCCTTTCATATCCTTGAACTTGGAATGCTCTTTTCTGCCCCAGGGCCTTGATGAATATTGTTCCCTCTGTGAAATGATCCCCCCCACCTCACACACACACACTCCATAGTGCATTCATTGGGGCTATTTGATTACAAAAAAACAGAAAGTCAACTCAAAGTGGCATAGACAGGATAATTTATTGGCTCATGTAATTGAAAATCCAGGAGCATATGTTTTGGTTCAGGCATGGCTGGATCCAGATGCCCAAATATTGTGATCAGTGTATCTACTTCTTATTCCAAGCTCTGGGGTCATTCTCCCCTCCTGGACTGCCATCTTGGTCTTGATCTCAGCTTTCAGTCTTGTCCTGGGTCTCCTCCACCTGTGTCTCTTTCTCTTTTGTCCCTCTTTACCTCCTTCCTTTAATTTAGGTGGGCCCTTTCCATATGATAGCAAAAACAAGTCATGTGTTCCTGGCCAATCAACAGTTCCTTCAGTAAGAGTATTTCTCTCAATGGTTTTAATAAGAGTCTTGGGATTAGCATGGAGCAGGCAAAGGAAAGTGTGACGTGGAGGAAGTAACACTGACGGAAGTGAGGGAGAGGGATGATTAGCTCTACTGAAGAATGGAAATGAATGCTGGTAAATGAGGACACTGAAAGTCCACCTGGCTGATTCTTGCTCACCTTTTGGGTCTTCACTCAGTCTCTTGTTTTGAAGACATCCTCTGACCCTTCTCAAGCACACATCTTTCTGTGGATTACATCTTCTCGTAATACTCGGAATTTTACATTTCATCATGAGGCTGTTTCACTAAGGTCTGGTTTCCAGCCAGAGTATAAAAGAGGACAGGCACTGGGTCGGTTTGTCCTTGAAACTCTATTCTGTTTAACAATGCTTTCCATTGCTTACTCTTCACATACATGATCTTGCTTAATCATTTAGAAATACAGTGGTACCTTGAGATACGAACAGAACAACATACAAATTTTTAAGATACAAGCTGCAACTCGGTCCATATTTTTGTTTGAGATTCAGCGAAATTCCGAAATGCGAATCATGATTCGGGAAGCTGCCGCTAGTTGGCACGTTGGCACACGGGTCCAGTATTGGTAGTTTGATATACGAGTTGACTGACTTATAAGCTCGGTTACAGAACAAATTAAATTCATATCTCAAGGTACCACTGTATCTTGTAATGTGAGATTCTTACTGATGTTCACAGAGGTTTAAGTAACTTGATCGAAGTTTTATGGCCATCAAGAGGCCAAGAGACTGAGATTTTGTTCATTTGGCTCTACATCCCGGCCTGTCTGTCCCAGCTCCCAGCATCTTTCATTCCCTGATAGGCACATTCAGGGTGGCCCTACATGGAACAAGACAGAGGGAGCTTTGTCCTCAAGGGGCTCACAGTTGCTCTAGGTGTCTTCTCCAGGGACACCAGATCTAAGCTAAAGTGTGGGATTCTGGGTATAGATGTAGCTATCTATTTGAAAGATTTTTAATGTACCCATTGGGAAGATTCAATAAAATGTAGGGCTGCTCACCATATAGTCAGCAGCAGAAATAGTCTTCTTTGAGGTGAGGCAAATCATAAAGACCCCATGACACATAACAGATCCAGTCTTGTTCCACGCCCAGGATTTGTTGTATTTAATAATGAGGGCACATTTAAATGTTTCATCTCCACATTATTTGACTTTATAATATCTTAAAAATGAACAACACTGATTCTATTTGAAAGCTCTGTTATCATGTGAGCATATTTGATCTGAATCCTAATCTTGTTGAGAGGCTCTTTAGAGGCAGGTGGCATGAGCAGTGCCAACAGATGGGCTATGGAATCAGGCATAGGGGCAAATACCAACTCTTAAGATTCTTCTCCATGCAACCTTGAGCTTATGAAGCTCAAGGGACTTACAAAGTCCCATTGTCATCTGTAAAATTTGCTGCTGACTATTCTTGCCTTGTTTGCTGTGAGAATCTTGGAAATGAAGTTCAGTTAGGTTGGCCATGAAATACAGTAGAATGGTTTACATGGGCAGGCTCTGGAATCTGAAGGCAGGGGTTCATGCAAACTCCAACCTTCCGAGCAGTGTAACATTTGTTTATTCACTCAACAAACATTAGCATCAATTCCTGGTCCTCACGCTGGAGGTGCAGCAGTGAACCACCTGGCAGTTTCTCTACCCTGGTAGTTGGAGGGAGATGTGCCATAAGCAAAGACACAGACAGACACATAATGTGGAGAGGTGCTAGGCACAATGGAGAAAATTAAGTAGGCAAAGAGTGCAGTGGACAGAGTGTTGAGTGTAGACAGGAAACACTTCTCCCAGAACAATATTGGAAGAGAGGAGGGTGTGAGCCATGTGGAGAGCCAGGAAAAGCACATCCACCAGAAAGAAAATAGAAACTGAGCATTCCTGGAGTCCAGAAAAAGCAAGGTGGCCAGAGTGGCCAGAAGAGAAGGGTGGAGAGAGGCGATTTCCTCAGCTGAACATGCAGCTGGATTAGCAACACCTCAGGAATGACTGAGCTAGACTGTGTGAAACACTCAGGGTTTGTTAACAATGATTGGAATTATGATTTTGTCATATACTTACGGTAACTGCAATGATGACTTTAGTGTTGTCTATAACATTTCTTGCTGACCCTGTTTTGAAGTCCCATGCCTCTCATACTCCAGCTATGTTGCATGGAACTCGCCTCACCTTTTTACCTTGCATATTCTTAGATATCCTTTGGGTTTCAATTAAACATTGTATGCTCTGGGAAGCCTCTCTGATTGTCCCCAGTAAGATTAGGTGGTCTTCCTCTGTATTCCTGTACTCCTCCTCTCATTACCCTTATTGCATTACAATACAGCCAAATGTTTAAGAATTGTCTTCCCAGTGAACTACTGGGTCTGATGAAACCAAGGTTGCATCTATTTTCCCTATTAGATCTCCAGCACTAAATGTGAGCAGGTCATTTAATGATTATTTGTGGACGGATGAACAGAGGGATGGAAGCATCATGCATGCTAGTGAAATTTACTCCTAACAGGGCGTGTTACAAGGCAGAGTTTAATTAGACAATATTTTAATATTGATGAAAAGTGGACTGCCACACAAACTCCATTCTGAGACCATGGATTTCATCACAAAAAGTCCCTAAGGAGGAATATGTTATTAAATTTTTAGAACTTTAAAATTGGAAGGAACCTTTTTATAATTTAGTTAAATGACCTCAATTAAGAGAAAGAGAAAGCTGAGGAACAAAGAGATGAAGTAACTTGCCAAAGTCACCCAGTTCATCATAGTCAGTGCTGGGACCCGTAACCTGGCTCTTGGATTCTCTAGTATTTGATTTGAGGAGCATGCTCTCTCCTTCTAAGGTCACAAGGGCCAAATACTGAAATGTTATAACGGATTATAGGTAAGTAAATCTGATGCTGGGCAGGAGGTGGGAAAGACCAACTCCTTCTGGGAGTTGGGTGTTTTTAGATTTGATGCATTTTGTGGGCAGGAAATCTCTTTTACGTATAGTGTCTAAACCTCTCAGTCTGGAAGGATACTTCTGAAAGAATTTTAATTTCTGGATCAGACACACAGTGCTCTAACATGCTTGGTAGGTTTCTGTCCCATCCACAGAGTACTAAAGTAACAAGCTGGATTCAAAAATAAATTACTGTAAACATTTGCAAGCAAGAAGAAAATTATTCCTGAAGCACTTAGCTCCTTCCTTCAAATACATACTTTAAAACTGCTAAGATTCTATTTTGTGAGAATGCTTGAATCTCTCCCTAAATCATAACATGGGTAAACTTACCGAAATATTTTTACAATTTTATTAGAGGTTTTAATTCACTGCTTTATCTATCTGTTAGACTGCAAAATAGCTTTAAATATTCAAGTGGTAATTAATGAATCTTTTATGTTGCAAATCAAACGTTTCCATCTGTGTTGCTGGGGAAGTAGCAGTGAGGAAGGATTTGAAGAATTGTTTCTCCCAATCCCACACTGTTGACTGGCCCACCTCAGGTTGGAGGCCTGGGTTTGCTTTTGTTGCCTAGGGAAGCTAGTGCTCAGTGTGGACAATGTCTGCTGTCTTTCTGAAGGTCAAGGTTCCTTATATGTTTCTTGCCAGAGACATTCTTGACTAGATGGAGTGTTTGAATGTGGAATTTTTGCTTGAGTGCAAAATAATAAAAAGCATGTGTATGTTAAAAAAGGATCAGGTTAATGGCAAATGAACATTGGCCTACATTAATATTCTATTACAGTAAAAACTTCTATTTAATAAATTTTCTCTAGGCTCTCCCCCACCCCACCAGAAACTAATGTATTTTTCTAAGTGGCCTGCCAACCTAAAGAAAGTATATATGATACATTTGTTTGATTTATGTTAAGTCAATAACATGCACAAGCCATTTAAAATTGTATTTTAAGTGTAGAAATAACCCAAAGAAACATGTGTAGTACCATATATTGAGAAGGGAGAGTGTTAGCTTTTTCAGTGGCTGAAATGTCTTGCATATTATTCTATTTGGAAGGCTTTTTTAAAAATGTGGTTCTTTGTCAAGTGGTAAGAAAGCGAGACTGAAATCCTGCAGTTCAGTTTAGAACCTGAAATGGAACTGATGCTCAAGACTTCACTCAACACAGCAGTTCCCATCTCTCTTACTAATGAGAAGCGAGCCAGGGAGAGCAGCTCTTGAGAACAATCACCAAAGGACTGACAAATCTTTGGAAGCCACCCTGTGTTCTTCTATGGCCCTAATTAATACTGGACTTTGTGACATTATCTTTATCAGAGCAATAAGCTAAACAGGAAACAATTTATGTCACCTAAAGCTTTTTAACAAATCGATGCAGCTATTTGTAATTGCTTGTTTCACAAGATTAAAAGTGCTAAGGCCTGATCTTCGTCCATGGATTTGTGGTCAACCTGACCTGTGCTTCCGTTGTTTAAAAAAAAAAAAAAAAAAAAAGAGTTGGTGATCAGCACCAACTTCCATCAAGTAATCCATATTGCTAATATTTCTGGAATTTTAATGTAGTTACAATTTATAGCCGATCAAATGTGGTTACCTAAATTGCTGTTGCTAGTAGACAGTTTAACTGTCTTTATTAATTACAGTATAATTTAATGTTTGAGTACTGGCACTTGTGTTGGTCATTTTTACAGCTAGAGCAGTTATCTGCCTTATGACAAACCATTTTAGCATTTTCAATGGAAATTTGCTAATATGATGAGTGATAAAAATGTCACATGCTGGTAAATAATGATTATTGCTTTGGCTGAAATTAATTCTTGAAAGATCAGTTACCTTCAAATTAAATTATAACTTGAAGCTTGTCTTTCCTCCTCCTTATAGTCTCAGTATAAACCCCAAAAAAGGAAAATCAAGAATTTGAAATTCAGTGGTTTTCAAGCATTTACACTTGGGGACCATTGAAAATAGAGTTTCAGGGACCACTAAGGTAGCAATCACCCTGAGCATATGGGAATTCAACTAAGGTCACTGGGTGTGTAATCTTCATACATCAGAGTGGTTAACTCTTGTGGACTGGCACAAAATTTCTGACAGACCAGCAGTTGAAAAACACTGATTTTATATATATATATATATATATATATATGTATTAAGCATCAAATGCCATTTTACAGAGTGGAAATAAGATGACATAGATTGTTATTTTAAAATAAAATACTGTTTAATAATAAATAAAAGTAGGGTTAATAGCTAGAGTGATGACTTACTAATCCAAATATTGTTCCACAGTTAAACCAGTGTTTTTGTATGTAATTTAATTTCCCTCCAATGTAAATTGTCTTAAACCTTTCATCAATCAGTCAATTCCTTAAATGAAGGTTTGAGACCCAACTTTATTTGAATAAAATTTTTATTTGATTCAACTACAATGATGATGAAAGATAAATTGTGATTACTACCCTGAACATAAATGTGTAACATCAAAGAAACAAAACTCAATAAGAGTAATTATACTTGATTTTGATCTTCTTTGGAGAAGGGAGGTGTTACTATCATGTATCTGTATGTGTTTGTATTAAAATGGCATTCCTTAAAATTAAGGCACTTTATATAAAGACCCCATTTAAAAGAAAAAACAGTATTTTGGGTTTGTTGCCTTGTTTATTTAAGTGACAAGCCTGAAGTAAGTATGTAAAAGAGGATGTTCCTGCTTTAGCATAGTTCTTGAAATTCAATTAAAATGTGCTATATGCATCAACCTACAAAATCACCACTAATGCATCATCATACTTGGTTTGGGTCCTTGAGCTTATTCAACTATGTGTGCATATTTAATTTTACCATCTGAATATGCTGTAGTTAGTATTTAAGCCTGGCATTTTAAGGAATCTCAGTTAACCCTAATATTATTTTCGTAGTAGCCAGAGTAGTAGTAAGGGTTTGTTTCATGAATTATCAGGCTAGAGAACTCCTAACCTGGCTTAACTGGTCATGAAAAGGGGACATCACAGCTCAACAGCAAAACCTTAAAAAAAATTTTCCCTTAATATGGGCTCTTCAAAACAAAACTAGGTATATTCACATATTCCTCAGCATCAGCCAGTATTTTGAATAAAAACTGAAGGTTAATTTTCAAGTCCTCGCTTGGCTTGTGTACCATGGTCTGAATTGCATGAGTTTTTCTTGCCATGCTTTGGTCACTGAATGTGCTTTCTTTCAATAGACCAGCAATTTTCAAATAAAAAAAATGACAACAGTCAACACAACAATAGCTGTTTGGTCTGAATCAAAATTATATGTATTTTTTTGTCAGACTGGCAAAAAATATATGTTTTGGTGTGTTGCAAAATTTTAGTGATTAGCTTACATGTGTCATGAGATCCAAAAGGTAGTAAATGGCTGCAATGAACCAATTTTTACTGAAAAGTGATGCCAAAAGTCATTAACCCACAGAGTATATACAACAGAGTAACATTAAAGAGTACTTTTACAGGAGATAAGCAATTTAAAAATATCTAAAGATCAAGATGGTTTTTCTGGAATATTTAGTTATTGGTGCTTTACTATTTTCCTCACTAAATGCAGTTATGTAGCACATTTTTGACAGAATATTTTTATAAAATCATTTGTTCTAATCTAAGTATTTATCATTATGTGCAAAAAGATTTCTTGATGAGAATGTTATAGACGGTGCATGTTTTTGACATTAGCATTTTATTTGGATGACTAATCTTGCAGATGTGAAATTTCAATGAATTATTCATGATACTGCTTTCCTCTGAAATTTTAGTTTGGTCTTAATGCTAGTTATTAAACTTTTTGTTTTTCTCTATAAAATTTGATAAAGGAAATAAGGATATGTTTCCTTAAGAGAAAAGGAGAGCCTTCTCTTTTTTGTTTTTACAATTCTCTAAGTGGAGACTTTCACTTTGAAACCTCAAGGATAAGACCGATTTTAATTCAGTGTTGGAGCAGCCAGTGACAAACCCAAGGCACATGAATAACATATAATACCAGCAAGTCAGAAGGGGAAAGAAACTTAGGCTGTGGCGACTTTTACTACCAGTGTGAACAACCAGCATTTTTATTGCATTTGAAAATGCTATCATGTCAGTAATTAGTACTGACTACACAACATTTTTTTTATTGTCTGTATCCACAGACACGGAATGATGGAATTACAATTGATGTCAAGGAATGAGTTTCTTTTATGCCTTATCAAAACAAAACAGAAAACAGAAAGGTTCTCGTCACGGGCAGTACACACGAGCATGGTCCGCACTGCACCATCTCTGCCCAGGCGCCCGGCGGCAGAGGTGCTGTGAACGACACCGGGCCCGCGAAATGCCTTTAGAATTATATATCTCATTCTCAGGTCAAAAGCGAACCCAACTCTCAAAAACATTTAAAATACCAAGAGGGTATATGCTATTAACCAAAAGGTTCCAAAAGTATTCAGAATCCTTGTAAGCGTGTTCTTTGTGCCCCTGGAGATGGAGTTCGGCTGAAATGTGGAAAGGAGGAAATATATTTTTTTTTTCATGATGAAATAGCTAGTGATTTACCTCACACTTCAGGTTAAGAATCCAAAGCGCTCTTTACCAGGTCTGATGGGATGCTGGGAGCAGTGTGAGAGCTGTCCGAGGGTGCGGCTGCCAGCTACTGATCTCAGACCTAAGCCTCGCTATGTCCCTGTGCTGCTGGGCCACTCGGCAGCGTCCTCGGCGTACCAGGACAAACAGGGTGGTCTGCATTCCTGACAGGGCCTCTGCCTGACACAAGGGACTATCACCCTAATGTCTGCTTTTCTTTGGAGAAAAAAAAGAGAAGGTAACAAATTGTGTTTACATCTTGGCACCTTGTAAAGTTTTTTTTAATACAAAAAGTTCAATAGCTTAGACACTCCCCATCATTAGTCACTACTTCACTGATAAACTTGGAAAGTGTGATCCTGCAATTTCATCATGCAAAATATTTACTTCAGTAGGAGAAAACATTTTCTAAAACTTTCTTTTTCTCTTTTCAAATGTATGAACTTGTTTAAGATAGGAAGGCAGTGATAGGGTAAACACAATGGATAGAAATGTATCAAAAAACAGATGAACACACACAAATAAAAACCTGTATAAAATGTTCTGATCAATGAGAAGAGGAAAAATAAGTCTTGTCAATTATGTTACAAAAAAGGGAATGTTTCCCTTCCACACGTCAGGAAATGTCCTCCAATGTTCTTAGAGCGAAGATAACTAAACACATGTGCAGCATGTTCTGCAACTCTATTACATACAGTAGTTTCCCCCAAAGCTAAGTTTTAAGCATTATTAATATAAAGCAGTTGCACAAAAAGCAAAGGTGTTTTGACAAACAGGAGTGTATGTATTTATTCCTTTTTAGGAACAATATCTAAAAAAAACAAACAAAAAGAAAACACCACCCTCCTCCCTCCCCCAAAATAGACAGTCACACAGACACACTGGGATATATGTACAACATAATAAACCCCGTCCTAAAGAAGCAACTGGGATAGCCCCGAGGGATACAGAATCAGAATTGTAAAAATCATAGTGAAGTTTGCTTGCTGTGAAGCCTGAGAATTTTGTTTTTCAGTTGGTTCTTCTGCAAGGCTGTGATACCTGCAAAGATATGTAAAATCTAATTTTTGCTTTTTTTTCCCTTTTGCTACAGTCTTTAGACTAAGCATGCAAGACATACGACTAAGTGCAACCGAGTGAAATGTATTTTTAAAAATTTTAATCATTCCCTAAAGGTTTGAACTGAGGTATGCGTACTAACAGTTTCTCATGCTGTTATCTTTACTCATGTCTAGCTACACATGCTGAGAATGAACTAATCTACCAGATTTTTATCCTCTTTTGAATACCAAACTAACCAGCAACCACTCAGTTTAGAAGCTCAGGGCCCCCTTCCCATGACCCTGTCTGGCTACTGCCTGCACATCATGAAGCTGTCTGGAAAAGTTAAAAAAAGTCTCGAGTGACCAGACTGCTCTTTATACGAAGAGCAGAGTGAAGCTCTAACAGTTAACCGCCAAAGGTTTTGTACCAAGCTTACGAGTAGACAAGAGTGTTACTTTTTTTTTAATCAAATGAGAAATGCTGACCTAACCCTAATCAGGAAAAAAGGAAAAAAATTAAAACAAAATAAAAACCCAGAAAATATATGCCAAGATAAGCCAAAATTAATGCAGTAATCATCGCATGGTCCTTAAACAAAGGGGGCACACAATCTTTCTTTTAAAGAAATGTATTCCAGAAGTCATATTACGTGGTCTAGTCCCACTGCGGAAGCTTGTCTGTCTTCTCTGAATTTGATCTTAACTGTCTCCTGTACTGGACACCCTGTCATGAGGGGTGTCGTTCATGGCTTTTTTAGAGGGACACCCTTTCTTCATTTGCTCCTTTAATACTGTGTCCTATTTTATCTTCAGTAGTTCCATAATATCTCTTTAAAGAATGAGTTTTGGTGTCTGTAGAGATACAGAAGAGAAAAAACCAACAACTGAAAAAAGTAACAACTTTGGTTCCATTACCTACTTGGTCTTCTAAACTCATGAAGAAGTGGCAGTTCTCTTCCTCAGGTTAGCAATAGCCTATATTCTCATCAATTGCCTCTAAATTCTTTCGCCTCCTTTGATCAACAAACAGAGGATATTTGGCTTCATCAGATAAAGCATGAAACAGAACATAATTTACTTTGTGTAATATCTTTGGTAATTTTAGAAAAAAAGGTACAGAGAGTATAAATTAAGCTCCAAAGGGCTCTCAAACTAAAAACAAGACCTACGGTCCTACAGGAATAAATAAATGAGTGACAGGAAAGTGGCTGCAGAGTGGAAGTGTCCAGGCTCCAGGAGGAGTGGCGCTGACAGTCGCATCCTAGATGTTTGCTCCCGAAGCGCCCAGGCTGAGATGCGCCCATCTCCTCGATGTCTTCACTGTTAGTTTCTGATACTGGGTTGGTGTGATCATACCGCGTAACAAAACTAAACTGCAGAAGCAGATCTGCACATTGAAATGAACATTACAGCCTTTGCTGAACTCAGTTTTCTTTAACCCCCACAAGTGCAATCTGAAATCTGATTTGCATTCAAACAGATGAATGCCACCAAGCAGGTTAGAACGGATGTTTAAATCCGGCACCACCACCACCATCACCACCACTTTCAGCAAAGTTGTTCAGGGAAGCCAGCTCTCGGGCCGTTTTGCAAACCCAGCACTCCACACTGGCTTAACAAGGCTCATCACAACTTGGCCAAGGAGACAAGGATTCCATAGCCAGACTGTCAGTCTGATGACTCTGAGATGTCTGGGGGTGCTGCCTATATGTCCTTGTGCTGGTAAGATGCTGTGACATTTATTAATAATGGTGACTATAAAAAAAAAAAGGAAAACTGAAACGACTCCTCCCCACCTTCAACACTGCTTTGTGGAATGCATCTGTGCTGTGTCTCAAGTGTGTCTCTTTTTTTCTGTCATTCATTCTCTTTCTGGCATGACTTCTCATCTATGTGAGAGGACCTTCATGTGGAGAGTGCAGTGTGTGGGGCCTTTTTAAAGAAGACCAAACGGGAACGGAATGTCTTCTGACTTTAGAGAAAATGTGGTGATGTCTGAAGGAAAATGGAATGAGTGACAGAAAACTACAGACAAGAAATGACATTCAGCTTTGTATAATAAAAACACCTATTAACATTCATCACAAGGTACAGAAAACTTTAAAGCCTCTGGGAGGCCATGGGCCCAAGTGGAGGCCTGAGGTCAGAACTTAAAATGGTATAGTAGAAGTAAAAAAAAAAAAAAAAAAAAAAAAGCAATACATTAAAAAATTTGGGATAATTATTTTTAAGCCCTCCCCCTAATACACACACAAAGGCCTTCCCCATCCCAACTGGAAGCAAAACAAAACCCCAAAAAACCCACAAAAAACCAAAACAACAAAAACAAAAAGGAGTGAAGGCAGTGATAATCAACATGCAGTACTGTGCAAATAGGTCGTCCACTGGAACCCTTAGTTCTGGGCAGAGGCTTGTCTGCAGCACAGGTGCACATGCTCAGCTGGGTGTCCTCAGGGTCCAACGTACGCAGGCCTGCAGTTCAAAGTCTGCTGCTAAGAGTGAGTTAGTTTAGCAAATTTACATCAGATGTTGACTGTGAAGAGAGGAAAATCCCAAGTACCAAACAAGTTCCATCCAATGCACAGAGTACAAATTCCTTTTTCAACAAAAAGTAGAAAAATCAAAAATACTCCCAAATGGGATTCTTGATGGCACTAAGAGTTAACACATTTCAGAGTTGTCAAAATGTAGTGAAACTCCTCCAAACTGGACAACAAATGGAGAATAATTTCACTGCTAACTTTTGACATGTTTTGTTTTGTTTTTTCCCAATCTTCATTCTTGGGGTTGGCCACCCAGACGTTCACTCCATGTCCTCATTTATTGGTTCATCTTCGTAATCTCGGTCGTGGTCAAAATCTGGACTGTGGTTGGCTGTTGTCACTAAGGATAGAGGCCCTTCAGCTTCCTCGGGGTCGAGAGGCTCTTCTTTGACATGTACAGGGTGCCTGAAAATACAAGAGCAGGTTCACCTAGAGAACTTCCCATCCCAATGAAATGGAACTGTCCTGGGCAGCACAAAAGCACACTCCAGGACAACACTGAACAAAACAGCAGCCATGAGCCACATGTGGCTCTTTAAATTAAAACCAATTACAGCTTAAGACAACTTAAAATTCAGTTTCTCAGTGGCACTGGACACATTTCAAATGCCCAAGGGTCACATGTGGCTAAGGCTACCACATTGGGCAGCACAGGGGAAGACATTTCTATGATCACAGAAGGTTCTTTCGCACAGGGCTGCTCTAGAATGGACAGAAGTAGGCCTCCCCTCCTCACTGGTGTTTTTCACACTTCAGTGTGCACTCAAATCACCTGAGCATCTCGTTAAAATGCAGAATGTGACTCAGCAGGTGTCAGGTGGGGCCCAAGACTGCACCTCTGATAAACATCCAGGTGATGCTGCAGGTCTTGAGGACCACACTCTGAGCACCAGAAACAGGCCTGTCACAGCATCCTGGGTGGATGAACGCAAATCTTCAAATAATTACATGAACTGAGACTCTGTAAGACAATGGTGGTTGGTGGGGAGCATGGAGGGCGGGAGGCTGGGTAACCACGGCTTTGCTGTGTGTTCTGCTTTGCTAGTTAACATGCGGAACCTGTGAAAGAACTCTCCCGAGACCGACCCCAAGCGAGGTTCTATCATTAATCAACTTCAAGCAAACACAGTAAAGAGACACCATGATACATGCTTGAAACTCCAAATTAATGCATATTTTTTACAAACTGTCAATAAGGCAAGAAAAGCCCTGCCAGGAAACACAAACGAAGAAGAAAAGTCTCCCTCAACACAACAATATGATAAGAAAGCAGAGCCCAAATCAGAATAATAACGCTGTCAGCTGTAAACAAGGCAGAACACGAGACCGGCTGGTAGCGGCCACCGGGATGTGGGCCCGCAAGAAGATCCGCCAAATGCCTCATTATGGACTGAGCAGAGTTCAGCTGAAGAGGCCCCGCGGGGATCACAGGACACCACTCTGATAACAATTGAGAAATGTTGTTCGTAAATCATATTTACAACCAACCCTTTGCAAATACAAATTACTTTCTGTTACAGGGCTTTTGATATGTAAAATAACCATTCAAGTTAAATAGGCCTCATCCTCGGGACAGGCTGCAGAAGGGGGGGTTTAATTGACATTATCAAGTATTAGTAACAAGAGGTGTTGCTGGAGATGGCTGGCTTCCTAAATAATTGATGCCTCATGCAAACCCCGAAGGCCACTTGATCCATTTAAAAACAAACAGGAGTACTCTGGACTGCCCTTCACTAAGCGAACCTTCAGAAAACCAAATGACTCTAAAATTAGTACAGCCTAGAGAGTCTTTGGGGGTAAGATGTCAGGATAAATAGCTTTTCAAAATCATGCCCACATTCCTAGAAACTATTTGCAAAACAAAATACACCAAAATTGTGTAACAGCACGTGCTACAGTCCATCTGCCTTTAGTTTTCTAATAGGTCCCATTTATCTGTGTTTCTACGGTGAGACTCAGGACTGGCTATATACTTTGCAGAGCTCTAGGTAAAATAAAACAGTTTCAAAAATTAATAAGAATTTCAAGATGCAAACGGTTCTAAGAACGGGATCCTGTGTGACTACTTGCACGGTAAGGCTGTAACATCTGTCCTGGCCAGTGGACCACCTATGTTCCTTTGGGAAGAATTAGGTATATTGGTTATTATTCCTTAACAAAACTTACCCATAAACCCCAATCAGGAGAGATATTTTGTTTCTGCCTATCCTTTCCATCTGGGGTCACATTTTTATATCTTATAACACAGCAGGAATACAACTGTTTATTTTGCTAGCTTTACAGTTATAATTTTTATGGCTATGCAATATACCATTAATGTGTTGACATGTTAGCACCTTGATAGTCAACATTTGTGATTACCCCCCCCCTCTTTGTATAATCAAGTGACGACTTTTATCCATTAGTGTTCCTACTTCTGTTGATGTATCTATTTAGGATAAATTTCTAAGAATGAAATTGTTAGAGCAAAGGCCAAAACGTCTCTATGATTCATTACTGTTAGAAACAGTTTTGTTGCTTAGCAGGTATAAGGTAAGCTCAAGTTACCTTAAATTGTGTTCCTTGAATTGCTGACAACAGTGCATATTTCTTCATATTTGTTTCATATTTACCATTGAGAATTCATAAATTACCACCTTTTCCACTAACCACACAGTTGTGACTAACTGGACAGAAACATGTCTAGTGTTAAACTCAGCTATATATTGAAGTTCAAATGCAGTTTCCTTGATCAATATTTTCCTAGTTTTGTTTATTTTAAACAATCAGATTTATTAATCTTTTCACATTTACAGATCTGAATGTGACAATGTGGAATGATAAAAGGCTATGGGCGAGAGGGGTGGAAGGGCCCAGAAGAAATCCAACAGTCATAATGGAGTTCTTATTTTATAGTTTTAGATTTTGACAAATATTTTGCCAGGCAAAAATTAAACAAAATCACATACCTAGAGGTCCCCTCCCCAATACAACTCACAGTAGGGAGTATTTTGTTTCCCCCCAAATTTGCACCGAAACTTCAGTAAGATTATTATCATCCCAGTGACAAAGGAGATGACCCTACCGTGCCTACTAGCTCAATCCCAGTGCTGAAAGCAGGTGGGTCCCCGACAGATGTTTACTGATGAGATTTGCTGTGTGACAACCTAACAACACAACTAGAGAGGAAATCAGCTTCTTGACATTTGCTGTATGTAACACAGGCATGCCGTGTTCAGACCATGAAAGAAAATGAATTTATGTGCAGACACACTTTAGGTAAGAGGCAAACTATTTAGATACTATGCTTCACATCCACCCATGTGTCTCCTAGAAACTGGAGCTGCAGGACTCACCTTCTCCTCCTACAGATTAACACTCCCCCCTCCCACACTCCCATCTTCCTTTCCAACTCCTACTTCCCAAAGGGCTACTAGGGAATATCTGTGAAACCACACACTTCCCTTCTTACACCAGAGTAATTCCTTTGCTTAGCCACTCTGGAAACCCAAGAGTTTTTTAACTCAAGCTGACTGGTATTTAAAGGCATTGTGTTCTGAGGCTATGGGCACAGCTGGGGGTACTTTGCTTGTAGCTCCCTTCAGGTCCTATCGGGATAAAAGTATAATTAATGCCTCAAAGCCATAATTATGTGACTACTTTCTAGGGTTTGAAAAGAGAAACAAAATGTAATGGCATCTGAGTGTCACAGAAATGGTAAGAACGCAGAGCTCCATTTTAGCACCAGACATGTCCTGGGCTACAGTAGTAACAAGGTCCTTGAAGCCTGGCTGTAACGTTTACAGCTTGATTTAATCCAACTGACTACAACAGTTAAGAAACAATCTGTATCATAGCAGGATAATGCATACTGAACAAGAATGAAAACTATGTTATTATAGAATTCGCCTAATAGAAATACGGGGTCAAAAAGAGAAACAAGTCTCTGACACTGATCACAGGCACAAGGGACATGGTGTTGACACATAATTACATTTAGCACATAGTGTGAACCTGTGAGATTTGAGCAAAAAAAATCATATGCATTTTGATGTTTTTATGTAGGGTTTATTTTATTTTTTTAAGTAGTTGAAACCTTTGTTTCATTAGAAGGTATGCTGACTGCTGTGAAACATTGTGTCTGGTAACACTGGGGTTAATTCAAAGTTGTTAAATTAACTTTATAAGACTTTATCTTGTACAATGCACTAACATCACTCTAAAATGTGTGAGGTTTTATTCAAATATCTTTCCTTTTTAAAAAAATTTTAAGTGATCTTTTACACTAAACAATAGGAATACACATCAACTAAACTTTGGAGTTCATATGGATTATGAAAAATAATATATCTTCGATTCAATAACTTCAGATATTTTTGCTCTAATGGGTATTTTATTGATGTAGCTTATATAGCAATTTATAATTGCTATATTTCCTTAGTAGCTGAGTAACTATTCCTGTCATGACAATGACATAACGATGAACAGAGTGTGATAACAATAAAGTCAGACACACCAGGCTCTTTCAGAAAGCCTGATACATGCCCTGGCTGGATGGCGTGGTTGGTTAGAGCACTGTCCCAAAGTGCAGAGGTTGCTGCTTCAACCCCCAGACAGGCACACACAGCAACAGATCCTTCCTGTCTTTTACTTTCCCTTCCTCTCTCGCTGAAATCAATTTAAAAAAAAAAAAAAAAAAGCAAGCATGATATATCTCTTTAACGGAGTAAATGCCAAGAAACTATTCATATAAACTAAAAATCATTTCCATCTTTAAAGATTCTTTTCAAATCACTTTGGGCATAAATTCAAATGCTAAAAATCAAATTTCAGATTCCCCCAAACCCACCAATTACCCTGGCAGACGGCATTTTTTTCTTTGTCATTAGATGCTAATTCACTGTTTCTAATTGCTACAGGTCGTATTTTCTATTCATATAGCTCAAATTGTCTTAAAATAAGATGTTGGTCAGCAATTCAGGAAGAGGGTATAGATAAGCAGCTTATTCTAGAGCTGACAGTATGCAAACACTGAGCTAGTTAATTTCTTTAAAGTGGGCATGGTTTTGCAGACACTTGATAAAAGGGAGACTCATTCTATAGCATTCCCTGTAATTCCAATCATTTGGGAGAACATGGTTTCTGTTCCCCTTTGGCCTTTTACTGGGAGAGAGGGAATTGTTAGAGTCCTACCTGTCCCCTCTCATGGCACACCCACAGGGGACTGCAACCTCTGTTGTGGTTTGCTGTGCCTGGGGCCATTCACGTTGAACATGGACCCACTGCCCCTCACTTTATTCAGATACGTGTGTGCTCATTACACAGCCATCTGCTTCTAGAATGCTCCTGTTCATTTTCCTTTTGATATTTTAAGAGTAATCTGTAAATCACGCTGCCCTCACTTGTGCCATCATTAGTGCTTGGGGACAGCGCTCTGGCACTGTTTTCAGTTAGGTTCATCACATGAGCAGTTCAACAAGCACCCCTCCCCGCTGCTAGGTTCAGCATGCCCTGGAGTCGAACAAACCACCATCTTTTTTATAGCAGTGCATATTAATTTTAGGAGGACAAGGTAAGGTGGCTTAAATAATGGCCTGAGATGCCAAGCAGAGGGTAGAAAAGCAAATGTGATACCCATGTTATTGCTGTGCACACTGGCAGGGCTGTACAAAGCCAGCTGCTTTTAGGGGAAAGTTAGAAAATCGTGCTAACTGAGCTAAATGTTTCCAGAAGTGTTGGGTTCTAGGAAATCAGAAATGATAAAGAACGGGTAGAATGTGGCCACAGAGGGGTTGCGTGCACATACACAAGGAGACTGGAATCGGAAAGCAGAGACCTTCTGGGTGGGCAGTACTCACACAGCTTGCACAGGGGATCTGCCTGGACTGCTGTCGCTCTCGTTGCTGTTGGTATGTTCCATTGCCCCGTTCAGATCTTCCCGAATGGCGCTGGCTAAGTTGCCTAGGGTAGGGTTTCCCATGGAAGCGGTAGTGTATAGAGGTATACTATTCTCAGCCATTGAAGCCTGCCATCAACCAAGAGAAAAATTTGTGAAGATGTAGGGTATGCATAGAGAGGGAAGCTATTAATTACGTATGGGTGGATTCAACAATCTCAGTTTAAGTCCTCTGTAGCATGATTGGCAAATTCAAGTTTGTTCTAACAGAGTGAGAATAATTTTGCTTTAAGACTTGTGACACATATCCCAAGCTTGGTTTCAAAGAGCGGGGGGGGGGGGGGGGGGGGGGGGGGGGGGAGGGATGTCAAAGTGTCCGTGGGGAGAGAGGACTCAATTCAGCCCTGCTAGGCAGTCACATGGTTTAGACAAGGCAATCTAATATGTTTATGCCTGATGCTTTTTTTCAAGAGCAACTGAATATTTCCAGATCACAGGGAAATATAATGCAATTTTCATTTCTTTATCCACTTTGATAACTCCAGTATTGGATATTAGAGATTTGATCAGATTATTCTGGCTGCACAGCTCAAACTTATGAGAACTTCCATAAACATTCACTTCGCAGATCCTATAGAAGAGAGAGATTATAGAACTGGAATCAATTTTTACCTCCCCCCCCCTCATCATTTCTGTTTTAATGATTTTTTAATCTCTTTATGTAGTTTGAGATAACTGGTTGAAGGTTAACACCATATCATCTTTCAAACTCAGACCAGACCAATCACCTAGAATTTTAGGACTAAAAGCAAACAAACAAATAAATAAATCTCTGACAAAAGGAAGCTCTAAATTGTATTTTTTGGAGTACTTAAGTAGATCCGTATAGAAGGTGAACAAGTCAGTCCAAAGGAACGTCAGCAAAAAAGTGTGGAAATAAAAATCAAAAAACAAAAATAAAAAATCCTGAACTCTATAGTGGAATACAGTTCATTTCCTATCTACTGCATTTGAATAAAATGACCACCCAAGCTGAAATGCAGAAAATAGTCAAATATATCACTGGACTAAAGTCTCCATATTGTTTTGTTTGAGTAGTGATTATAACACAGTGACTTTTCATTTTATTAAAGAGGACAGACTTTCAAAAACTGGCAGTTGCAATTAGTCCAAGATTTATCAAAACTGTCCTCTTGCAAGCAATGCTCTGTCTGGCTCTCCAGCCTAATGAGGAAAAAGTACAACCACAAGACAACCCGGCATGTGACTTCAATTGACCATGCAGAGTCCAAATTACTGTAGAAATGCTGGCTCTAGAGAGAAAATAAAAGCCAAAAATGAGAACGAATGGGTGCAAAACCAGGCTGCAGGGAGCCTGCCCATCGTGACAATCACAGCCTCACTCACTGTACGAACTCCAAAGCCAGAAAAGCCTTCTCGATTCAAGCCCCATGTTAGGAAAACCGTACACACCTCACCCAGCATTGCCTAATAAACTCCTTTAGAACTAGGCCTCTACAAGCCCCCAGTTTTGCCTTCCCTCCACTTCAAAATTTACACAATTACCCTTTTTTTAAACAGTGGGGTTTTTATTTCTAAAAGTGGTGAACTAATCTTGATAAACAGCAAATTTGAACATTACTCACTCTCTTATAGTTTGACAAATAATTTGAATATAGTTATTTTTCAACAAATCTCTTGTAATTGCAATAATGCATTTAAAATTTTTTTTTTGGCAGAGGAAAAAGCAGGAATAGTTGCCAGGCCTGTGTGTGTGTGTGTGTGTGTGTGTGTGTGTGTATGTGCACGTGCACATGTGTGCAAATTGGAGCTGGACAAGCATCGTAACTGCTTTTATTTGAGGCAACAGTGGTCATGCCTCTTCTGGTGATGAAAGCTCTGCTGGAACCATCATCTGAGCCTCTCCTGGAAGTACCACACATCAGCTCTCACTATGTCGCTTCATTATTACATCATTTCATTATTATATGGTCAGAATGTGGTAAAAAAAAAAAAAAAAGGAAAGAAAAGAAAAAGTAGGGCCATCTCTAGCTTGGTATTTTACCAGCTTCCCAAGTGAAAAACTGAGAAGTAAAAATAAAATTGAAATGTTGACGAGAATGTGTTCTTTGGGATGAGTTGGTCACCCAATGGACAGGGCAACATTCTTGGGGTGATTTGTTCTCCTTGGCTCTCGAAGTATTCTAGGTTAAGAAAGATATAAGTGAAGAAAACCAGCCTTGTCCCTTTTAAAAAAAGATAATCAGTAGGTTGCAAAAACAACCTGGTGCCTGATACACAATAGAGCCACGTGAACATTCTTTGTTGTGTGAATGACCAAAGTGATCCACCAAATGGTATTTACAGTTAGAAAAATTTTCACCAACTGCTGACACCTAAACAAGCAGTTCCTTTCATAGCTGATGTTCAATGTTCACTTAGGAACAGCTGGGTTCTAGTTTTTATAATGGACTTCATTATATAAATGGTCCTGCGCACGGTATGCAGTTCCTAACCATACTGGCATCTCTGCCAAAAAAATGAAGGTGCTTAAGTAATGGCTGTGCAGTCCATAAGTACCACTGCTCTGGAACGTGAACTGCTCTTAGGAAAGGCAGTCTATAAATACGAAGCTTTCGGTTACCCTTAGTTACTTCACTTTCTCAGAGCATAAGGCAATTTGTCCCAAGTCCAATGTTTTATTTCTGTAGTGGATTCTGCTGTCCTATTTTATATATTGTACAACATGCATTACGTTACTCTAGTAATCTTTTAAAGATGTTGTTCCACTATTATTTTTACTTGTGTTGAAAAACTGGAAATGGGCAGCAATGGAAAGGAAGGCCTGCTGGTAGATTCTTTATTTAATTTGCATAGCAGAAAGTTTTCTTATGAGACTCTCTACCAACCATGAACCCAACCTGATAGAAGAGAGGGAAAGGATGCACTCCTCCACATGACATTATACCAACTGATTTCCCTTACTTCAGTATGAATACAAAGTATCTTTGGAAAACTGCAGTGGTATTTTGCACTATGACTGAAACCAGGGAAAGGTGCAAAGGATGCAAAAAAACAAATGTTTCAAGGATGAAACTTGAACAGTTCTGTAATGATAGTGGATTCTAATTGAAATCAATTACACAGTTAAGGGAATCCAGAGGACGGAGAATGGCTGTGGGTTTTTTTCCTTTCTGCCTCATGAATGTAAAATGTGCCTGTAATCTTAATACTATTCCAGATAGAGCAGAACAGTCTTGAAATTCACACTTCACAAGACTCCAGGGAAAATAAGTTACTAATGAATGGTATTTACAGTGGCAGCATCTACTCATGGCTTCATTTGCTTTTCTAAAGTTACTGTGTAAACTACAAGTAATTAAAAGAGATGCAGAGAGTAGTTACTTCTATTAAATTTGGTTCAGGCTAAGAATAAATAAATATAATTACTGAAAAGCTAAGTTCTGTGAGTTTGTCTCTGCACTAAAACTATAAAAGGCATGCCCTCCATTCTTAGGAGCCTAAAGTCCCTGCTGAGTGATCTGGGAAAATTATTTTGTGGGATGCAGAGTAGGTGCTCAATGGGTAGCAAAGCCAGCACCCTATCATTATCAGTTCTTTAACCCACCCCATTCCCATAATGCCCAGTGTCTCAACCATTCTATCCTCATCATCCTGTAAGCAGCCTGTTTTAGACTTTGCCCCTCTATTTGTGCCATCCTCTCATGAAGTCTGAATATCTGTTTATGTGCTATGGCCTTTTGGAGGGTCACATGACAGTGTAATATAGCTAACCACCAATTTTAGGGTGATACAGCCTCTATCAAGAATGTATGCTTAGCCTGACCAGGTAGTGGTGCAGTGGATAAAGCGTCAGCCTGGGATGCTGAGGACCCAGGTGTGAAACCCTGAGGTTATTGGCTTGAGCACAAGCTCACCAGCTTGAGCATCGGGTAGCTGGCTTGAGCCCAAACACTACCGGCTTGAAGCCCAAGGTCACTGGCTCAGCTGGAGTCCCTTGGTCAAGGCACATATGAGAAAGCAATCAATGAACAACTAAGGTGTTGCAACTATGAACTGATGCTTCTCATCTCCCTTCCTGTCTGTTTCTCTTTCAAAAAAAAAAGAAAAGAATGTATGCTGAAAAGGTCTGTGATGGTAATTAGGTCATGTGTCAGGCTTATATATAGAATATCATCTAAAAGTTATCAAGATATTCATAGCCTGTGTTCTAGAACAATCTAGGTATGGTCAAAATCAATCAGGACCACTGACCACAAGGACATCCTGCCTGTGAACATCTGAAGGGGGCTTGATTGCCACCTGGTACTTTAATGAGGTGGGACTGCAGTCTTCTTGTGGACTTACAAAATGCCTTTACTAGGTGGTAACTAAGGAACACAGTAAATAAAAGGCTTATAAGAAACCAGCACTGCCCTGATAACTCGTATTTGGGTGGTATCTTCCTTCTGTTCAGCACTGGGGTCTTCGCTCCCAGCACTAGTGGTCACGTACACTGTGCTGGATGTGTCAGGGGAAACGAACCTTCTGTGTGCTCACTGTGGGGTCTGCGCAGTCTGCTGGAAGCTAAAGAGTCTTCTTGGCCCTGACCAGTGGCTCAGTGGATAGAGTGTCGGCTCAGCGTATGGATGTCCCAGGTTTAATTCCCAGTTGGGATACATAGGAGAAGCGACTGTCAGCGTCTCGCCCTCCTCCCTCTTCCCCTTCTCTCTCTCTTCCCCTCCCACAGCCTGTGGCTTGATTAGTCTGAGCATCGCCCCAGGAACTGGGGATGGCTTGGTTAGGCTGAATGTGTCAACCTCAGGTGCTAAAAATAGCTCAGTACTCTAGAGCACTGGCCCAAGATGGGGTTGCCGGGCAGACTATGGTCGGGATGCATGCAGGAACTTGCCTCACTATCTCCGTTCCTCTCACATTAAAAAAAAAAGTTTTCTTAAACACCCCTACCATTCACACAGGAACAGTTTACTGTAACAAACTGCACTAGACCTGGATACCCCCACCCTCACCCCAGACAAAAGAAAAGATGCTAAAATAGACTTTAAAAGAAGAAGAAATAAAGCTCTGCTTTCTCTTTAAACCCATGAACAATAGAAGGTCATGTGACACAGAGGCCTATCATCCAGCACATTAATAGCTGTGCTAGAGTAATTACACTTGTGGTATTTTTGCCTCAAGTGAAATTCTGAAATAAGAGGATGGAAATTATGATACCGCTGATAAATATTAATAAGTGAACTTTTAATTTTTTTGCCACAATATTCAAAATGCTAAGCATCCCGCTAATGCTGAAGCAGCCGATGTGTTTGCCTCCAGGGAGGACGGTGCTTTGTGCACTTAAGAAAAAAGTTTAACGGAATTAAAATTTAATATCTAATTAAAGTGAGGCTAATATATTTTGAAATGAGTGGGGGAGACATGTGCCTCTCCTGCATGTGCGGGACAGCCATTAATCTTACCTGTAAAGCCGCATTGAGAGGTGCACAGTAGGCGTGGCCACTCTGCATGTTTTTAATGAGGGAAGGGTTACTGCATAAGAAAAAGAAGAAACTCAATGTTAAATGCAATCAACCCCCGAGTTCCTAGCTAAGTTCTGTTTAAGCTTACTGTACCCTTCAAAACCAGAAACCTCCCCCACTATCAAAGCCAAAGAAAAGTGAGGCTTTTTTCTCTATCCCTGGCTTTACTGGGCTGGTCTGTGTGAATGCCTCTGGGAATATAGATTTTTTCTTATTTAAGGAAACAGGGTGTAAAATTCTGGCTTAAGTCATGAGCATTCCCTCCATTGATGAATTTTTGAATCACAAGAATCTGCCAATTTGTAACAGCTGCCCTAACTCCAACCGGAAGGCAGCAGCCGCTCTGGGGCCCGGGGCTGGAAGGCAGCGATCCGACTGCAGCACTCGGGGACTGGGCCAGCCAGGCGGCTGCCCCTGCATCTCCCTGAGATTGAACTGCAGAACGAACTAGCCACAGACACGGCCTGGTGGCTCTCAAGGAAACTCTCCAAGGCACGTTTCCCCAAAGGAAAACGGACAGACGGGTATGCCTGGAAAGGGTCACTGCTTCGTAAGGCAGGAGGCTGGGCTGAATATTTCCTTGCACAGCCAAATCTGGGATGGTAATGAGAACATGTGATGCTGTGCCCAGTAACTGAAGACAAGATACTGTTTTAAGAAAATCTCTAACCTGGTAAGAATAAAATACTAAATAATCACAGAGGAGATACTGTGGGAAAGAAATGGCTTCCAGTAGGAAAGTACCTACATTTATTGGTGGCCTTTAAAGGAAGTATTTGTGCTGTTATGCACTCCTTTCCTGAGTGTGAAACATTTTAATCAAACATTTCACCAAATTTATATTATCATAGTGAGTAAGCAAAAAGAAGAACAGAGTCACCCCATGATTTCCACATTTTAAGTCTAAATAAAACTTCCCTACTTGGAGCAATTACAAGTCACACAGAAACATTTTGCTATAGGGTCCTTGTAAGCTGCTGAATCAGAAGATAACCCATATTTGCATTAAAGACGTCAAAAAAGCATTACTCAGGCAGGGCACTGGTATTCCAAAGAGGAACGAGAGAAACACATGTACAAATCACACAATTTAGTTCCGTTGCAGAAAGTCGCAGTGAGATGCAAAACTAAATGGGATGAGTCAATCATGCAAAGCCAAAGCAACAGCAGAAAAAAAAAACAAAAGCAAGTAAAGGCTCTTACTGTGCGACAAGCTCGTCAAAGTTTTCATCGGGGCAGTATTTGCGAGGACGGCCTCGTTGAATATGGCGGCCACGTTTAAACTCTTCATCATCAACTGTCCAAAAGGACCCAAACTCATCCTCTACTCTGATAAAGCACTTACGTAGTGAGAGGTTGGTGCGAATGGCACCCTGGGATAGGAGCAGCAGCAAAGGAGATGAAGTGGCAACAAAAGGAGGCGGGGTTGGGGGCAGAACAGACATCCAATACAGGGAACAGGAAAAAGAAAATAAAATGCAATAAGCATAAGCAAATGGTTCGTGAGGGTTAATATGCATTGCCACCTAAAAGCTACTAGCATGTGATGCAACAAAGACCGGCAAGCAGGGCGGGGGACTGGTGGGCATACAAAACGGGAGGGATGAAATGCTTTTTTGCTTCCCTTAACTGAGACAACATGACACCAGTTCTCTGGTCTAACACCGTCTAGCAGCCAGAAGCCTCTACATTAACACTTGTTAGCACAATCCGAGCTGGGCTGAGAAGTTCAAACATGGTGGACATACCCACTGATCTTTTGTGGCCTTCGTTTTTGGAACTCTACTTCATCCACTGTCCATACTGCCCCTTTAACGTTTTCTACTCGCACAAAACACTTGTGGAGACTAAGATTATGACGCACTGCATTCTGCAGTAAGTATAAAAGAGAGAACATTTACATTTTCTATAAGAAAAGACTCCAAACAGAGCAGTAAATTCAGCCTAACAGTCCACAATTGTCAAACCATTCCCAAAAGCTATAGCTGCCACCTCCGTGGACAACTTTCTTGTGGTCAAGAGCCCCTTTTCCAAAAGCAAAGATAAGAAAGCAAAACCATAATTAATTGTACTTTGGCACTTTAGTCTAGTCTCTGGTCACAGTGATTCAGAAGAAAAAAACTTTTAATATGCATATAAGCCCCAAATAAATTTCACAGTAAAAATCTGGAAGTATTGTTAATATGACTTCAAAATAAGGAAACATGTACAGCATAAAACTGCCCCCTTTAAACTCACTTACCTCTCATAAAAAGGGCAGTTTGTTTCTATTCTTTAAACCATGAAACATGAAGATGCAGTAATTATTGTTCAATACCTCTTATTCTTATTCTTTTTGTTTGTTCAAGTTTTGGCTTTAAAATCTTCTCTGGGTTTTCTCAGATTTATTGAGAAGAAATCTAAATTGGATTTTATCATTGAGAGTATCACCCCCTATAACTGACATGAGCAAAGGGTGAAATTATACCCCCTCCAAATGGATCAAGATCCATCCATCACCAAGCTATGTTTTACCTTTGAAATCTATATAGAAATAGGCCCTTACTATGGGCAAGTACCTTAATTAATTAAGAAAATGCCAAAAGAACATATGAGAATTCTCGATGGAAAAATGCTGCTATTCCTGCATTAATAGTTTCTGCAGACACATGTCTCTTTCTCCATCCATCCACTGCGCCACCACCTGGTCAGGCAACATGTCTCTTTCTTATGGTTAAAAAAAATCCTTTCTGTTCATTCCTAAGTGGAGACCCTTGACATCTATAATATACCAAAAAAAAAAAGGATCTCAACTGAGTGGTGAAGAGCTTTCAACATTTCATCTTGCCTTTGAATTTCAGGAAAATCCAAAACCCTTACTGGGTACAGGAACAAGCATGTTTCAGTTCTGTAGTCCTGGTTGAACTTAATGATCTAGACTCAAAATTAGACATGGGGACATTACAAAGAGACTCATGTCATTTACTCCAATCTTTCTTACAGGGAATAGGCAGGTGACAGGTGGGCATCCGTCGCACTCCTATCCGTGCTTGAAGCCCCTCACTCAATTCCAGTACAGCTGCTATTTGCTCACTTTGTACCCCACCCCTTCTACAACTTGCAATATTTCCTCTCTAAATTATCCTTCAAATGACAAATCTTAATACTTTGAGAGATGTTTTAATCATAATCACCACTGGTGACTTTGAGGAGTCAAACTAGATAATGATGGAATTTTTTTCTTTTTGATCTGGAATATTTAGAAGATAATAAAACAGGTTTTACTCTGTGGCCTGAAAAACTTGCTCACAGGGAGAATCCACTGGACAAATTCTCAAGGAGCTTTTGAGTAAGGTCAGTATAACTGGGGTAGGTTCAAGACCCCGAGGTGACTGTGGAAGAACCCTGTAACTGGTTCATGAACAGGTTTGCTAGCTTTCAGTGAAAACAAAACAGAACAAAAATCTCTGCAGAACACTTGGCATGTTCGAATTGTACCTGATAAGATAAACTGCTTTGGATATAAATTATCGTGTGGTCTCTAAATAAACCTATTTTTTTATATTGTATACAGGTACATTACAATGATGCTAAGTGCCCACTGTTATCTCTCAGAACAGTACCGAGGTGGTCAAATTAAATAAACCCACATTTCCTTAAAAATAAAAACAACAACAACAAAAAACCCAGGTAGAGCATACATACATACAAGAGACATAATCGGGAAACAAATCAACATTTCTCCTGATCCTAATCACAATCTAATGTTTTAAAATAAAGTAGCAAAGTGTACCAAACTGAAAAGATCTAAAGAAGCCATGTTGAAGAAAGGGTAGCTTTAGATTTATCTGCACTACATAGCCATGTCAGGAAGGTGTCAAGACTTAAGTTCTGCTTTCAAAGATGTTGCAGATCTAAGCAAAAGCAACCAAAAATTCAGTTTCCCAAAAGGTGAGTAAGCCCTTTGCAGTCATCTCTTTAACTGGGCACTTCATCTTTTGTCTAAGTCTATAATACAAATAAGGACATGTAGAGAATATTACATGTATTAATGAGTCATTTAGTGCTTCATCTAGGATTACTTATATTAATGACACTTTTTCCTGCCGTCTGTACAAATGAAAAGTTAAATCTAAAGACCTGAGCTTAAATATCATATTCACAACTGATATTTTTAAACGTGATTATTTGCTATTTATAAAAGGTAATTTAAAAAAAATGTTGGCTTCATGCTAGACTTCCTAATTTGGAACTGCATTAGGAGCTGAGCAGCCTCTGCATTCTACCTCCCAACGCGGATGGAGAAGGGGGTCTGGAGAAAGGGTCTCTCCGAACAAAGGTTCTGAACTAAGTCTTAATGGAAATAATAAAGAAAATTTGGACCACAATAGATATCCATAGCTCTGTAAATTTGATGAATTAATTCTATGATTATACTCATTTTCTTTTGTAACAGAGAAAATATGATTTCTCTTTTTGCTTGTGTTTCCTCCAACATAAAATTAAGTATGTAGCAAGAAAGACATTTATTTCAAGCAAAGCAATTTTTTGTACCCCACAATAAATCCTTATTAGTAAAAATGCAGAAAACCCCCCACAAATATCATATTGTACCTTCCCTCTTCTATAGCAATAATTTTTAGAAACTAAGAAATTGAAAATGGAAAAATCCAAAACTTTCTAAGGGCTTCATCTAACACAATGGAATAAATACTAATGCAATTTATAAACCAATTCTGAACTGAAAATGGGGTATGTCAGTGACCACATGCTTTGTTGAGAGTATCCAACATGGACCTATGGAATTTGACCTATTTTGAAGCAAATGGAGTTAAAGTGAAGTTACATAATTCAGAAGCTACTTTTCTTCCCCAGAGTATCTACAAAGCTCTAACAGACAGTTTCTTGATTTAAAAAACCAAAAAAATTAATAATATATTGTGTTCTGTAATAATGCCAATTAGTACTGTACTTGGATTGCAAAGCTTCTCCCCCTTATTGGGTAAAGGAGACTTTACCCAACCAATGAGAGTCACGTCAAGTTCGTCTGATCATTTCTCCAAGTTCCTAACAGCACAAAAAAGTTATCTATGTAGTATTGCAAATATTGGTGGTCGCTAAAGACCTAAAAGCACGAGGTCTGTGTGAGTAATAGGACAACCTCAAAATGAAGGCAACAGTGTCATCTGCTCCTTTGCCCTACATATTCCAACCAGAGGGAGACGATTTTATTGGTTGGTCCATCTACATGTGATGCCACTCTAATGGGAGTCTTCCATCCCAGCATTATATCCACAACACAACTATTTTCTCAATCAAATATTCCTATAAGTTAGACTCTTTGGGTAGGTTAAATCAATAAAAATAACTGCATTTTTTCCAACAACAAATTCTCTTCCATAAATGGCAAGATCCAAGACGACACAAGCCCATGAGACAGCTTACCTTCCAGGTGGCTGCATTGCGTCGAAAGTAAGCAAACATTCGTGTGAACCAGTTATAGATTTCATTTAGTGTTAGCTGTTTTTCTGGAGATTCAAGAATGGCCTGTGAAGCCAAAATAACAGAAAGAGAAAATTTATGACCAAATTGGTAGTATTGTCATTATACTGTTTCTTGAAAATATAATAATGATTCAGAACTAAATCCTAAGAAAGGTCTCACAAAATGATCTAAGATTAATGGTTGTATTTAACAGTTCAATAGCAAAATCCAAAATGAAATTATCTAATTGTTTTGAGTTTTTATTTCTGTTTCCGTACAGAAATATTAATTTATTAGTCACTCATAAAGCAGAATCAAAGTGAAATGCAAAACATTTCACTAGCTGATTAAAGCTCAGTAATTATTTAGAGCTCAGATTAATTCTAGGGATCAGAGATTACTGTAGCTTGTGATAATTGACTTGCCATCTTTAAACAGGCTCATTTTCACTGTTGTGTGAAATGAATTTCCTAATAATCACATCGTATTGTAATACTTAATCAAAAGCAATTATGTTATATATTGCAGTTTTAAAAAAACCTTATAGACAAGGTTTTAGCATGCCTGCATACTAAACAGTTTTAAATCTATTTCATCAATATATCAATGTATCCGTACACTTTTTTAAATATAATTTCATATGCTGTGTTATTTACTTACCTGCCTAATTAAAGATGCATATGTAAATGGTGGTCTAACTTCTGCATTCTTGTAAAATTCTTGGTTCTGCGCAATATCTGCTAAATAAGAATCATTGTCATGTTAATCACCACTTTTAAAAAAAGAGACCGGTCTACAAAAATTGTATATTGTAATTCTCCACGAGGTAAAAATAGAGTACCTACCTGAAGAAATGGGTACATTGTATTTGTCTGAGTACCGCCTGCGGATAGGTCCCACCGTGTGCATGCTGGTGGTGGTGATGACGGAGGGTCCTTGGGTGACAGGAGTAATGGGGGCAGTTGGGGTAGTTGGAGTATGAGGTAAGCTCTGTGGAGAAGCCTCTGGTGCAGACTTAGAGAGTGTGACACTTGATACCAGATTGAGCTGTGAGGAAAAGAACAATTCTTAGAAGACCTTAAAAAAAAGAAAAAAGAAAAACAGAGCAACCAGGAAAGCATCTAAAATGTGGCAGAAATAATACAGGAAATACTTGGCTGGCTTTATTTCTCTACATAGATGTTTCTAATCAATTGAAATATGAGGTGAGTTCCCATGTAAATACAACTCACTTAGAGATTGGCTGGGATATGTCGACATACGCGTGAGCTCTCCAAAAGAACTTGGTACATACAGTGTGCTATTACAAGTGAGGAACTGTTCTTACTTAATGTTTAATAGAAAAACTTTTACTTAATTTTAATGAATTTGAATTTAAATAGCTACGTGTAATTGGTGGCTACTATATTGCAATTCACAGTAAAACGTCTTGGATGGGAAGTGCTAAACCACACAAGTATGTCTGGCCCACGCATGAATGGAAACCAGTCGCCCGGACCCAGTGAGCCGGCATCTCCCTCCACCAGCCACCGAGACTAATTCGTGACTCTACCAAACATGGGATTGGAACCCATTAATTTCAAAAGTCTATATAGTATGAGAGATATAGAACTGTAAAATTTTTGCTGAATTATCTTCCCCTTCAGGTTCCAAATGTTCACTAATAAATACTGGAACAATCTATTACATCAAGTAGGAAAACGAATACTCTTTATTTGAAGTAATATAGAGGAAAGTCAGTATTGTTTGACTCTTTCTTACCAGTTTAACTTTCAAACTGAAGCACTTGGCTTATTAATACTGGAAAACAGGAGTATCCCCCCATCCTACTTTCCTAAAATTTGTTGTTACAGAAATATTAAGTCTGGCTGTGCTAAAGAACTTGATCATTTTCAAAATATTTATTACAGTTTACACAGAATTGCTAACTCAGATATATACAGTTGGCCCAAATCCAAGAAACTTCAGCAGAGTGGGCTTACTTGGTAACATTTTCTCAAACTGTATTTCAAATCACTTCACAAATAGATCTGCTTCACCATCACAACAGTCTTAGTCCAAAGCATTATTTGTGGAAGGTATTCAGAATGAGATTCCTCTGAGATCATAATCAAAGAACTTAATAAGAGAGTGTTACAATGTATTTAGACAACTCAACTTTACTCATACTCCAGTAATGAAAAAGGCCATGAGAAACTTCTCTAATATGTTTAGGAGAATTCCATAAAAAAGCAATAAATTAAAAAAAAAAAAGATAAAAAATCAGGGAAATATTAATGGGAAAATGTAAATACTGTATTGGAAACTAAATGTTGGGTTCCAAGGTTTTAGTTTTACTTTTTATTAAACCCCCCTTCCCCTGAAATGCTGACTCAGTTAACAGAACAAACACTCCACCACCCCAACCCCTACGCCTGAGAAGAACCAGTGATGGCGGCAGCACTGCCTGACAAACGCCAGGCATGCTGGGCAGGTATGGGAGGTGCTGTCTATTCGCGCTGGAGACAAGGCTTCATGACACACATTTGCAAACTGAGTGTCCACTGTTTGCAGTTCAAAGCAGCCTCTGTGGATGGAGCAAGGCGGAAGGCTACAAAGGAGCTGGTGGGAAGGCTGGGGCTGACTTCTTGCCCTTGGGCCTTTATCACTGATCAAGTGCAGAAACTATGTATAAGCATCAGTCCAATCAAAGAGTCAAGGAAGTTAGTGGAAGGTAGAGTATGAGAGCTAAAGCTCATAAATACGCAGCTGTTCAAATTCGGAGGCCACCACACTTAAGAATATCTGAACACTCCTGCAAAGTCATGGACACCATGTGTAAAAGCCACATTGTAGCCTGACCAGGTCGTGACACAGTGCATAGAGCATCAGACTGGGACCCAGAGGACACAGATTTGATACCCTGAGGTTGTCGGCTTGAGCACAGTCTCACCAGCCATGAACCCAAGGTCGCTGGCTTGAGCAAGGGGTCACATATGAGAAAGCAATCAATGAACAACTAAGGTGCCACAACAAAGAATTGATGCTTCTCGACCCTGGCTGGTTAGCTCAGTGGTAGAGTGTTGGCCTGGCATGTGGAGGTCCTGGGTTCGATTCCCGGCCAGGGTACACAGGAGAAGTGTCCATCTGTTTCTCTACCATTCCCCTTCTCCTTTTTTCTCTATCTCTCTCTTCCCCTTCTGCAGCCAATGTTCCAACTGGAGCAAAGTTGGCCCAGGCACTGAGGATGGCTCCATGGCCTCTGCTTCAGGCGCTAGAATGGCTCCAGTTGCAGCAGAGCAACGCCCCAGATGGGCAGAGCATCACCCCCTGGTGGGTATGCCAGGTAGATCCCGGTCAGGCGCATGCGGGAGTCTGTTTGTCTGCCTCCCCCACTTCTCATTTCAGAAAAATACAAATAAATAAATAAATAAATAAATAAATAAATAAATAAATAAAATAATTGATGCTTCTCATCTCTCCCCCTTCCTGTCTGTCTGTCCCTATCTGACTCTCTATCTCTGTCACACACACACACACACACAAGCCACATTGTAAACTACCAGCTACTGTGTGGTTTTTCACTTAATTCTCATACCATCAGTAAGATTTAAGATGTTATCATTTGCTTATTACTGTTATTATTGCTTATTTTGCAGATAAACTGTGGCTCAGGAGAAGTTAAATAACTTGCCCATATTCACAACCTGGACCCAAAGTCAAACACAACTTGTGATTCTGGGCCTTTTCTATATCTTCTTTCTATGCTCAGTTAATGGGAAAAGGAAACACTATCCAGTTTCATTCTTCTATAGGTTCATTTTTGGAAAGGAGTAGGTAAATAGCTTTTGTCCTGGTTTCTAAATGATATTCAGCAAATATTACTGAGCAAATACCAGGCACTTGGTATCGAACTAACAAAAACTACAGTAACAAAACATGTAACTGTTGCCCTCAAAGAACTTCCCATCAAATGAAGGCACTGCTCAAAGAAAATATCTACAACCAACATTAAACAGTTCTGAGGACTAACTCTGCTTCTGGCTTCTCTTTCCATTTTACAAACATTACCCTAAACACTAGGACTTTCTTAAAAATGTAAATGAAATTTTAATATAAACACAATGTCCTTGAAAGATATACATGCTCCTTTCGAGTTCCGTGGAAAAGCCCACCAAGTCCATGGTGTTCTTTCCAGTCTAATTGCCAAAAAAACAAGGCTCGCACAGCCACTGAGGATGTGAACCATGTTTGGTGTGCGCTCACATACAAGAGTTAACAACAGGTCACACTGGATAATGCCGTAACATGGAAAAAGAATCTGACTTCTGTTTCTTCTGTTAAGGTCTCAACACTTGGAGCATTTCTACTGAGAAAATAAAAACGGCAAAAAATAAAATCCTGCCAGGTTAGCACAATCCATGGAGGAAAAAAAAAAACCCAGCAGAATTTTCTGGAGGCTTTTGAATGTCGGTAGCAAGCAGAAATAAACAGCCAGAGGAGAGAGCAGAGACAGGGGACTTCCCAGGCTTGACAAATGACACCATGATCCACACCCACTGCTGGGCTGTCTCTAATAAGCCACAGAGGAAGCAGCCAATCTCAGCTAATTACCAGATAAAAATGTATTGTAAGAACTCTAATTAGGAAATGCGGGTGGAGGTGATCTAATGATTAAATGCTGCATTGGAGAGGCCCCACCCTCAATGTGCAGTGGTGCAGGATGTCACCGGAATATTTTGTAGAAACAGTACCTTTATTTCATAGAGGGGAGGTAGTAATATTTGTAATGATGGCTAGGAGGTAAGCTAATGAAGAGAGTCACTAAAAGGAAGAGGGTGGCCGAGAGCAGCTGTGACCGCTCTAACGCCAAGTGCCAAGTCTCCACAGAGGGGCTGCAGCCAAGTGGAAAATTTCTGCCTGACCTCTGCCCTCGCTATTAATTTGCAGGAAAACTAATGACACATATACATATTCCCACAAAATTGTTCTAATTGCTAATTTGCCAAAGGAGCCCAGATTCCAAATCCAACATGACTGTGGCCTGTGAGAGAAGAGAGAACAGGGGCTGTCAACTACAGAGGATGCTCTGCCTCACGAGACTGTGAGAGCTGAACCAACAAGTTAATGAAATGTCAACCTTGTCAACTGCAATAGAAGTTTCTTAACTTTTAAACTTTTGTTGATGATCACATGCTTGTCTTGAGGGGAAGCCATCTTGGGGAAGGAGGTCACAAGGGGACAGATCAGACCAGGGTAGGGGAAAGGCTCAACACAGGCTCTCTGTTCATACCTGCTCTTTTAATTAGAGTCTGTCTAAAAAAAAATTACAGACTCAGAACAGAAGAGCAAATCGGGAACAGTGTGGCTTTTGCTATAATCATGAAATATTCATCTTAACTGTAAACTATTAAATCTTACTCTATTCGTCAATTTGAAGTGAAGGCCTTGCACTTCGGTTTCTGAATGCAGTGAAGGTTTCAAAGGTGGTTTTTTTCTGGGGCACAGAGCAGGAAGGGATTGGACTGGGAGGGTTTCTTTTCCTATTTTTCTTATTGTGTTCATTTTCTATTTAGAAAGATGTTGCTATCTTTAGAACGTTAGTAACTCTGATATTTCTACATGGCAGGCTCCCATCATGTGATGAATTCAGCAAAGATAATCTCTTTGAAGCTCTGGCCAAAACTTAAATTCTTATGTCACTTAAAATTGCTGTGGAGTTTTATTTTTTAAATTTATCTGTGCTTATGAACATTGCTAGGGGAGGACTGTCCTGGAAGTCTCACCAGGCTAACTAACTCAGCTTTCTAATATTCTTAGTCCATCTGCAGAAAACCAATCTTTACTTTTTAAACAGTAACCTCCTCTCTCTTTTAAAGATCATGAGTCATTACCATTTTTAAAAAATAAACAAACTTCTGATGCAAACCCGGACAGAAACGGACTTGTCGTCAAGTATTCCCATTAGAACTCATTTTTATTTTTGTTTATGTTCTTGTCTCACACAAGAACAGATTCTGAGAACAAAGGACAAATCTGAAACCAAGATGCCCAGGGACCTACCCAGCTGCTTAGCAGGGCTTTTAGGCTCACAGAACTCGTTTTTCTGCTGTTGGTTTTACTGGCCTGAGCGGGGTCAGGTCCTGCTTTAACAGCGCGAAATTTCTCAACATGAATCACTTTTGTTCAGAGAAGGCCTTTCTGAGGCTGAGGAGACATTCCCAGACCGTGGGAGGCTAGGACACAGTGGCAGCAGGGGGCTTTTGTTCCCAGCCTGTGCCTTCCTTTGACAGCTCAGCCTGGCCCTGTTATGGTGCTAGAGCCGGGGCTGGTGTCACTAACAGTGACACTCAAAATGGAAACACCCGCATGGAGTGGATAGGGGGACTTCATGAGAAACATTGTATGAATATCTCTGGCTGCCTGATACTGTCTCAGCTACAGCCAGGCTGCAGCAGCCCGAAGGGTTTGGCTGTTTCTTTCGAGTTAAAATAGACGCCCGCTATTTCAGAAACAGTTCTAATTGCTATGATTAGAGGAAAAGAGAATGCATAAAAAGGAAAATCCAATACTGCATTTTCACTTCAAATATCCAAGTTCCTCTAAGTGTTTTATAACATCTCACAAGGAGGGATCCACGACCTGCACTGTAATTACCTGCACAACAAATCTGAAGGTTTCTCTGAGAGCAGGGGTGTTTTCTGGTGTGCAGGAATACCCTAGAGCCAAGGGCACTCCTCGTGCACTCAGTATTAGAGAGTATGATTTACAGTATTTTCCTGACATAATGATAGTGGAGTCTTTTAAACAACTTAATAAAGTTGTAAGTAACACAGACACCCTTCTTCTCGTTCCCATCCTGTTCTCCAAGCTGCCCCTCCCCTCCCCTCCCAGGAAACGGCGTGGCTTGTTCTCCGTGGAGCATGCATAAAGATGTCATGTGTGGTGTTTACTTTGACAGTGTTATTGAGTTTGGAACAAAAGAATATCAATCATACCCTTCACGATAGTTTACTATTGTCTAATTTCTCATGTTTGCGTCTCTAAACACAGAAAAGAAGAATCTTTTAAAACTCAAAACACAACAATTTGGATTTCTAAACACCAGTCAAGAGAGGCTTTTCCCACTGAATGTGCTTGACCGCTAGGACATACAGTTGGTCTGGGAAGCGCACACTCTTTCTATCAGGGCCCACCTTGGACACCATGAAAAGCAGGAAACGCTTGTTGTGGCTGATGTCGGCTGTTTCTTAACTTCCTCCACACTGCTCATCCTACACTTTCCTCAGACACACAGACAAGGCGCCTACTCTTAGCCCAATGAAACGTTCATGAGGCCGACTTCCTTCCATTTCTACTATTCACCTAGGTTTCATCTCATCTGTTACTCCATCCGGAAGTCATCCTGGACCCCACCAACCAAAATAGCTCCGTCTTCTACTCACATACAGCACAACTCACCCAGTGAGAGCATGACTAAGAGAGAGCGAGCATTATTTATTTGTTAGTTGTCCCACAAACTCCAAACACCTCAACAGCAGGAATGCCTGCAGCTTACTTCCCTACTGTTTCTATGCAGTGTGCTCAGTAACTGTGTATTTGTTGATGCAATAGCTTGATTTTAAACGCAACCTGTAGTTTGAATCGTGGGTATAATTTTTTTGGCGTGGAAGATTTTATAGCAAGCAGGAAGAGATGCTATTGAAGGGGCCCAAGGACTAAGTAGACTGTGAACTTATATTCCAGTGCACCAATTTGCATCCCCGTGTGGGTGAGCTCAGATCCACTTCTAAAAACTTGGGGTTTGTCTCGAGATGAGCATATCCTCTAACTAGCCAAATGTGCAGATGAGTTCCACAACAGCACCCAGAAAAACACCATCTATGAGTTGATATAAGAACTATCCAAGAAGGGGGACTGGCTGGACGATTGGGTACAACAAATGACACCACCCAAATAGCATTTAGTGAAAAGCAACATATATAGCAAAGCATTTTATCACTTAGTAACTAAGAATAAAATAAACATGAAGTTCCTTTCAAACAGAAATAGAAAAAAGCCCTGGCCGGTTGGCTCAGCGGTAGAGCGTCGGCCTAGCGTGCGGAGGACCCGGGTTTGATTCCCGGCCAGGGCACACAGGAGAAGCGCCCATTTGCTTCTCCACCCCTCCGCCGCGCTTTCCTCTCTGTCTCTCTCTTCCCCGCCCGCAGCCGAGGCTCCATTGGAGCGGAGATGGCCCGGGCGCTGGGGATGGCTCTGTGGCTTCTGCCTCAGGCGCTAGAGTGGCTCTGGTCGCAACATGGCGACGCCCAGGATGGGCAGAGCATCGCCCCCTGGTGGGCAGAGTGTCGCCCCCTGGTGGGCGTGCCGGGTGGATCCCAGTTGGGCGCGCATGTGGGAGTCTGTCTGTCTCTCCCTGTTTCCAGCTTCAGAAAAGATGAAAAAAAAAAAAAAAAGAAATAGAAAAAAGGCATACACCTACGGGCAAGCAAGGCTATAACAGCAAAGTCCCCATCTATGGTTACATTTGAATGCAGGTGACTGCTTATTTCAAATCAAAGATTCTACAAGAATATGCATCTGAATATACACTGTGCATTCTATTACTTAAGGTGAAATAAATTAATTACAGGCAAAAGGGAGTACCTTGCACATTAGACTCGATCACCAGATAGCTCTCTATCACCAAAGCTGAAAGAATCAAGGGCTTGCTATGCGTGTGTGCCTTTTTTTAACCATTTTTGGGGGCAAGGAAGTAAATTTATGTAAAACACTATGCGTCTATCTTTTATAATTAATTTCCCAATGCCTTACCTATACACATTTTAATAATTTCTGATTTATAAGATGGTATCTATAATAAAATTTTCTATTTTCCAATAAATGTAAAGAAGGCAGCTTCACTGCAGCAACAGTTACACAATATCTGCTTGTCAGGCACCAATTTTTACTTCTTATATATAAGTTAAAGGATCAGGAATTTATAATGCTGCCTGTGAAGAGAAACACTTTTCATACACAAATGTGATCTTTTTATTTTTCAAAGGGTAATACAACAGTTCATTTACATAAACTAATCCAAACAATCTATGTATTTGACAATGGCAAACCTCACACAGACGGCCTATTGTTGGTTTACATCTTGGAGTCCTTTATACTGGCTTGTAGCGCTGCTCTAGCTGTCAAAGGTTTGACTTGGACTCTAAATAAATGGTTATAGAAGTGCTGTGCGGCGATATTGGACTTCTTTGCAAAAGAAAACCTGCTGCGTATGAATTCAAAAGCTATTAATTTTTCAGTCAAAAATATTCGTGCCTATTTCTTTTAATAAAGAAATACTGTGCTGAGCTACTAAGAGATAATGTTGACTAGTGGTAGAGAATTTTCAATAGAGCAGTTAAAAATAAATTTAGTAGGAGGTCCCCTTCAAAGTTATAATTTTCTAGAATGTAAAACATTTTTTTAATGCCAATCAAGACAAACCTTCCTTCCTTGTGCATTTCCCCCGGGACTGCTTTTCCATGTTTACTTGATACTTACCACTGCTCCTCGCAGAGCTTCCCAAGGGTCCCTTTGGGCCTCTGGAGGCGGACTTAGATGGTGCTCCCTGCCAACACCCCGCTGAGTGCCTCTGGGGTTCGACAATTTCTTCTCTAGTTTTATCCTCTCACTTCCCCCCAAGAAGTCTTATGATCCAAACTGAGGCCATTCCTAGAGTCCAAACATTATTCTATCATTGTCTTTAGTCCATGAAGGAAGTAGAAGACTATCTCATTCTCTCCCTTGTTGCTAGGTTTAAAGACTCACACCCTTCATCCTGGGAGGAACCATTTCCCTCCAAACAAAAGCCTATGAACACTTTCAGAGTTTAAAGGTGATCAGTTTCCTACAGAACGGGCTATGCCCCCTGGAGAACTCAGTCACTTCGCGGTCACACTATTTTGCTTAGCTGAGAGTTTATATGATTTCCAGGATCCTTGTTAAAGGAGGGATTGAGAGAAACAGCAAGAACAGCACAGGTGACTACTGATTCCACACATACTGAGTGGCCTGTTCCCCCCCCCCCTTTTCAGTAGCCTGCATACTCAGTCCTACAGCCACTCACTGTACAATACATGGAAACTAAAGCTGTTTCCGAGTAAAAATAAATGTGCAAAGTGTTTAATGATTTTATGTCCTATATCTAGGTAATGTGCTCTGCTTCAGACATTAATTTTGTCTGCCAACTGCATCCTGGCAAGCTACCATATTTGCTGGTTAATAGTCTGACTCCGTTTTATTTCTATCACCATAAATCATACATCTATGGGTGTATGTTTGCTTTATTTATAGAAAAAAATCAGTCTAAACAGATCAACCCATACTCTGCCATTATGCTGCATCATTGCATGTTGATTAAAATTGCTGGTACTAACTATGGATTGTCAACGCTCAATTAATTTCCACACAGCAACTCCATGCAAAATCAAATAAAGGCAGTGTACCTTTAAATTTTACAAATCTTAAAAATCAAGAAGCAAAGCAACTCTCTTTTTTTAAATAATTGGTTGAAAGTACTAGGAGACTTTAAAAAATATAAGTATATGAAAAAATACAACTATTTAAGAGATCAACCCAAGACAGGAGTTGGGGATACCATCTTTCCTGTTTGATCTTAAACTGGCCTGAATGGCACTCCTTGAGGTCAAGAAAAAGGGAACAAGGCAAGAAAAGAGGGATTCCTACAATTCAATGTAATTTCAGCGTACCACGTTTGGCTTCCTCAACTGCGAAGGAGTCGTGTTCCCTTCAAACTCTTTAGATGCGCTCTACAATTTTAGCGGCTAACTGCTCTGACGGTTGTCTCCTTTCTCCGTCACACTCAGACTGGACTGCCCCTCCCTCCGTTTCTCTACTCACTGTCTCTCAGCTCCCCTAGGCTACTAGGCCTTCATCTTCCTTCATGGCTGGGCTGTCTTCTCTCTGCATCGCTACCATTCAGAAAGCTTCTTTCTTTTCTCTCCCAGTGAATTCTCATAATATATTTTAGTACCTCAGTGCAGCGTCCATCACCTGTCCCAAAGAAGAGCTGGCTGTTTGGGCCTCATGAACCAGGACTGTGCCCGCATAAATATTTATTTCCCCAAATGCCTAGCACAGTGTCCTCTTTATAAAACGTTACCACGGCCAACTCAACTCAAAGCTTCTCCTCCTCAAAGTTACCAGAGTGGCCATGTTCCCACAGAGGCACACAGGAAACACTGCTGCCTCTTCCCTCTGGTGTCGCTCAGTACTTACGGGCTGAGGGGCAGTTTTCGGTTCCGTGGACTTCACGTGCAGATGGGTCATCATGGCTTGCAGGCGTTCTTTGTCTTTCGCAAGCTAGTTGGGAGAAAACGCTTTGTTACTTTGAATACAGATGTGAATATGCTGTTACTATTACATACCAGGACATCTAAAATGATATTTTCCAAATTAAACTACGGCGCCATCACACATGACAAAATATTTTTCATTGCTTAATCATTCTGAGATCTGTACGACTACTGCCAAAACTCCAAGTAACTGAAGGTGTCGGTGTGAGATTTCTCAACACAAGATACATTAACCTTTAACTGGGAAGTTCTAGACCTGCTGGCACCAAGAAGTCCCGTGTAACACAGACAGCTAAAAGACAAAAACGTGAATCATGCCTATTAACCAACCTTATTCATGAGGAAGCCAAAAGAAAATGACCTAGGTAGCTAAAAGTTGTAAAGTCATCTGCTGTGTTGTGGGAAAAACTGCTAGACAGATGGGTTCATTTATGCAAAATTAACTCCATCTTTCCTAGCAGGTAGACACAGAGTAAGACAGTGCTGACAAGCAGTACCATCAGCAGGGCAGATGCAGGGCTACAGGGTTAAGATTCTCATTTTCCAATGAACGCAGAATTACGCTTCCTCATTTATTCAGTTTATAAGTACCTACACCATGTGCTAGTTTCCCATCCTCATTCTCCAGACCATGATCTTTGGAAGGCACAGGAGGTTCTAACTGATGCACATGTCAGGGACTCAATTATTATTTATTGGATGTTACTTTACTTGCTTAATGCTTACCTTAGTCTGTATTTTCAATAGTTCAAGACAGATGAGCATAGGGTACATAATAATTAGCTCTGTGAAAAAAGTGGGAAGTATATTCCTCTCAAATAATGGTAGAGTTAAGAGAATAGCTGAGGAATTTTGGGAAACTGTATAAGAGATTTAATGAGATAGAGGGAGATAGAGAAAGAGAGGGGGGGAAGTGGGGGAAGGGGAAGAGAGGGAGCAGGGAGAGAGAGAAAGAAGAAGCAAGAGAGACACACAGAATTGAGGAGGGACTCATTTCTTCTCTATCACATAATTAACCTTAAATCTTTCAAAATATCTATTGTTTTTTTAAGTCTAAAATTATTCCAGAATCACAATCAAGTAAGGCATTATGAGTAGGGAATTTCTAAGGGAGAAAGCATTTCAGGAACTGGGGAGGCAGTGGCCGGGGCCGGGGACCCAGCCGGGGAAGCAGCGCCAGCGTCCCGGCGGGATGACTCAGGCCTGAGCCCTATCACATTTGATTTTCTTTCTTTTTATTCCCTTGTGGTTCAGGGAGGAATAAATTACAGGGACAGAAAAAAGCCCTAAGTGTTAGCATTTATCTTTCAACAAACAGGAAATGAAAATGATACCATATTAGGAACCACTCTGTGTTGTCACCCTCTGCTCTTCAGCGAGTTATTGGGCGGCCAAACGCAAGAGGCCCTGACACACAAACATAATGCTAAAGGAATCCAGTTTTCCAAAGTGGCTCCGTTAGAACAATTAAAATGTTAGCAGTGACAGTTTTTTACAGTTCTTAGTGTTGTGTTTTTTTTTATGTGAGTGCTCTACATTTTTAGATGTTAAAAGTAAAACATTCTTAATTTTAAAAAATGTTTTGTTTTAAAATGATACTGGGGCAGAAGGAAAGAACAAGTAGCCTGCTACAGTGAACATCACAAATTCAAGGGTGAGAGGTGATCATTACTGAAGAGTCTGGTGAATTTTAATTGTGACAATTTGGGGGTAAACACTATTGACATAGTAATCACCAAGACCAAGGTAAAAAAAAGAAATCAAAATTCTCAGCGTCAGAAAAACCACCAGCTCTCGATCCCGTCCGTCGACATGTGCGCAGGCTGAGCTGCTCACGGCCAACACGGCAAGCACACGCCTAGCCCTGTACACAGCCCTGGAGGCCACTGCCAGAGGGCACATGGTATTTTTCCACAAGAATAGTACTTAAGACTTCAATGTCCATTTTGAGAATTATTCAAGTTCCTGGTTTTGCCTCAACCTCAACTTCACTTACATACGATGGACAAGGTAACAGAAAAAGGCAAAATTCAAGTTTTTGTGTTGTTTAATTAGTGCAAACTTGCATTTAACGTATCCTACATGAGCTTTGAATTTGTATCATCAATTCTAGCTTTAACACAAAGTGTTTTAACAGTTACAACAAAAAATCCTGGCAGAATTTGCTTTTTTTTTTTTTAGCAAAATGGGTAAACATTCACACCTATTGAAACCACATCCTCTCTCTATAGTCTTGCATTTATAATTCTCACTGGTTATTCAAAAAACTTGCACACTCTTTATTCCTTTTTATAGCGTCATTCTCTGAGCTCACCCATCTATTTCCCATCTATTTTCATGGCATCCTTTCATTATAATGAGACTACAAACACTTAATATTAGCAAGCCCATCCCAGCATTCTCTCATAAACTGAATCTCATGAAAAGCAAAGAAAAAGAAGATGAGAAATTCAGTACAAAGTTCAACTAAAAATCTGGTTGGAAATTTTGGTAAAAAAAAATTATTTTGATATTCGAAGAGAATGACTTTCTAGAAGTTTTCTGGTGGGTAGGGGTGGGGGTGTTGACAAAATAATGATGACCCCGCTTTGGGGAGTATTGGTTTAAATCAGCGAGTCTGTACACCAATTCCAGAGTGTGACAGCAGACTGGAAACGAGAAAGGGCTCCTGATTCTGGGCACAGCAAGTAACCTTTTTAAGTGTTTAGTTCTCCTGGTAAATCTGGAACAATATTTCTGAACCTGAAGGGCTGTTTTGAGGAGGAGGAAAATTCTTACACTAAGTTCAGCTCATACAGCCTACTGCTTCATATACTCAAAAAAATTTTTTTTCTTTAAGGAAAGTTAAATCAGTGAGGTCTACATAGACTTCTGGCTAAATATGTGTTTGGAATTGGGATCAACACAACAGGGGTTTGATGGGGCTTGCACCTGGGCTCACTGGGGAGGGCATCATGGTGCTTTAAAGAATAGAACAAAGTCAGGAGAAGATGAAGCGCATTTCTTATTTACTTATTGTAGCTTTCCCTCATCCTAGCAAATGCATTCTCCTTCTTGGCTGATATAGGTCACTCCCTCTGCTGTTAACCATGGCCTCAAATTAGGTTTTAGACAGTCCAGGCTGTGAGAGACCAGAACATGTGTGTTACCCTGAACCTACTGATAAGTGCCTAAGGCTAGGAGCTCCACTGAACATCTTCAAAGATAAAAACTAAGGAGATTAAACCCGTTCTTTGAGCAGAGAAAAGGGAACACGGTTTCGGGTTCATTTAGCATAATCATTTTATATGCTGTCAGAAGGACTAATCATTTTAAGCCCAATTTGGAGGTTCTAACTTGTGAGAAATTTTTTTTCCTAAAATAAATGAAGGACTCTGGGTGTGTAAAAATATAGAAATTATTGAGGACAGATGAGAAAAAGAAGTCAAGTCACTCATTCAATTTCACAAAAGCCAAGACGGTGGTGGCTATTTCAAGTCCTCTAGTCCTTTTCCCATATTTTATAGTCAGGGAAATGGAGAACCACTGGGTGGATTTACCCGAGGTTATAGAGCTGAGAATGGGCAAAATAAAATAGAATCCCAGTTAGAGGAGGCTCGTTCTGACTTCCCCACACTGGTGTGATCAGAGAACACACCCGGGACACTCACTGGGAAGGCCCCACACTCAGCCGCTGGTGGGACCCTCGGAGGAGGGGTGAGTGTGCCTGCCAGTCTGGATGATCTCTGTGCAACAGTGAACCTTAACTGCCAGGGGTTGTACGTAAACTTGCTAAGCCCAACACTCCAATGAGGCAAGTGGGAGTAGGGAGTCTGAATGAAGACCACAGTGGCCCAGGTTTAATAATCCTCTCTTCCACAGGCTGAGTATGCCTCAGACACGGCTGTCTAGGTTTTCTCAGTAGTTCTCTATACAGAGATGATATAAACAGAACTGACTGGGGCACAGTAACATGTGCTCCGAAGAAGAAAACAAGAGGAAAAAAAGAAAAAAAGCACTGGCTGGAAGAGGTAGAAGTGAAATTCTTCTACCAAACTGAGTATTTATTAAACGGTGATTATTCAACCCAATCATTAACTATGGTCATGCGCATACCTTCCAAACCTAGCACCAGTGGAAGCCTGTAAACGGTTTCTTTACCACCAACCACAGTTCTGAGGTGAAGGCAATCCAGGGCTCACTTCACCCCAACTGAAGAATTTCCCCCCTTTGATTGCACTCTGTCACCATCCCTACATGCCTTGCGTGCTGTTGTTAAAGACTCCCCTGACCTTTAAGGCAGACGCACACTAATACTCAGTCACAGTCTAGGAATTCCAATGCTCCCAGAGTTAGGCAGGGTTTTAAATTATGAAAACGAGTGTCTCAGTTTTCAAAGAGGGACGTGGAAGTGAGAAACCCAGAGTCTCTCTCTTCTTTTTCTTGGCTCTAGTCACAAAGCAGGAGCAACACACCGCTATGATGCGATTAGGCCCTCACTCCCCAGCATTCTCTGAGCTTAGTCAGAGGCATGAGGCTGTCGCCACTGCCACTGTCCTCAGTACTGCCCTGAATGGGGTTAGGAAGGTGCAAAGGGGGTCACATTAAGATAATATATTTGCCAAAAGTAGGAAGCTGGTGTGATAACAAATAGCATTGCTAATGGTAGAATAAGCACATGTGAAGTCCCTTCAGTAATTGATTTACGTTATGCTAATGTCTCTCTCTGCTACTGAATCCTATGCATTCCTCTCCCTGTTGACATTTTCTTCTTAGAGCTTATAATTCCTGGTTGAGAGAGCCAGGACCACTGAGCTCCCGCCTTGCCCTGCTGCATGGACTGCTCCAGGAGGCAGAAAAGAGAACAGCCCCAACAGTCCAGTTTTAAAACCAGTGATGTGCAACTCTTGGGTGTATGCACATAACCCACCAGGTCAGCACCACCCTGAACAAAACCAGCACTGGCACAGAAGGATGTCAGTGACAGCAACTGGGCTAGAATCCGGGGTGGGTGCTGTCCATTATTTACCACTGGCTTTGAACAAGTAAATGAGACCTTTTAAACCTCAGTTTCCTCATCTGTAAAGGGGGGGGGGTAGACTGAAAATAACTCCTCTAGACTCTAAGAGGCCAATTATTGTTAAGATCACCATCCATTCAATTGTAGCTTTTCAAAGAATAAGAAATACTACATTAAATATGCTCATTAAGTGTGAAACACATACTGATTTCCATTTGTTATCTTTTTCCCTTAAAAATGACTTAGGAGCAAGGAAATAGGGCAGAATGCAAGGACACTGAGGATACAAAGCATACAGAACAGCGCTCAGCATACAACAGGAGCTCAATAAAGATTCCCCTCAAGTGGTTTCAAGTTCCACTCAGACATAATGACAAGCAGAACAGGAAGCATTTCATAAATCTCTTCCACAGCCAATGGATTCAAATGGATCATTACAGAGACCAACTCATTCCAGTTTGCCCAGGACTTTCCCAGTTTTAAAACTGAAAAACCAAAGTCTCAGGAATTCCTCAGTCTCAGGCAAGCAAACTGCAATGTCTGGTCATTCTACAGTCAGGCTAAACCTTAAGTGGCTTCCCTGTCCTGGAATGTCCTTGCCAACTGCCCTTTCCTCTGTCACCGTAATGTCCTGCCCCCGCCCCCACAAACTCTGCCTGGTATGCATTTAGAGAAGTGCTAGTCCAACCCTCCCTCTAGGCTGCACATTCCAGAAAGGAAGAGGCCACCTTACTTGTCTGTTCAGTGCTTTGAATATAACAGGTGCTTAAGAAATAGTGACTAGATGGAATCAAATTATCAAATAATAAAAGCACATACCCTACATCCACAACCCCGTGGTTGACCCCCTTCCCTCAGGTGCTTTCAATATTCGCGTTAAGGGTCGACAGGTTGTGGGGCTGCAGGGTGCCTGTCCTGAGCCCTGTTGTCTGACACATGCTGAGCTATGGACATGACGAAAATGTCCAATCTCTAATGCTTCTTTTTCCTTTCATTCGAAAGCATCTTCATACATAAAAGAGAAATTGTGACACATGAGCGAGGTCATGTGGTCCTAGAACAGATTAAAACCAATACAGTATTTGTGGCCAGAGAACTGATCTACATCACGAACCTCTCAGCTTCCCAACAGTCCATCAAAAGACTTTTACTTTGTTGTCTGTTAAACTGAATAATTTTCCTTTTTTTCCAAAATGGAATTATGTTCTGGCCACTGAGATATCTTTTATGATTATCTCATCTAGTTTGATGATTGAGAGAAGTCCTAATAAGCATGTCCCATCAGAGTGAACCTAGGTAATTAGACAAATATAAATTTAAATCCCTGGGCCCAGGTCTAGCAGACAGCAGGTGCTCCACTCTCACAGGAAGTCCCAGTGCTTCCTCTGACCAGCAGTTGTGCTGGGTAACCCTGATTCTCCACTTGCTTCTAGTTTCGCCCCTATCTCTTGGTGGGAGGGAGCTGTACGTTTCTTGACAGCTACACCAGGCCTGTGGATCATGGTATTTTTTTCCTCTCCAGTGTTAACTCATTATGACACAGCATATCATCCAGGAGAATCTTTCAAAACAGAACATCTAACAAAAGATCTTTTAAAAGACATTCCCTGACCTCAAAAAGCCATATCCTTGACCCAAATGATTTCTATGGTGTCCATCTGTCTTCATGTGATGTGCCTAAGTGTACAATGTAAGTACCTCATATAACATCTCGGGTTTATAATGCTGGGCTTCCAGGTAACAGCTGGGGTTAACGCTCTGTCCATTGAAGAAACATCAAAAAAAATTTACAACTGTCTCTTTAATAATGAAATACACTAAGAAATATTCAAAAAGGATCTGAATACCCACTAAGATATCTTTCTGACCCGTCTTCCTGCTCAGTGAGAAAAGTCACAGGGTATAATGTAACATGAGAACTGAATTAACCAACCTTTCTGATAATAAGCTCTATATAAGGCATTCACAGCTATGAAAACACACATACTATATTTTGATATCTTCCAACAAAAGTAGTAAAAATACAGATGCATCTCAAACACCACACTAATTAGACAGCTCTAAGTCAGGCCCTTACCCATCATCTTGATTTCTGCCTGGTGGACTGAACTCTCATCATTAGAATCTGATTCAGGGGCAGTGCCGTTCAGCGGCCCAAGTGGAAGCATCTCCAGCCCCTGTCTCTTACGGCTAACCACGGTGATTCAAAAACTATTGCATCCAATTCTCAAGGGAGGCTTGACTACAGGTAAGCAATATGAGGGCCTTCTGTTTTGGAACAGAGCTGTGGTTTCTAGGGTTTAGATTCCAGTGGCTGGAAATGTATGCAGGACAGCATGCAGGCAGCTATCTCTAGCTTTGGTCACACCTGCTGCCAACTGACTGTCCTCCCAACTTCTCCCGTGAAATCCTTTCACAATGACTCTGTAGGGCACACAGAAATAACCTCTGCTAATCTCTACTGTATAACCCAATCCGAGCTCACTGGGTTTGTTTTTATGGCAGGGAATGGTGACCTCTTCCAGATGTAAACACCAGAGAGGAGCCTTGTGAGTTTGGTGGCAGGGAGAGATGGCTCCTTCCACTCTTAACACGATGCTCACCCTTTCGGAATTGTTCAAACCTTGATTGCTCCTTCCTCTAGTGCTCATTTGTGCAAAAGTTGTTCAAATTCAACTTAATAAATGGTAATTTCATAATGTACTTTGGGAAACTTAGAGGTTCCAGGATTTCCTGGACTGGTCAATGCCTTCTTTAAGGGAGACAGAGGTAGCTCTTGGGCCAGTCCTGTCCAGGGCATCCCTTCCAGATGAGGTGACCCCATTCTGCTGCTAGAGAACGAGGCTCTCCATGCCAGTGAAGTGGGGCCAGAAAACTGTTTCAGCGCAGAATGCCTCTACACAGACCTGGTTTCCCCGGCACTAGGTTCTATGAGAACAACTGCTGTAAGCTCATTAAAAAGTACCTTTCTAGACATGGGCACATGAAAAGGCAGTGTGATAGCAGGAACAAGGAAATGCTGCGCTTCAGAGACATAGGAGGCCTGAAAGGAGACTAGTTGTGAATAATATGTACCTTACCCAAACTCTCCCAAACATGTCAGGTCTCCAAACTAGGCTCACAGTCCCCTGATAAGGACTTATCTTACCACCACAGGACAAGGGTTCTTTAAATACTAAAAGCTATTGTGACCTGACCAGGCAGTGGCGCAGAGGATGGAGCATCAGTCTAGAATGCAGAGGACCAAGATTCAAAGCCTGGAAGGTCAGCAGCTTGAGCACAGGATCATTTGGGCTTGAGTGTGGGCTCACCAGCTTGAGCACAGGGTTGCTGGCTTGAGTGTGGAATCACAGACATGACCCCATGGTCGCTTGCTTGAGACTGGGGTTGCTGGCTTGAGCAAGGGATCACTGGCTTGAGCAAGGGGTCACTTGCTCTGCTGCAGCCCCCTGGTCAAGGCACATATGAGAAAGCAATCAATGAACAACTAAGGTGTTGCAACGAAGAATTGATGTTTCTTAGGCCCTGGTCGGTTGGCTCAGCGGTAGAGCGTCGGCCTGTTGTGCGGGGGACCTGGGTTCGATTCCCGGCCAGGGCACATAGGAGAAGCGCCCATTTGCTTCTCCACCCCCACCCCCTCCTTCCTCTCTGTCTCTCTCTTCCCCTCCTGCAGCCGAGGCTCCATTGGAGCAAAGATGGCCCGGGCGCTGGGGATGGCTCCTTGGCCTCTGCCCCAGGCGCTAGAGTGGCTCTGGTCGCGGCAGAGCGACGCCCCTGAGGGGCAGAGCATCGCCCCCTGGTGGGCAGAGCGTCGCCCCCTGGTGGGCAGAACATCGCCCCTGGTGGGCGTGCCGGGTGGATCCCGGTCGGGCGCATGCAGGAGTCTGACTGTCTCTCCCCGTTTCCGGCTTCAGAAAAGTACAAAAAAAAAAAAAAAAAAAAAAAAGAATTGATGTTTCTCATCTCTCTCCCTTCTTGTCTTTCTGTCCTTACTGTCCTCCTCTCTGTCTCTCTCTCACTAAAATAAATGAAAAAGAAAAAAAAAACTATTGTGTATTTCATCTGATTGAATAATAACCAATAGATAAAATCAGTTTTGGTTTGGGCCTTGCCTAGCACTGAAAGTCTCTTTCAACCACATGTCTGATATTTTCAAGAACCCATGAGTGTTAGCTAGCACTGCCTAATTTATGGACAGTGTCAATGGGAAATTATTTATTCAGTTTATTTTTCCTCCAGAGTGTAGAGAAACAGGGGGCAGCCCTATGTATTTAACTCACTCTGTACTCCTTGGAGTCTCCTGGAGGTTTCAGCTGCTACGGTCTCTGGGCAATGTCTGCTAATGCACGAGTCAATGAATGGATGAGTGAAGGAACATATCCCTCAGCTAACTCTTCATGACCCCAAATACCAGCAGGTACTTCGTCATGTGCAACTGCTGTTAAAGAAACCTGACCAATGTGGTGACTGGACAAATATTGTACACCAAGGCGAAGAAGGGAGAGGTAAGAAGAGGCGAGCAGACTTCTACGTAGCTAAGAAAATAAGAAAACAAGTTGCTAATAATGTGATGAAATTGTTTTCTGCTCCCGTTGGTCAGGAGTTGCTTGGCAAACTTCTTCTGCAAGGCCAGCCAGGGAGCAGATATTTTCAGCCCTTACGAGCCTAGGGACTGTCATAATTATTCAGTTTTTCTGTTGTAGCCCAAGAGCGGCCACAGATAATTTGTAAATGAATGGGCCATGGCCATGTTCCACTATAACCTTATAAACAAACACTGAAATTTGAATTTCATATAATGAAACCTTCTTTTAATCAGCCCCCTCCCCAACTATTCAAAACATAAAAAGCTTTCTAAGTTCATGGGACTATGGGACTTGGTCCATGGTCTGCAATTGTCAATCCGCTTTTGACAAGCACTATTTCAACACTCTTAACAATTCTTACAAGCTTCGAAAAAACCAAACCTTTCAGAATTTGCCTGTTTCCCTTCTTTAATCAAAGCAGATGCTCAAGTAAAAACGTTATTTAGAACATCACAATTATCTACCCCACAGTGCCTTTTGGACAGATGATCTTCTAGGATTCTTACCACAAACTGAAAAGTCTACCTTCAGTCTGATTTAGAGCTGAAGGATGAAGCTAAATCTATAAATAAATTAAATCTGCAAATAAAGAATCCTCACAGCAGTATATCACTATTCAGGCCACATCCACAACAAAACAAAACAAAAGAAAACAAAAACAAATAGACAAAAAACACTAACGCTGCCAGAAGGTAATCACTTCACTGACTAATACTCTTTTTTCTTCTCCTGCCTGCTCTTTGTAGAGAGTGAGGAATAATAAATGCAGCCAGTAACCAGTTCCTGAGTAAGTAACAGGGCCCACATTCAAGTCTGCAGTCTGGAGTATCTACTTGTGCAAAGCACAACAATAACTTTATTAGATCGTATGTTAGCTAATCATTAATAATTTAATTTCACCAATTAAATAAACAAATGCAGGAACTTTTATCACTTCATAAATACCACCACCAATACATGCAAATTCAGACTGAATTCAAATTTACGAGGGCTTACTACATGTCAATATAAGCAAACTTTGGGGGTGAAATGAATACACTACCTTTTTCCTTCCCAATAAACATGCTAACTTTAAAAATGTTTCCAAACACATAAAAATTTGGGGGTTTTTATGATGTGTGCCCTTTACTCATATAAATATCCTACTGTTCTAGTAAGTTTATAACTATCATCTAAACAGAAAAATATTAACTAGCTCAAGATAATAATTTTTGAGACAATCTTACTTTAAAAAGTGTAATTTGCCATATAATATGATAACTATTTTTAAAAAATCCTTTCTATTCTGAAAAGTCAAACAAAAAGTTTAAGTGCGTTTGGCTGATTTTTCTCTGCAACTATTTGAAGCTGTAAATGACTCAACTCAGTAAAATTCCAAATGTAATTATCTTCTGTACTTAGCCTAGGGCTCTCCATATATCTCAGCACTGCTGTCTTGCATACAAAATAGCCTTTTCGATGGCTGGTAACAATATAATGTACAACATTGTTTTAATTTTCCCTAGCCGGGCTAACCTCTCGCCTGCACTAAACCAGCCAGGGGAAGAAGCCAGCCAGTGAGTCATCAAGCACTCCAGCGCACTTTGGAACTTGGTTGCAGAAATGGGATTTGCAGGGGTCAGGCTTTTGCAATTGTACATTTTAATAATTTCCATTTCTGAACAATTTTTAATTTTAGAAACTAATTTTCCATTAATTATATCCAGAGTGAAATTATTGTTAAAATAACGGTAGTTCATAAACAAGTTAAATCAAGAAATGAAACTGACATGGAAAACGTCCTCCACCCCCATTCCTCACACTGGGATGCATAGCAAAACTGGCAGAAGTTTATTTTCTCTAGTCATAAAATACATTCAATATGACCTAATGGATTTCCAAGTACAATATTTTATATATATCTGTACACGTGTTCTGTGTGTGTGTCCGTGTACGTATTTCAAAAGTGTGCAATGAACTCTCCACTGCTCTGTTGTGGAGAGAAAGGGGACAAAGACAAACGAAGGGTAAAAGCAGTTTCTATTGACTCTGGAAGGCACGCTTGCATGTGTGCTCACTCGCCCAGTCTTGCTCACGCCCGCCTGCTCTCTCTCTATTCACATCCACTCTCTCCCCCACGCCAGGTTAACAATATCAGCAATGTAGAGGATTTAAATGAATAACAGATAATGAGAGGGAGAGGGAGAGGGAGGAGAGGGATAGAGAGAAGGGGTGAGGGAGAGGGGAGAGGGGAGAGGGGAGAGGGGGAGAAGGGAAGAGGAGAGGGAGCAAGAAAAAAGGCAAGGGCACTGGAAGAAATGAGAGTTGGCTGTAGGCACACAGACATACAGAACTCCAAAGAGCGAACTGAGGCTGAACTTTTTTCTAAGAGAGTAAAATCAATCAAATACAACAAGTTTGAGACCTTCCATTCTATAATGAGCGCACAAGAACTCACTGCAGAAC